>NC_081345.1:4759979-4866565 GCF_029784015.1 Lycium ferocissimum | reverse complement strand
CCAAAGTATGAAAGATATATGTTAAGTAAGGTATTGGCATACGATTGAAATGCAAGGTTGAAAGCGGAAAAGGAAGGTAAGCAAAAAAAGTGTGACACGTGTAGCCGTGTTGAACATATGAGGTAAATCAAATATTTTCGGACTTTTTTGAATATTGAGAGCCCTGTGTGGCTATAGTATGATACAATACGACGTGATACGTATGTATAAAGGTGGCCCTGTGAAGCGCTGTTGGTATTTCCTGCGTGCAGGTTTTGGGATAGTAAGAAATACAGAGGAAATTCTGCTGAAATTTTTCTAGAAATGGTACAGAAATAAGATATAAGTCTGGAATATGCTTTGAAAGGACTAGTAGGTTTGGATAAAGTGATACGATTAAGACAAGGGCACGAAGGAAAAAGAATTGTGACAAATGGGAACGTACTGATAAGACAGCCGATGAGGTGTGTCGTGAGGACGTTTTGGGATATGTTAAGATTTTGTCCTACTCCAGCTTAAGTGATGAAGGTTATGCGGTGGGGTGGACGCGATCGTACCAGCATTAGCGCACCCGACTTGTTTAGAGTTTTAAGGTTAAGCGTGCTGGAGTGAGGGAAATTCCAGGATGGGTGATTACGGGAAGTTTTCCGAAAGTTTTGCAAATTTCGACATAAGTAGTAAATGAGAGGCTAGAGTGGCCTAAGGGAAATTAGAGTATTCGAAGGGGATGAAAATCGTAAAAGACCGCGTAGAACGGGGCAGATCAGGTCGATGAAGAGAAGGAGTTAATGGAAGAAAGGAATAAGAAGAAAGTGAGACAACAGGGTAGTAATAGGCTATGACGTATAACTGAGGGCACGAGTACCATGAGTGACAGGATAGTGAAAGGCTAAGTTATAGAAAGACAATAAACAAGGTAGAACGAGTGTTAGAGAATGACTGGTATGATACGGAAGAATGTGAGCGAATAGAGTACATTTTGAAAACGAGAGAAGGACTATGTAGAAGAAGTGTGTTCTGAGTGACACAAAGGTAGCATAAGATCCCCCGCGTGCAGAATAAGGGATAGGCATAAGCGGAAGAAATGATAAGAGGGATATCAAGGAAAATAACCGAGATAAGTTGAGATAAAGATAACATTTCAAGAGGACTTTGGGCGTCTACCGTCGGAATAAAAGTGTTGTCTAATTAAGGTTGGAAATAAGGACATGAGGTGAAGTATAAACGGATAATGGTATAAGTACACCCCAAAAGGGGGAAAGCAGGTGAGAGAAATGTAAGGATGAGATAGAAACAGTTGACACGGTAGTGTGTGGGATATGGACGCTTGGGCTACAAATAAGACCCTTGCTGAAGCAAGTTAATAGGATCGGGAAAACCGACCATAAGAGGATAAAAGTCAAGATAATATTTAAGGTAGTGTGAGAAGTTTGCACAGCCTTTGAATGACACGACGCCAGAAAGTGGACCTGTATGAAGAAAAAGAGTATGACAAGAGAATGGTATTGGATAGCTTAAGAGATAGTATGGAAGATGGCAATAGCTATGAAAAGGGAGCTCCCCCGAGGTGCTTATGAGACCCCATAGGACTAGTTGAACATTCGAGGACGAATGTCCTAAAGGGGGGAAGGATGTTATACCTCGCATTTTGTACGTTTGGATATTCCGAGTTAATGGCGGAAAGCTAAGGACAAGGTTAAATTTTTTTTTTTTTAGAATGCATAAGTTGCGTATTCATATTGTTATTGGTATGGAGTACGAAGGGTATATTTGGAATAAGGGAAATTAGAAGTTAAGAGTTGGAGAAAATATTTCATGAAATAGCCAAGAATGGCCAAGTGGCCGTGGGTCCCACCCATGGTTGGCCAATCATCTTAAGCCATGAAGATGTGCATGTGGTTATATTATATTTGTAGGGGACTTATATGAATATAGACAAAGATGGCAAGGCAAGAATTCATCTTTACAACTTAAGGGAAATTCAAGAAGTTTGAAGAAACTTGGAGGGAAAGAAAAAGAAAAATCTAGAAGAATTTGGAGGAAAAAGAAATGTCACATGATCAGCCACATGCCTATATATTATTGTATATATATGTGTAAGTAAAGACCAAGCAAGACATGTCTTTCATTTTCCACTCTAGAAAATTCAAGAAACAAGAAGGGAGAAAAAGAAGGAGAAAACGGCCAAGAGAGGGGCTGGCCGAACCAGCCCCCCCCCCCCTAAGTTGTTCATGGAAATTATTTTTCTCTTGTTTCCCTACTAATTGGAAGGTTCTTTACGACATGGAATGGTTGTTGGAGGGAGAAAGTCGTTCGTTGTTGCAATTTGGAATTCTAGCCGAGTGACAAAGTTGAATGGAAAAGGTGAGATTAATCTTGTTTATATGTTTCCCTAGGTGATTTGCATGTGTTGTAATATGTAGGATTGAATGAAAGTCATGGAAGTTGCCTATTGAGGCTTGGCCGTGAGTATATGATGCCATGTAGGAATGATGAACAAATTTTATTTAGTGTTTGGTTGATAAAATTGTTATGAACGTTTTGAGCATGTTGTAATGTGTTGTAATGGATGGAATACATGAAATCATGGATGTTGGATGTTGGCCGAATGTATGGGTTGTTGTGTATAAAAGATGAGCTAATGTTATGTAGTGTTCTAGTGATGTTGTTGTGAATATTATGATGTAAAATGAATGTTTGGTGACTCATGTTGAAGTTGTAGTGTTGCGGGCTGTTTTGGAAAATTAATATAATTTCTTGTATTGATGGAAATAATGTTGCTCACGTATGGAATTATTGATATAGTTCATGAATTCGGAAGAATGAAATGTGTTGCCATTGTTCTCATGGAATATGGTAAGTTTCGGGTGGCATGGCATGATTAGCCGGGCTGTTTGTGTAGTGTATGGGCTGCTTGAAATGTTTTTAAATCGTGTTTGAATGGTTTCGGATTAATATTTGAACGTATGATCGTTAATGTTGGATTGAATGCATGTAGTTTATTTGGACGTAAATGGAGTATTGATAAGTTGTGTAAAGAAGAATCGCCAATGTTAGAATGCGTTTGGAATAAATTATTGGTGTTGTTTATATGATTGTTGGTATGGTTGTTGTTGATGATTGTTTTGGCCGAGTTGAATTCTCGGGGTTGATGGATTTATAGGGGAAATGCTGCCCAAATTTCCGCAGACAAAGTGTTAGTTTGAAATCGGATTCTTAAGTGCTTATGGCTAATGGTTAATATCCAATGACGTGATTGTAGATCGTGAGAAGCCAAGGCATAAGTTTGGACTAGCCTAGGGAGCGGCCAAGGTATGTAAAGCCCACTTTTCTTCCTTTGGCATGTCTAAGTTAAAATAGGCTTTGATATGATCCCCGAGGTAACTCCACTCCTACGATCCGAGCATGCATGTGATTCTCATTTGCTTAGTGATATTCGTATTCTTAATGTAGTCAAATTATGATTCTTATGCCCTTTGTATGATCAAGTATAAATGTGCATAAAAGATTATGTTCGAAAAAGGGCCGGTAACTACGGACTTCCGTAACTTTCATAAGAAGGCTCGGATCGCTTTGATTTGTCCGTAGGAGGTTCGATAGTGTATGATGATCTTAACCTCCACGGGCGGGCCCGGATTGGTTGGGTACTTGTCCGTGGGCCCGCAAGACGTTCCCTTGTATAGTTCTAGTAACCTGTTGAAAGAACTTAACATGGTTAACAACCCGACTCCTGGATATGATTACTCGCTTATCTGTTGAATCTGGAATAAGAAATCATATGTATATGATTCCGATTCGTGACTATGATGGCTAAAGTTCTATTTGACAAGTCCCGAGTACCGCTCGAAAGAGATTTGAATTGACTAATGCCATTGGCTTGTAAATGATAGCTTGTTTGATTATCCTGTTAAGTCTGCTCGTGCATAGTATTGTTGTTTCCTGCGCCGAGTCCCAGGCCGGGTACTACCGTGCGCACAATCCGAAATATGATGAGCGTCTGATATATGATATGGTACGAAGTATGTCAAGGCTCGCCTCTTTCTTCTAAAAGTATGATTCCTTTCTTATGAATCCAATAGATGTTTTTCAAATGTCCGACGATCCCTTTATGCGAGTCCATAAATGTTTTCCAAAAATGTCTTTATTCTCAAAAGCTAGAAATTTGTGGTTCATATAGTTCATGACTCAAAGACATGACTTCTTTCTTGGTAATCCATAAATATTTCTCAAAATTTCCGAGTCAAAGATTTATAATTCTATAAGCTTTTATGACAGCAATAACGGACATGTTTTTACGATATGAATAAGAATGTTTCTACGATGATTTTAATTCCAAGGCAGGCTCTCTTTCCCGATGACCCGTAAATGTTTTTCTAAAATGTCTGTACCTTTCCAAAATAGAGGTTTATGTCTCCGATATGATTGAATTAGAATGTCGTACAACCGGTTTTGTTCCTAAAAGGATCCGAGGTCTAGAAATGCCCGTAACTTTCGTAAAAAGAACCAGATTCCTTTGAAACGTTCGTAGGAAGTCTTGTAACGTATGATGACTTTGATTCTTCTTAGGCGGGCTCGGAATGATTTGATATATGACTATGGTTCCTACGATACTTTAATATACTTATGATATTTGATATGTTTCCGAGCACCGTCTAAAAGATTTTTTTTTTATATAACCATTGTCCGGATTTTCAATGACGATATGAGAATGTTGAGCTATTTCTTGAGTTCCCGCTTTCTACTCATGAATGAAGTTTATTTTTAAGGATTCCGAAGTATATGAATTGATGCATTATGATCCTACTCTATGTTTCCCCGTGGTGTTGTTCTTCATTGGTAGTCTCACCTTATAATAATTATTCCTTCAAGGTGAGACAAAGCGACCACGATTATTCCATAGTATAATCGGAGGCTACCGACCTTACGTCGCTCCGATAGATACACGACTTTCCTTGGGCTCTCCTGCACGCTATGATATATGAATATGATATAGGAATATGATATATGTATATGTATATGGGAATATGGAAAAGGGCGAGAGCGTTATATACGCGTAACCACCTGATCAGTTGGTATAATATGACATGATACCGTCCCGGACGCGGGATGCCCGGACGCGGGATATGTGGTTATGGATCGGGCTGCACGTTCCGCAGCAATATATTATATGGATCGGGCTGCACATTCCGCAGCAATATATTATATGGATCGGGCTGCACGTTCCCAATATATTAGATGGAAAGCACTAAGCATGCAGGGTATCCGCCTAAAAGGCACTCAGATGTACAGGTTACTCTTTATCTCATGATGATTCGATAATATGATGACACGATGATATGTGATATGATATGTGATAATATGGCGATATGATTATTATATTATTTCTGGATCGAGCCGTACGTTCCTCGGCATTCGGTTAACGTCAGCTCATATGATGTGTTTGATTTCCCGTATGTATGGGACAGAAATGTTTTTCAAAGGAAAGTGAAGCATTTTGGCATTATGATTATCCTAATTGTCTTTTGTACCTCTTATGTATGATCTCGTTTTCTATATGCTATGCTTTACATGCTCAGTACATATTCCGTACTGACCCCCTTTCTTCGGGGGCTGCGTTTCATGCCGCGCGGTGCGTTTCATGCGACAGATGAGTAGAAGATGTTAGTGGCAGATGGGCCAGCTGGATTGGCGAGCTCCACTTTCTCCCGGAGTGCTGCCGAGACAGAGCATTTATGTTATGAGAGTCTGTTCCATGTTAGAGACTTTGCAGACAGTGTCATGTGTATAGTATGTCGGTCTATAAGCGGCTCCATAAGCCGATGTCTTTGTTATGTGTATATTACAAATCTTTGTTTGATATAACAGAAGGTGAAAAGCATATTTGTTTTCGGAAATAGTTCTATTATGTATTTATGCTATGAGGGCCCAATATGATTACGAGTATATGATAGTCGGGATAGATAATCCCCCTCTAGTGTTCAGCTAAACTAAGTTTAAGGACTGTCTTCGGACAGGCTCTGAGGGATGCTTAATACCTTCCCCTCGGGGTAAATAAAACGCTTATCTAGAATCTCATAGGTTTTATGGACTAAAATGGAGTAGACACACAAATACATATAGGTTTCCTGATTTTCCTAAAATATAAGGTGGCGACTCTAACCCTTTTAAAACCAGTTAGAAGAACCGTGAAGTTGCAAACTATATTGGACCCGTTCAAAATAGGGCGTAACAGCGTGCAGCAGTCCCTGCTTCTTTATGAAGTCCTATCTCTGAGGTTCCCTAGGGGTTTTCTTGGGTTTATCTTTTGATGAGACCGATCACGAAGAGCGCCTATGTATCCGGACACAGCAGGAATTCAGGGTTTTACAAATAAAGTGACCGGGTCCTAAATGGACTGCCTACATATCCCACTATGGGGAAATCAGGTCATTGCGTAGTTCATATTGCAAAAGATATTTTGTTTAGCCTATCTATTACAAAACGGTTACAAGCAAAAGAAAGCAACTAATACAAGCAAATACAATAATGATTACAAGCAGAGAGTGCTATTACAAACTAAGAAGCTCCTTCTTCATCTGATAGTGCTTGATTGCATAGGAGTTGATCGGTTTCGGCCACTCTTGACCGTCCATTTCTGCCAATACTACCGCTTCTCTGGAGAGTACTTTGCGGATTATGTAAGGCCCTTTCCAATTGGGAGTAAACTTCCCTTTATATTCCTCTTGATGTGGAAAACTCCTTTTGAGCACCAGTTGCCCGATTTGAATGAGTCAGGTTCTAACTCGTTTGTTGAAAGCTCGTGCCATTATCTGTCGGTACAACTGACCGTGACATACAACAATCATCCTTTTCTCATAAATGAAGGCCAATTGCTCATATCAAGCTCGAACCCATTCAACATCGTCTAATTCTGCTTCCTGAATGATTCTCAGGGAAGGTATCTCAACTTCAGGGGGTATGATCGTCGGGCCCGTGAGACTTCAGCAAGTATGGAGTTGCTCTGTTAAAGTTCCGACGTGGTACGGTATCCCAGTAAAGCATAAGGCAACTGGTCGTGCCAACCCTTATGATCATCAGTCATTTTCCTCAATATCCTCTTGATATTTTTGTTGCTGCTTCTACGGCTCCATTCATTTGCGGCTGGTAAGTTGTTGAATTCTAATGGGTGATCTTGAATTGCTCACAGATATCCTTCATTAGGTGGCTAGTCAGATTTGCTCTGTTGTCTGTTATGATAGACTCTGGCACACCGAATCTGCATATGATGTGGTTTCGCACAAAGTCCGCCACTACTTTCTTTGTTACTGATTTGTGAGACGTTGCTTCCACCCACTTGGTGAAATAGTCAATGGCAACCAAGATGAACCGTTAGCCATTTGAGGCTGCAGGTTCAATGGGTCCAATAACATCTATGCCTCGGGAGATGAAATGCCATGGTGAGCTCACAACATTAAGCTCACTTGGAGGGAGTTTGATCAGATCACCGTGGATCTGGCATTGATGACACTTTTATATGTATTTGCAGCAGTCGCTCTCCATAGTCATCCAACAGTGTCCGACTCGTACAATCTTCTTTGCTAGCACAAATCCATTCATATGGGGTCCACACGTTCCCTCATGTACTTATTCTAGAAGTCTGGTGGCTTCGTCAGCGTCTACAAATCAAAGCAGACCTAAATCTGGTGTCCGTTTGTATAGCACTTCTTTATTTAGGAAGAAACCGTTTGCCATTCTTTGGATGGTCTTCTTTTGTCCATTGGTAATGCCTTCGGGGTATTCCCGTCCTTCCAGATACATTTTGATGTCGCTGCACCATGGCTTGCCATCTGGCTCAGCCTCCACATGGCAACAGTGGGCATGTTCTTCTTTCAGACTTATCCTTAGCGGGTCGATGTGCTGCTTTTAGGATGTTGGAAATAGTGAAAATATTTATGGAGGAAAGGTCATAAAGTGTTGTATTGTGATTGTTGAGTTTATGGACTGTTTTGAGCACGTTGTGGCTGTGTTGTTGAGCTAATTTCCATGTATATGGATGGTATCTAATGTTGTTGGTGTGTTGATGAGATTATGCTCCTTGATTGGGAAGAAAGGAAGTGTACATTGTTATTGTATGTTGATAAACATCGTAGGGGATGTTTTATGAAATATTTTGGTATTGATGATGATGTTGTTGGTGTTAGTGTTGTTGTTGTTGTGTTGGTTATTTGTATTATGACTTCGGGCTAGGGATATAAACAGAGGAGATGCTGCCCGAATTTTGGCAGATTCTAAAGGGGTTTAATTTGAAGACTTAAGATAAGCATATGACGATAAGCCTAACTGTAGTATGATTCTCTTGAATATAGATTTACGAGCTTGGAAGGATAAGCGTTAAGTGGTAGAAGATCAACAAGGTATGTTAAGGTTATCCTTTCTTTCATTTTGGCATGATCCGTGATAGAACCCTGCGTAAACAAATGTTGCTCCATAATGATTCTACTCTTAGAACGTTAGAGTAGTCTACTCCTTGACATTCACATGATTGAGCTTCAAAGCGTATAGTTCCTTGAGTTCCTAAGTCCTGAAGGGGGCGCCTAATAGTAATGAGTAGAAAGTTACTCCGAAGGGAGTTCCGAATCTTATAAGTTTTATCATGCATTATTCATATATATATATATATATATATATATATATATATATATATATATATATATATATATATACACACACTTATTTATATACTTATGTATCATGATTTTATGGGGAAGGGAAAAGGCTATGGCGTTATATACACAACCCACTCCGATCGGTGGTATATGATGATTATGATGCCCGAAGGGGCCTATATGATCCCTTTGCCTGGGGGCGCTATGTTTCATGCCACACAGATACAGACAGATGAGTAGAGGACACTCGCTATAGGATATTCCCGGGCTATCAGCTGGTTTGGTGAACTCCATTTCAATTCGGAGTATTATCGAGTCGGAGTACATATGTATATATATGTGTCATATTCATTATGGGTATGTCGGGGCCCTGTCCCGACCTATGTTATGGTATCTTGGTTCATGTTAGAGACTTTGCAGACAGTGTCCTGTGAATAGTGCGTCAAGATGTCGACAGTTATGTAAGGCGGCAACATATGGCGATGTGTTCATATGCATTGATTTAAAGATTTTATTGTGACTAAAGGTTTTCTTTGACTAAATGATAAGGGAGAAGTCCCTGACATGATGAAAGAGTTCTATTAAAAAGTTTTCATGTTTTACTTGACGGAAGCGTCATTTCATAATATAAAGGTTCACAAAAAGGTGTGACTTATGAATAGAATGGTAGTATGATACTCAGCCGAGTAGGGTCTTGGGTGTCAGTCGTGGCCCTCCGATTTGGGTCGTGACATCCATGTAAACATCTTGGATATGAGGTAAGTGGTATATGAAGACAAATAATGCCTCAATTTCTGTGCTACCCAAGTTAGAGCACAACAAGTTTTTTCCACTAGCGTATATCATGCCTCACAGGCTATGAACTTTTTCCTCAGATAATAAATGGCATGCTCCTTTTTCCCTTCTTCATCGTGTTGTCCTAACACGCACCCGAATGCCTTTTCGGCAACTAAAAAATACAACAGCAAAGGACTCCCAGGCCTTGGTGGTACCAGGTCTGGTGGGTTGGACAAGTATCTGTTGATAGTGTCGAATGCCTCTTGGCATTCTTCCGTCCATTTTGTAGGAGCGTCCTCTTTCAAAATCTTGAGGATAGGCTCCACAATGATGGTGGATTGAGCTATGAACAACCCGATGTAATTTAGCCTTCCCAGGAAACTCATGACTTCTTTCTTAGTTTGAGGAGGAGGCAACTCTTGGATTGCTTTGATCTTTGTTGGGTCTAGCTCTAAGCCCCTTGATACGCTCAAATTACACCTATTAATGGTATAATGCGGACGTTGTCAAATATAATAACCGAACAAGGTTGGGGTCGAATCCCACAGGGAATATGGTGTGAAAAGGTTACTAAAATCGTAGGATGCTATGTTTAGGTCTAATGTCTTAATCCGATGATTTTGGTAAAAGTTGGATTTTTAGTGACTAATTGCTAACTATTGCTTTGGTTGTGAATTTATGGTAAAAGAAACTAAGGTTGTGTCTCCGTTAGATAGAGTGTATGATCATGGGTATTGATCTTGATATACTTCTAATGGATCATTATATGAATGCACTTAATCTCTATATGAATCTCTACTATTTCCCAATAAATAAAGATTATTTCTTTCTATGATTTTCCTAAATATAAGAAAGTAACTATGAAGAACGATTAATCATGCCAAGTAAATTCTTCTTATTCCTAAGTGAATTTATTAAACAAAGTTTAAAGCTTTGAGTCCTTGTTATTTATTCTTACCAACCTAATTATTTTCCCAAATAAATCAAGGTTTATGGCTTTAATCAATGTTTGCAACCATTAATTATGAATGAAGAATGAAGAATAAATAAACCCTAATAATCCAGTATGTGTATATCAATCACAAACCCAATCACAAGACACCCATCAATTGGGTTTACAACCCTAGTAAGGGAAATTAGCTACTCATAGAAGGAGAAGAACAATAAGAAGTAATAGAAATCATAATGCTTACAATTGATTGCTTGGAATTGAAGAGAATTCAATTGCAATTGTTTGTAATCTCCCAAAGACTTCAAAACTATGAATAGCTAATACTAAGGAAAATAAAATTGAGTTCTGTATTGAATATCTCTATAGGAAACCTAAAATAAGGTATTTATAAGAGTCAAAGCCGTGCAAAATTGGATTGACAATTGCCCTCGACGGACCAATGTACGGACCGTACATTTTATACGGTCCGTAGAATTAGTGAAAGTCTTCCGTGAAATCTCCTCCAGTTGTCAGATGTACGATCAACTTTTACGGACCGTAAATATTATACGGTCCGTATAACTTACCCGTAAATCCTGTTCTCTTTAAGATTCCTCTGAAACCAATATACGGTGAATTTTACGGACCGTCAATATTATACGGTCCGCATACTTCGTCCCGACTTTCACTTCATGTCAAGACCCATTACGTTAAGCATTCACGATGGCATTTACGGACCGTGAATAATCTACGTCCGTATGTTCCTCCGTATAACTCGCCCCTCGATTAATTCCTTTCTTTGAACATCTTTTTTCACTCCATTTCCACGACTTGCCCCCGAAACACGTTAAATATCTGCAACATGTCACAAACACATCAAAAAGACCAAGACTTGCTAAAAAACAAGTAAAACTTATAGCCAAAAAGTATCGAATGTGCCATAATTTCACGGCACATCACCCCTTCGGCTGACTATGGATCCCAGTAACTTTCCAGCCGGTACTCCAAACACACATTTGGCCGGGTTCAATTTCAAATTAAACTTTTGGAGTCTATCGAAGAATTTTCTCAAATGTGTGGTATGCTCCGAACATTCCCTTGACTTGATAATGACATCGTCCACATAGACTTCAATCTCTTTATGGATCATGTCGTGGAAAATGGTAGTCATTGCTCTCATGTACGTTTCACTAGCGTTCTTGAGGCCGAAGGGCATCACCATGTAGTGGTATACTCCCCATGGGGTGATGAAGGCTGTCTTCTCAGCATCCTCTCTTTCTATTAAGATTTGGTGGTAGCCGGCGAAACAATCTACAAACGATTGTAACTCGTGCTTGGCACTATTTTCTATGAGTATATGGATGTTCGGGAGTGGGAAATTGTCCTTTGGGCTAGCATTGTTAAGATCTCGGTAATCTACACAGATTCTTATCTTGCCGTCTTTCTTGGGCACCGGGACTATATTGGCCAGGCATGCGGGATAGGATGCCACCTCCACCACTCCGGACTCAATTTGTTTCTCCACTTCGTCTTTGATTCGAATACTAAGATCCGGTTTGAATTGTCGGGTTTTATGTTTCTTGGAGCGAACCCCTCATTGATGGGCAGCCTATGGGACACTATCTTTTGGTACTTAGCCTTGGCATGTCGGCATACGACCATGCGAAGGCGTCCACGTACTCCCTTAGTAAACTTATCAATTCTTTTTTGAGAGAGGTATCTAGGTGTGCGCTTATCCTCGTTTCTTTGACATCCTTTTCATCACCCAGATTTATGGCTTCTGTTTCATCCAAGTTCGGCTTTTGCTCATTCTCCAATTGTTCTATTTCCTTTGTGAGGCCCTCAGGTAGCATTGTGGTCACGTTGTATTCCTCATATTCTTCTTCATCTACGCTGCCCGACTCATTCGTTTCGCAACATGGCATGACATTTAAGGTTGCTTTATTATTTTTATTACTAAAAAGAAATTCAAGGTGGAATATGTTAGTATAAAACATGCATGCGATAAATAAAATAATTTCAATATACCGAGGCTTTCATTAATTTAAAAACATTTAGGAGTACAAACTGTGGGCTTCGCTTAGGTCAAGCCATTTTCGTTTTTGAAAACATGACGAGGTATGTAAACGACAAAGAAGGTGAGTAATCGGGCCTCGATCGATTCTCCTTATTTTCATCTTTCTCTACCGAAGAGCTAGTAGCGGGGTAGAGGTCCAGTTGGACGAGTGTCGCCCGGTCCCTGCTCGACGATCGGGTGTTTCAGAACATTCTTCTAGAATCACGGAGAAGTCTTCCTCTTGGAATAGCATTCTTATCCCTTCTTCAATATCAGCATCCTCAAGCACAGTCATTTTGTGGGGGAATGACTGGTACAGATTTGGAATGGGTTTGCAGAGATCTGCAATCTCTTGTCTCTTCTTGGTAGGTATCTCTTCCTCTGTTGGGATGTAGCCAAGCCCAAAGCGAAAATTATCTTGAAGGATAGGGATGGGCTCAATAATGCCTTGTAGATTCTTTCCTAAACCTTTTCTGGGTTCAAACCGTTTAGAAGCATGGTGGAAGCAATCATTTTATAGACCGCCGACATGGGAGTTTCCACGGAGTCTATCTTGTGGGCCGCTCCTACTAACTCCACGACATGGAAATCCGTTCCTTTGGGTGTGGCTGCAATGACAGGTACGGAATTATCCAGATAATTGTGCATGCCGGCTTCTCCATGGATCAACAATTCTTCTCCTTCCCAGACAAATTTTACAAATTGATGGAGCGACGATGTACCGCTCGCCATATGGATCCATGGTCTTCCCGGAAGAAATTGTAATTGGGTCGGTATTTCCATGACTTGGAATTCGGTGGTGAACTCGACGGGTCCTATTTGAATATCCAAATCAACTACTCAGGTGGCGTCACAACGTCCTCCGTCAAACGATCTTATGTTAGTGTGGCTTTGACGAACCTTTATAAGGTCATACCCTAGCTGAGTTAGGGTAGATTCGGGGCAAATGTTGAGTCTTGCCCCATTGTCAATTAATACCCGGGTTACCACTTTGTTGCGACACATGATAGTGATGTGCAACGCTTTGTTGTTATTTATGCCTTTCTTGGGCAATTCTTTTTCTGTGAAGGCAATTTGATGTTCCTCCATAACGTGGGCGACCATTTCGGCCAGGTTTTCACTGTTTGTTCCAGCTGGGACATGAGCTTCCTCCAACACCTTTGTTAGATCCAGGTGGTGTTGGGGTGAACTTTGCAGCAATGCTAGCACTGATATTTGGGCCAGTGTCTTATTTAAATGCTCAACAATAGAGTATTCCTTCGGCTGCATTAGGCGCCAAAAGTCTTCAGCTTCATCGTCAGTGATAGTCCTTTTCTGATTACCCTTCCTTCGGGGTGCCCTTTGGGCTAGGTCTTCAGGAGTATAACATCTCCCTAATCTTGTGATACCATGTGCGGCAGCCACTTAGACTACAAGCTCTTTTCAAGGCGGCGCTGGAGTCACCTGAGCAATGAATGCTATCACCGGTGCAGGGATTAATCCTTGAATTGCGCGTTCCTACAGGGACAGTAATGCCACCGTACGTTTAAGTTCTTTCACAGAATCGCTGATTGTGGGCCTTCCTGCTAGCCAGTACTATTCTCTCTCAATCATGTGAATCACATTATTGCCATGGTTTGGCAAATGATTAGTGTTCACATTTGGAGGGGCTGTTTGGAGCACAATTTCTTTCCGGTCAATCAGATCCTGTATTTTGTACTTGAGATTAATGCAATCCTCAGTACTGCGCCTTATGCCATTAGAGTGATAGGCACATGTTTGGTCAGCTTGGTAAAACTAGTTCTTTGGATCGACGGTGAAAGTACTTGGATCATTCCAGCCGCGCTTAACCTTTTGAACAAATCGGTCCAAGATTCCATCAGCGGAGTGAATACCCGAGGGAGTTTCTTCTCAAAATTTGGATGTGGCGCATTATAAACATTTGGTGGGGGTTGATTCTGGTAGGCATTGGGTTAGTTATTTTTTGGGGTACGGTAGAAGGGTGGGGGAGTTTGATAGTTTGGCTGTGGAGCTTGGTAATTTTGGGGTGATTGAAAAGCATTTGGTGGAGCTTGGTAGTTTTGGGGTGGTGATTGGAAGGTTGGTTGCACGTAATATGCGGGCACTGTGTTGTAAGGGGTGGGTACATAGGTATTTGGAGGAGGTGAAACATATGCTTCCATCCGAAAATCTTCCCTTCTTTTGGGCTTGGGGGTGTGGGATATGCTAGCCTCGTCTTCTTTTTTCTTGCGTATGAACCTGGTTGAACCTGAGCCAATGGATTTTCTAGTCATGCTTATGATTTTGCCGGTTTTAAGACCGTCTTCTATGGCCTCACCTATTTTGACTAATTCAGAGAAAGGTCTCCCTGCCATTGAAAGCATTCTATCGTAGAAGTCCTTCTCTTGTGAGTGGATAAAAATTTACACAAGTTCTTCATCGCCCATAGGAGGTTGTACTCGGGCAACCTCTGTTCTCCACCTGCTTGCATATTCGCAGAAGTTCTCGGTGGATTTCTGTTTCACTTTCTCCAGATAATACCTATCTGGCACTGTCTCCATATTAAAATGGAATCTTTCCATGAAAGCAGCGGCCATGTCTTCCCATGTGACCCAACGGCGTATATCTTGCGCCGTGAACCATTCTGAGGCTTCTCCTGTCAAACTTTGACTGAACATCCTCATGATGAGCGCTTGATTGTCTCTGACACCGACCAATTGGTCATAATAGGCCCATAGGTGCGCTTTAAGATTGCCCGTCCCGTTAAACAATTCGAATCGGGGTACTTTGAATCCTTCAGGTAAATCCAAATTGGGATTCTTGCACAAATCTTCATAGCTTAGATCTGTGCCAGTGAGGGTAGTCCTCATAGATCATTCCAACATTGCGGTCATCTTCCTCTCAAGTCTTTCTTCTTGTTTTTCCTTTTCGGCCTTCCATGCCTTTTCCATCTCTTCATAATGATCAATTTCTTGATCCGGCGAGAAGGCACCTGGTGTGACAAGCATGTGGAAAGAAACAGCAGGATGAATTCGGGTAATGGGGGTGCTTTTGTCAGTTGGTAGTGGGACGATGATTGGCTGTATAGTGATGCCGTGTGGTGGGTATTTTGTGGTGTTGGGCAACAGGGGATAGAGTGGGCGATCCCAAGCATTTGGTTGGGGTTAATTGGTGGTAGGATATGGCTTGAGGCACCAATATGTCCATCAATCGGGGAAAATGGCATAGTGGTCACGACGAACCTAGTAGGGGAATGATCTGGTAATGGTGAATTCAGAGATGGAAAAAAATGGTGGAGGCCTTCTTTCCTATGCGTCACAGGACTTCTCGGGTAGGATTAGCAAATTTGTTTCGTGCTACTTCTTCTTGAAGATGGGCAATTTTTTCAAACATCATTTTCATGACGTCTTCAGTAGGTGATGACTCTGGCAGCTCTCGCAGAGGCGATTCTCTGAGAGTGATATCAGTAGGGGTAGTTTCCTTCTCTGAAGTACTAGTCATTTTCTCTTTGCCTTTGTCTTGCAGGGATAAGGATGCTATTGCAGCTTTAGACCTTGTGAAGTATGCCAGTGTGAACACGAATCAACTTCTCTTTCTATAAGTGTTACACCTCGAAAATTTTTCCGTTGATGCACAGTGAATAAACTAACGAAGAGTACAAATTATACGGTGTTGTAATACATAAGGAATGACATTTGATGACCCTAAGTAAGATTTCAAAGACATTCGATGTTAGACGAGAAGGTTTTCCAAGAGAAGGCAAGGCATACGATAAGTATCGGAAGAGATTTACGAGTAACAAGTTAATGATGATTTAACGATGCTTTGGATAAGAGTTATACCGTCCCTTAGATTGTTAATGAGGTGATAAACAAGTGTCAAGAAGGTTCCATAAGGATTGGAGATCAAACGAGTCGACGGGAACAAGTTCGGAATGACTGGGCATTATACGGCCAAACATACTGGTCGTATAAAATGTACGGACCGTATGTTCAGCCGTATAATCATCCCAGAATGTCACCCCTCTCTGGACCAAATCTATGGCCAGACATACGGTCAGTATAAATTATACGGACCGTATGTTGGTCCGTAGAATATGGTGGATCGAATCGTGTTATTAATAAGGGACCAAGTCTTATTTCATTTCATTTCCCTTTGACTCCACTTCTCTCTAGAACATCTCTCTACATTTCTCCCACAAGATTTCAAGAGAAATTAGTGTTCAACTCCATCAAACCAAGTGAATCAAGTATAAGAAACCCATTAAAGTTCATCCAAGACAAGAATCCAAGTGAAGGTGAAACTAGGGTTTTGCTCAAGTGAGGTGTTTGCACCCAAGGTTCATTCCTACACCATCTAAGGTAAGTTTTATGACATTTCCATCTTGTTTAAGGTATTTTAAAGTTAAAAACCTTGGATTGCAAAAGGATATAGAAATGGGTCATGAATGTGGGAATAGTGTCACTTTTGAGTAAATGTTTGGATTGGGTTATGATTCTTGATATGTTATGATTATAATCATGTTATAAATGATATTGAGAACATGGAATAGACATCATATATGAATGAACATAATCGTGTGATGTGACCATGAATATGGATGATTGGAAGTGAATTGAGAAGAAAGTACAATGTAGGTGAATAAAGGCTATTGTTATGATATTGTGATGGTTGTTATGAATGTTTGGGAGTTGATATGGAATATGGAGGAAGTTCTCTAAACAAAGGAAATTCTGCCCAATTTTCTCTAGCTTTAGTAAGCACGTCTTTATAATTATTTAGTTAATGTCGATACGAACTCCCTTGAAGGTAAAGACGTGGGCATTGAAGGAAAATGAGCAAGCAATAGAATAGTTAAACGACAAAGGTATGTAAGGCTAACCCTTCTTTCATAAAGCATGGTTCTTTGGCCAAATATCTATTCTTCTATGAGTCTATGATATCCTCTAAATGATTCTATCTCTAAAAAGCTACTAAGCTCATGATCCTCGATATGTTACGATTGTACTAAGTTCCTTATACGACGAGTAATCCTCTAAGGATAGATGTAATGAATGACGATAGTAATGATGCTAAAGATGCTTATGAGCTTATATGTATATGTGCCTATGTATGGCTATTATGGAACCCCGAGCTTATATGGCCGGGTAGAATATAGTAAATATGTATATATATATATATAATGCGCGCGCACCACTGCAGTTGGGTACGGATAACCCTGAGCCTTGGTAGGGCCAGGTATGTATGACACTGAGCCTTGGTAGGGCCAGGTATGTGAAACACCGAACCTTCGAGGTCGGGTATGCTATGTAAATGCTATGTATATGATATCAATATGAGTACAAAATGTCACACCCTAATTTCCGATAGGGCATGATGGGCACCCGACCCTTACTTAGGGCCGAGCGAACCCGTAGACTCTCATAATACTCATAGCCATACTGGGCCCGCAAAGCATAACATAAGCACATAAGGAAAACCCCTTTTTTTTTTCAACAAATCAAACATGCTTTTCATCTTTTTCAAAACAAATAAAACCTGTAACCATAACAAATCTGTAAACACATGAAATTCATAACACAATGCATAATGATACAGCGGCTTACATAGCCGCTTACAAACGAACATCTCATACACACGACACTCGTCGCAAAGTCTCTAACATGAAACGGACTCTCACAACATAAATACTCGACTCGGCTAAAGCCTCCGGAGAAAGTGGAGCTCGCCAATCCGGGTCCGGAACATCGTTGCTAATATCCTTTACTCATTCAAATACACTGCGTGGCATGAAACGCGACCGAAGAAAGGGGTCGATTCGACATATGTACCGAGTATGCAAAGGTAACATACAAAAACCAAGATCATAACCGTAGTAAGAAGTACGGAAAGTGAGCACAATAACGAATACCAAAGGCTTGTATACGAAACACAAATCGTATCCGGCCCATAACGGGACCGAGTGACATATGCAAATAATCATCATACTCATACCGAAACACATCATAACTCGTCATATGAGATAACATTAACCGATGTGGGATTTGCCTAAACCAATGTGGGATTTGCCTAAACCAATGTGGAATTTTGCCTCATCATTGGGTTTGCCCCACCACTGGGTTTGCCCCACCATCGGTGAACAAACTCATCGTATCATCATACATCATCACATATCATATGCGGTCCAAAGTGGGACCGGCGGACGAACGTGGTCGCCACCCTATCCGCGCCACAACACAAGATAACACCGACGTTTTAAATCTCCGTATCCCCATCACACATCATAACGCTAAACACAAAGATAACACCAAATATAAACGGAACCGGCCCTCTAACGAGGAGCTCGGTGAACCGTAACACAAAGATAACACCGGAATATATCATAGTGCGCACGATAACATACCGGCCGGGATCGGTGAAAGAGGTAACACAAAACGCACGAGCAGATCGTAAGTAGCCATAATCATACAAATCATCATTTCAAACTCAACCGAATAACCAAAGCGAACTATTGGTTCGAAACCGAAACAGTAGTCAAATCAGGTTTTCTTCCGAATCCCCCTTGGGAGCATATCAAACCAAACTTCAAAAACCATAGTTACGTACCAAAATCATGTGCATAAAAATCCTTATTTCAAACTCAACCGATAAATAAGTAATCATACTCGGGGGTCGGAAAGATAGTCATATTGGTTCTTTTTCAAAAATAGGTCATTATAACCAACATAGAAAAGTCGCGGGACCCACGGACGAGCGTCAACCCAATCCGGGCCCACCTATAAGAATCAAAGTCCTTACTCGTCACAAAATCATTTGCGAAGGAATCAAGGCGATCCGAGCTCTTTCTTGAAAGTTACGGTCGTTCGTAGTTTCGAACTCGTTCAGGAACAAATCTCTTTTTGAAAAACAAAATTCTTTTGAAAACAAAACTCTTTTGAAAACCTTAAAAATTTAATCATACAAAAGATATAAGAATCATAACTCAACCGCATTAAGGATACGAATATCAAGAGACGAATGAGAATCGTTTACGAGCTCAAAGCAATCCAATACCGTTCATGAAAGTTACGAACATTTTTAGACGTAAGATCCTTTCAAAAAGTAAAACCGTTTACACAACTTTTCAAACTCAATCATATCAAAGACATACGAACCACAACCTAACCATACTAAGGATGCCAACATCAAAAGCAAATACGAATCACAAACTTACTCGAAACCTAAGAATGGAGTTACCCCGAGGCACAAATCATGTCATACCTTAATCCCGTCTAAGACATGCCAAAAGAAAAGAAGGGTAAGCTTCACATACCCTGGTTTGCTTCCTAAGCTAGTCCAAACGTAAGTCTTGTCTTCTCAAAATCTACAACAACATCAATAGGCATCGAACATTAACCATGAGCGTCAAAGAATTCAATTCCAAGCCATTACTTTTATTTACGAAATTTTAAAGACTTCCCTATAAATGCAACAACCCCGAGATTCAACTCGGCCAAATTCAACAACCATGCCAATAACCATATAAACGACATTAATAATCAATCTCAAACGCATTCTAACATTTATAACTCCTTTCTACATAATTCGACGACATTCTTTTATATTCAATTCAACTACATATGTTCGAACCAACATCGACGATCACATGTCCAAGTACTAATCCAAATCATTTAAACAAGATTTCAAGAACACTTCGGACAATTCACAAATTATTCAAATCAGCCCACTCAACATACAAAATGCCACCCGAAGCACTCTAAGTTCAAGAAAACATCAACAACACATTTCTTTTCTTCCAAATTCATAAACCATACTAACAATCCATACTTTAACAACATTAATCCCATAAATTCAAGAAACCATATTAAAATTACATGAGCTTCTCCCACAACCTACAAACGATTCCAACTTCCATTTAAATCATTAAACCATCATTTTCATCATAAAATCCATACAACAACAACCAAAACATACTAAATAAAATTTGTTCATTCTTTGCCAAACAAACAGTCCATTTTCAGCTGACCCCTTCAACACACAAATTCCATGATTTTTCATCCATTTCCTCACACTACAACACATCTAAACCATCCATAACATATGAAAAGAGGATTAAAACTTACCTTCTTCACTTAGTTCTTCAACATTTTCTTGTTCCCATGCTCCTCTAATTCTAAATGAAATTATATTCGTGACTATGCGTTGCCGGACTTCGATTGGTACTTCGTTACTTGAAATTTCACTCAAAATTCTCATTTTGTGAGGTATATTTGCTCCCTTTTTGTGCTGAATTTTCTGGAAATTTTTGGAACTTTGGCTGAAAAAAAATGAGATTTTTGTCCCTTAAAACGGAATCGTAGTGATCGTAGCGATCGTAGCGGTGCGCGGGAATGCTGTTTCTGCGTCGACAGTTCAGTTTGTAACGTCTATAATTCTCTACTCCGATGTCCTATCAATGAGCGGTTTGTTGCATTACAAACTAGACTCGACGAACTTCATTTTAGGACTTTGAACCACCTTAAAACTCCACATATACTATGAGATATGCGCCTCCAAAGTTAACTAAAATCCGTCCCGCGTTTCTCAAATTTTCGTCGAACTAATTTTCTTCAATTTGCTCAATCCCGAAATATTCCGAAATTCTCCATACATGATATTTATCACTTATTACACTAATAATGGCCATGTTCCCGTGTTTCAAAATATTCTTTCCCGATTACGACTTACGAGATCATAATTCACCCTTTTTATTCGTTGTTACGTACTTTCCATGGCTTGTGCCTTTCAAAACATCCCATTACTATGATGAGGTACATGTCAAACTCATGCTCTGAAAACGCGGGGTATAACACAAAATATACGAAGTATATGCAATATATGTGATATGCATATGATATGAATATGAGTATGAATGGAAATATGACTACGAATACGAGAATGGATACGAAATGTAAATGAGTATGGATACGTATACGGATATGGATGTATGCACACGGATACGCAATAGAAATGGAATGTCCCTATGAAAAGCAAGTAAGTGCTATGACGATGATACTATTATCTCCCATCCTATGCTATTTCATTTGTTGTCTATTATCCTTTCACATTGCTATTGATCATGCTTTACATACTCAGTACATTCTTCGTACTGACGTCTTTTTATTTGTGGACGCTGCGTCATGCCCGCAGGTGGTCAGGGAGATAGACTTGATCCATAGCCATATTTCTCAGGGACTACATAGCGGAGCTCCATTTCATTCGGAGTTATAGCTTTTGGTATTGATTCTTTTGTGTATATATTTATGGGCACGGCAGGGTCCTGTCCCGCCTATATGATATGCCATATTCTTTTTAGAGGCTCGTAGACATGTGTATATGGTTAGATGTGTTTGGCCTTGTCGGCCTATATTTTGGGGATATTATTTTGCTAGCCTTGTCGGCTTATGTACATTGATATGGGCATAGTTGCTAATGATGATATAAATGAATTGACGCCCAAAGAGATTAGTATGATTGATGAACGAAAAGTATGATTTAGCTATGTGGCTCACCTAGATGTAATGTGAAAGTATGTTAAGAGGTGCCTGGGTGGGTTAGCACCGGGTGCCCATCGCGGCCATCCGGTTCGGTCGTGACAATAAGAAAGAAATAACTCAAAGGCAAACAAAGTTAGATTCATCAGAATAAAGGGAAGAAAAGCAAGATATCACATATAAATGGCAGTTTAAAACATTTAGCACAGAAAGGATCATATGTTTGATTCAAATTCTTAATTGATCTCTCGTATCGGGTTTGGGGGTACTTGGGCCTCGTTTGAGTGAGGGGAATATAATATTTCTAATATATAGGGACCGAGTCTTACGTAGACTGCCTACGTATCCCTCCACGGGAAGTCAGGCCTTTCCGTAGTTCGGTTTACATCAAAATAATCTTAAACCTACCTATGACCAGGCTTGATAGAGGCTTCCTGCGTATCCCTCCTTGGGACATTAGGTCGGCGCAGTTCCGTTTAAAAAACATGGGGGGGGGGGGGGACAAATCCGTGTTAAATACAAAAAATAGGATCCCCTAGAACTACCCAAAAAGCGACCTTTCTTTTGAGGTCAATATTGGTTGTTTGTCCGGTCAACCTTTCCTGGTCCTAAGGCTCGCAAATTCTAATACTGAGAAGGGAGCACCAACCAAAGGGCTCCCTTGTGGACCAAATTTTCCAACTCAAATTTGAACGCATCGCATTCTTCTATGTCATGTCCTAAAGCTCCAGTATGATGCAGAAACATTTTAAGGTGGCCAACTCCTTCAGTTTGGGCCCTTCTGGGTCTGATGGGGTGAATCTTCCCAATACTGACCAATTTCTAGAAGATGCTGGCATAAGAGTCTCTGAATATAGTGAGGTTGTAATGCCAAATATGAGTGTTCTGTGTAATCCCTTCAGTCCGGATGAAGTTGTCATGGACCATTGTGAATGTGGGCCCCACATCTTGGTGATACTCTTCTCTGCTATTAGTCTAATGAGTCTCCTTTTGAAGGCTAGACATTCATTGAGGGTATGCCCAGCCTGATCTTGGTGATAAGGGCATCTCTTATGTGTGAAAGCCGGAGGGCAAGGTGGCAACCTGTCGAAGAAAACACTGACTATTCCTTTGCTTCGAAACTTGATCATCATCTCCTCATTCGTAACCTACTGAGGCGAGACTCGGTAGGGACAATCCAACTCTTTGATCGTAATAGCCCACCACTCGGGTGAAGCTGGCCGGGCATACTCCATTCGCTCTATAGGCTCCTTCCTAGGGCTTGATAATGCAGCAGAAGCTCCTTCCCCTTTAGGGCTTGACGGTACAACAGAGGTTTCTTCCTTTTTTATGCTTGAAGGCGCAGTGGAGGTAGCCACCTTTGATGGCCATATGGGCTCCTGTGGGTCCGATTCCATTTCTTCTTCCTCGGACTCTTCCATTATCGGGATGTACTCGGGAAGAATTCCTTTTCCCTTGTCAAGGACATTTTCTCCTTGAGCTTCGACAGGCTTTTCGGGCGAGCTTTCCGCCTCATCCAATAATTCATCCGTCTCCTTGATCTTGGACTTTACTATCCGGATCTTCTTCTTGAGATATTGAATCTTTCGTCGTAGCGAAACCTCATTCTTTTTCATGATCTTGAGCTCGGGTGCAGTCTTGTTGTTCATCTTCAAATTCTGAGAAAATCGTTGGGCTTAGTGCGGGTATTTTGTTCATTGTTTTTCTTTGGGCGAGTGGACAGTATTCGAGATCAATTGAGCATTTAAACGAAACATATGGAAACAAATAAAGCCACACAAAGCAGTTCATAAGAGTATACTACGCGCGTTCTTAAACATAACTAAACGTTTGAAACATAAATGTGCCATTTGAATTAAACCATTGCCCCATAATCATTAATAATAACATTCTTCCCCGCAAGGTGCAAAAGATAAAGTAAAGACAGTGCATAAAATAAATCAGTAGAAATGTCCTCCAGTAGTGGATGATGAAGCCCGATCTCTATTAGTCTCGCCTTTCTTTGCTTTCCGGAGGGTAGTCTAGATGTGTAGATGGCCCGATCTCTATGTGAAGGTCAGTGGAGCGACATCGTCTAGAATCTTCTTCATTCGGTCATCCAGCTCAACCAAACAATCGTTGGTAAGCTCCAACTCATGCCTCAGACTCTCTATGACGGCCTTATCATGCTCAATTTTCTCCAAATATTTAGCATCCCTGTCGTCAGCTCTCCTTTGAATCAAATGGGCTCGGATCTCGGCCTGCGAGTCCTTGTCTTGGACATAGCTATAGAGAATAGGCCTAGGAGGAAGTGTGCCTTGCAAGTCAGCTCTCGACTAATCTTTATATTCTACAACACAACCCGGACGAAACCTATCTTCGGCTAAAGTGTCGAGACCCCAAATCATGCGACCCTTCCATTCCCGGATGCAATCTAAATCCCTCGGTGGTCTATCCATGTAGTAGTCGATGATGAAATCTCCCATGCCTCCAATCTGGGGTACGACTTGGATTCTCCAAAATTGTCTCAGAACCCAGGCAGGAGCAGAAGGGCGAATCCCTCGAATAGCCATAAGTGGCAAAAATGGACACTTTCTTCCTTTAACTACAACTTATATGGATACGAAGTCATGGAACATCCATTGAATGCTTTCTTCCTTCAATCTAGAGAAGGTGAATGTCTAACTTTGCATGTTTTGTTCTCCGAAGTTTGGATGAAAATCCTGAAGATTATCCCTTTCAGCCGGCCTATTTAAATGTTGTTCACCCATAACCTTGACAATATGTTTGAGGATCCACCATTGCAGGAGTAAATTACAACCTTGGAAGAATTTGTAATGATTCAAGAGAGACTCGGTATAAATCGGCTAATATGATCGGGGTTATATCAAAGTATTGGGTTTCTAGTATTTCGACCGTAGAAGATGACATGGGTGACCGAAATGACTCGGGTATCAATGGCTAAGGACCAATCTTTGGGAAAAACCATAGTTCCCAAAAAGCAAATGGCGAAGGCCAAGGGTTTGGTAGCCGTCCAGTCGGCATAAGTCTTGAATTCTCTGGGATGTTCCACGAATCCATCCGGGCTTCCAAACCTTCTGTACAACTCTCGGAAGGGTATGGTGGGGCCGTGGGCCAAATTGGCGTAGTTTAAAGAAAGCATCCTACAAATTTGGGAATAGGTGGGTTTTTCCGGGATCAAAGCATTTTGGTCGGGTTTCTTTCTTCTTTTTAACCCCAAGCTCACACTAGTTAAC
The DNA here is from genome assembly GCF_029784015.1 of Lycium ferocissimum. NCBI lineage: Eukaryota > Viridiplantae > Streptophyta > Magnoliopsida > Solanales > Solanaceae > Lycium > Lycium ferocissimum. The sequence goes on along the minus strand of NC_081345.1, from coordinate 4,841,429 downwards.
ACGTCCCTAAACTCCTCCAATGTTGGTGTCATTTCAATGTCATCCCCAAATTCGAAAACCATCCAGTCTCTATCGCTGAATCCGATAATTACTTCTATCAAATCCTTATAATCGGTCATAATCATGATGGATGTCAAATTTCCTAAATGGCATGAGATTCCTCTTTTCTCTTCCGGGGACATTTAGCCCCACCAACTCCACAGTAGCTCAGGTGTAGTTAGGACCATATCAAAATTGAACTTAATTGACATCTACAAAACAAAACCCGATGTTAATTCCCCCCCCCCCCTCAATTAGGCAATGGTTTCATTCATAGGCACATTTAAATATTTTCAAATAGCACATAATATGATATGCGATGTTTTTCGGGTCATAGACCGTACTTGACATGGGGTAGTCTCCGTATCGGGTTTGGATAAGTCTAAAATATCCAAACCACGCAGTTTAGTTCTCATTTGGATTTTGCTTAGCTCAATATTAGGCTTATGCAAGAGTGAGTTTTTTCGAATTGACCTTGGACCAGAGCGGACTACTCGGGGTGAACCGTTGTTGGCCGTTGGGTGACCGCACACCAACTTAACGTTCAACGTGTTCCAAAGAAAGGATGTTTCGGGTTTTTTAGTGGAGACTAGATCGCGAGCCCGCGTGTCCCTTTTGAAATCATGCTTTTTGCCTAAAGTGGCGGAGTTTATGATATGATATGAATGATAGTTCAAAAATTGCGGAAATTAAACACATAGGCAAATAAATACAGTCAAGATCATATTATATTGAAACTCTTATGGTTAGAACCTAGAAAAGTTCCCTAGCAGAGTCGCCATCTGTTACGGTTCGCTTCTACGCGGGTTAGGCATAAAAGTTACTACGAGGTTGTTGGTGCTCTAATTTGGATTTTTATGTTTTTTAGAGTCGCCACCTAATTTATTAAGGAAAATTAGGAAAAACCGAGTTAAAAGATTTTTTTTTTTTTTTTTTTGGAAAATAAGAGAAAAAATCCTTTGGACCAGAGTTCGAGGTAAGGGTTCCGGTGATCCCTTAGGGAAGGTTTTAAGCACCCTAGTATTAAGGATCCGTAGAATACGATTGACCTACGAGCTTCAATGTGTGATTAGCGTATTTATTTGCCAAAAGAGTGTTTTAATTTTTTTGCAAAAATGTCATTCCTTTTCATATCATAACATGGTTCCAAGAAAAATTTGGCAAAAATTCCCCCTTATAAGAGGGGGTTTTGGTTTAAAAATCCACGCAAGTGTTCAACTCACTTCATTGCCGGACTAGGACACTAGGATTTCTCACACAGAGTCACCACTATTTCTCCTAACGAAATGGGTTTAACTTACGAGTTTACTATTATATATATATATATATATATATATATATATATATATATATATATATATATATATATATATATATATATATATATATATATATATATATATATATATATATATATATATATATAAAGAAATATAATCTTTTTTTAAGCCCAATATTATCATTTAAGCGCATAAGTCAACTTATATTCCAAACCCAAATTCCTCAATTTTGGTCCAAATAGTTTTGTCACCATTTTTAGTTCCTTTTTGTTTTGGGCTGTCGAGCCCAAACCAGTCGGATCTCATCAAGTTTTTACCAAGTCCAAAACCCATTTCCACTTTTAAAGAATGCATGCAACCAGATCGAGCCCAAATTCAAAATGGTCTTTGAGTTTTTTGTAAAAGACTGTTTTCAACCAGTTCCAAAATATTAAACAGTTTGCCCATTTTTACAAATCACGGATGATAGCTTGGAAATTCATTTTTCATTTTTTGCCAACTTTAAGTAAAAGACGCTAGACATTGCTCCATTTTAAACTTAAGCAAGATCCCGTTCCTCTTTTACAATTAGCCAAGTCATTTAACCAATTTTGAGAAACTCACTATCAAACCAAGTTTTAGTTTTATGCAAAATTAACCATTAACCGAGTTTGAAAAATTTTTTTTTTTTTGGTGACCTCTTAAAAATACTAGGCGTTCCTCCTAAGTTCTAGCATGCACAAGGGTTCCATTATTCACATATTAAGGACGCATACAATATATACATGTCAAATATATAAATGGAGAAAGGAGGAGAGTGAATTTTTTTAACTGATGGGCCTACCCAAGCCCATCAGTGCCATTTTCATCCATTGGCTGGGCCTTCAAAAACATATCAGCTTCCCTTTATTTTTCTCAGTGGACTAGATCAAAAGAAACTATTGGGCCTTTGGCCCAATGGGTTTATTCAAGAGAGATCACCCAACGATGGCATTTCATGCAAGCAAGGATAGAAAAAGATAAAGATTAGGGCTTGTGCAAGTTTAGGATGGCAAAATGAAAGTGAATTCATGTAATGCACAGATATACAAGGCAAGCCAGAATAGAACCTGGAATCGACTAAGTATTGGAGGCACTAAACAAAGTAAGCCCCAAAATTGTGAATAAGCCCAAAGCCCACATAGATCAAAGTACATTGAAATAGACCAAAATATTTACACAAATAAAGAAAGGTATATGAGATCAACCTTCTTAAAATAAGCACCGGGCAGTATCATACAAATATATAGGACTTCAAACTTAATATACCATTGGTATACACATCCATGGAGATACATGAATAGCCCAAAAAGGAAAACTTTTATCTTCTTATTCCTGATGCCGCACAAGATCCAAGGGGTTTCTAGGAACCCCAGGCATGGCAGACACCAGGGAAGACTTAAGCTTGATCCTTGAGTGCTATTAAGCATCTCTACTTATGTGCTAAGTTGTGGTATACAAGAGAGAAAGCATTAATATTTGTATGCACAACCCTCCATGAAAACTAGCTATAGCATACATATAATATACAACCAGTCGAGTGTATTGCAAAATTTAATAATGAACACCCTTTTAAAAAAACAATCAGGCCCAAGCAGAAACAGTAATAGGAAAAGAACCTCGAACCCAAATAATGTCAATTATCAGAAGTACAACAAAACTGGGCTAACCAATGAATTATACTTAGTCACTTAGAAAAGGCCCAAGAAACTGGCCATGAACTCCCAAAAAGCTAAACAAATATTAAAGCCAACAAACTCATAGTAGTGATATACACCATATATAAATATTAGGTATACCAATCTTTATACACTTGTGAGGTGTATAGAGTTTGAGTATATCTCATATATCTAGGTATATCCTTTCATTCATTATATATATATATAAAACAACTCTATACAATAGATGATGAAACAAAGATGATAGACCCTCAAATATAGAAGTTTCAGCCAAGCCAAATAGACAGAATCAAAAAAATTTAAAAATTAAAAAAAAAAAAATAACAGAAGGGATTCACAGGTCAAGTGTCGAGGATATATGATCATGAATGTCTCTACTCTCTTTTTCTTTTATTCAATATCAATGATAACCTCTTGCCAACTTAGTCTTTAAACTCATGATCACACACTTACTATATACTAACTCTAAATCCAATTTTACAAATAAGTCTTTTAATCAGACACATATAGAGAGACAAATGTGTATAGTTACAAGATAAGGGCAGAAATCAGCAGGGGAAGATAGATTTTGAAATCACTTTCTTTTCAAAACTAAGCATCAAATGGTAGTGCTATAGCCAATGCAAGCTGAGACATGTCCTGCACAGAACAACCTCATGAGGCAATTTGTAATGGATTTAAAGGACCAACATCTCATCGCTTCTTACCCAAGCACAAGATTCTTGACTGTCCTCATGAGTCACAGACCATAAATGCCAATTCTAGAAAATTTGAACATGGATTCTAGCACTTAGGACTCAGTAAAAGACTCCCTTTTTAAATTGAAACTAGTTAAATCAACTTGATGACACAAGCCTCATACTTCCCAAGGAGCATGTAAAGATCTTAATTACCACAGACAAGTCAATTTGATGTGTAAAGGTACAATGCAAGTCTAATCAAAACCTCAAAAGATTCATACACCATTTAATTTTGAGATTTACTAAGAATGGTGTGCAGATAGCCTCAGAGCAAAGCAAAGCAATAAAAAAACAACTATCAACTAGGCAAAAGTCCTATTTTTAGACAAAGTGCCAAGCTTTAGACAAGTTATTTTTTATAGTGGACTAACTTAAGCAAAACCAAGCTTGACATGTTAAGACATCAGACTTAGTAGAAGTTATCATAAGACAGGAATAAAAGTTTAAACATAGTCTAATTCAATGAGATCAGCCAAAAAAAAAAAAAAAGCTTCCCAGACTTAAAATTATTGCAGTACTGCCCATCAAATATAAGATCATCAGGCCAAACAAGCCAAAAACCATCCTAGGAGAAGTATAGAAAAAATAGTCAAATTAACACTTAACTTTACTGACCATGTTTAAGCTACCAATGTCTAATAACCATCCAACTATCTCCCCACAAGATAATAATACACATTGTTCAAGTCAACACTAGCTAACAGTCATCTAACCAGCTCCCAACAAAGCAACAACACACATCTCATTTAAGCAGCACAACACAGATTTAGACATGAATAAATTTAGGCATGAAATGACTAGAAGAAGGGCAAGTTTGACCATATAGATCAGACACTCAACCCATAATGTGGCTAGTTTGATTTTAACAGTGCATAAGCACTCTTTCTTTATCATATCAAGACTTAAACTATAGAACCCTATTTTTCATTATAAGCATGTTAGATTAACAAACAAATGAAGCCTATTTGATTAGGATTGAGCAAATTATTAAGGCCAAAGTCAATATAGGGGCATATTCTAGTTAAACTAGATTACTAAGTGTGTTAAGAAAACACCTTTATTAAAAGCACTATTTAATGTTCATCAAATCAACATACTTTAAACTTAAACCACATCATCTTACCTACCGAAATCAAACTAAATACATATACAAAGCTAATTAATTGGACTAATCACACACATAGACTACATTGTATTAAATAGGACATGACAAGTTAACTAAAACAATCAAGTAGACCAGCACAGCAAAAGGCTAAGGAAAACAGGAATCGAGAGAAAAATGCAAAGGAAAATTACCTCCTTCTTGAGCAGCCTTTAGTCGAAATTTGAACTTGGAGACTCTTCCTTCCCAAATCAAACTCAACCACAAAATCAAATAATGATTTTAAAATTTTAACTCCTTAAACTTCAGTCTCAAAGCAAGTATTGCCAAAACTGAGTTTAAGCCTCTATTTTCCGTGAAATAATTTTTTTTTCCTCCCCTTCAAAATGAAAAATCGAGGCCCCTTATATAGGAAACCCCAAAACCAACAAACCCTAGTTATACCGATGTGGGATGAATCCCAAAATTGGGATTTTCTCCACACATCTTGACATTGAAGGGCTAGGACTGGTTTAAAATAAACCTCCATGGATAGATTTCATTTCAAATAGTTAGTCCTCAAAGTTCTTGAAGACCAATAAAAAATTGGAATTTTCAAATGAATACAAACAAATGTAATTAAAGATTTCAGAGTTGACCGTTTGAAATCACAACAAATCACAAAGAAAGATAAAAAAAAATAAGGCACAATATACCTTGTTTGGTTAATCTATGATGAAAATGGCCGAATGCATTTAATGTGTTCCCCCTTAAGGTGATACAACCCTGAAGAAAGCAAAAGCTTCTCTGAAATCATGCCAAAAATGGCATTGTGACACAAGAGAGAGAAGGCCGCCTCTAGGCGGCGCTTAGGGTTTCAAACTCTTTCAACCGAGAAACACCAACAACCCCTTAGGGGTTCGTTTGGTTGGAGGCTTGCCCTCAAATTTGGGGCGTGATGGGCCGGGTCTTGCCCTTCATTGGGTTAGACTCGGCTGATTTTTAAAAAGCCATAAAGGGACCCAATATGGTGTACATATATATATATATGATATATATGCATATACATGTATATATCATGTATATATGGACGGGTACAACGATTTTAAATAAATAGCCTCATTTTGAGAAGATGTCCATTAAATACTACAAACCCCGTTTAAAATTAATTAGCCAGATTTTAAAAAGAGAATAATAAAATAATCCAGATAATAATAACAAAAGACAACTAAGATTTTAAAAGAGGTGATAATAATAGAAGTAGCCAAGTTTTCTTTTCCTTTTTCTTTTTATCAAAAGTGCTTAACAAAAATTTGGCCAGTTGTCTTAATTAGCTAATAATTAATTACTTTAATTATAGCCGCTTAATGACAATTTCAAAATTAATTACACTTAAAATTCAATTAATTAAGAAAAAATTCCAAATTTGGTAAAAATGAGAAATGAGGGGTAAAATGGTCAATTTACTTAATTGATCAATTTTCCTTGAATTTAAACAGAGTGAACAATTTGCAGAAATCCCTTTTAACAACTTAGACAATTAATTGAAGTAATCATGGAAAATTATCATTCTCTTCTTGGTTAATTTTAACAAGAGTGTAATATTTGTAAAAATACTTAAATTAATTCAAAATATTATAGAAATTATCCCATCAACAAAAATGGCAAAAATATAGCCTTAATAGTTTTTTTTTTTTAGAAAATTATTTTGGCTTTCTAAACACATATTTCCCTTTGTCTAATACTTCAAGGACTCTGAATAATTAAAGTAAATTATGGAACGTCAAAAATTAGGTGTCAACACCCTCAGCCACACAGCAAGCACAAATATTTAAAATTTTAACTAATATCGAAAAAATAAAGGTTTCCCAGCAAACTTGCTAAACCCAACTATTTCGATTTTTTATATGTAAGCGATATACTTTTTTTTTTCGATTCGCCTCCTCTTAAAAATGCAAATAAAGAACCCCTTATATAGGAATCCCCAATTCTCTCAAACCCTAAGTCCACCGATGTGGGATAAACCCAATCTTTGGGTTTTCTCCTCGCAATCTCGCATTGTAGGGCTAAGATCTAATCAATTTAAACATCAAAGGCCAACAATCGACCAACACAAAATATATCTGTAGGGTCTCTCAAGGACCAATAGAAATCAACCATTCAAAATCAAATACAACAAAACCCATTAAGGTTTCTCAGTTATATAACCGTTGTAATGAAAAAGTAGAGTAGAAAAATACAAGTTATACCTCGTTTGGCTTGGTTTTGGATGAAAGAGGAAGAAGCATTAAGGGCCTATTTGGAAAGCCACCCAGGTAATTGGAGTTGGGTGTAACTGGATGTAATTACATAGTTTGGCCTATTTGTTTGACCAGACAATTACACAGTTAGGTGGGAATTGGGTGTAATTGAGGTATAATTACACTCTCAATTCTCAAGGGGGAGGGGGGGGGGGGGAGAATGGGTGTAATTACACCCTGTAATTACAGGGTTACTTTTTAGTCTATATTTTTAATTTTATTTTAATTTCTTTTCTTTTTTAATTTATTTTTTATTTTTATTAATTAATTTATTTTTTATTTTTAGTTTTAAATTATTTTTATTTTTAAAATATATTTTTCTTTTTATAGAATTTATATTTCATTTCCTTTCTTCTCATTCCCAACCTTTACTTCTTGTGGTTCCATGTAATTGCTCATATTTTTATTAGTTTTTGTTTTATTCATTAACCGTGTTAATATTCTAATTTTTTAAACTACATCTCTTAATATTAGAAAGAATGGGTCATTAACAAATTTGACATATAATAAGTGATGTTATTAAAATAGAATTTCATTGTGAATGAGGTTGTAGACTTATATTTTCCCTTCTTTTTCCCTTCTTTTGAATTATAGGATTATTTACTAATGTTACATTGAAACTTACTTATGTAACGTTGCAATTTGACATAAGAGTATTATGTTAAAAAAAATTCTTTTGGATTTTGAATTTAGGTTATATTTTCAATTTTAACAATATTTGCTTTAGTACTATTGGCTTGTTATTTTCACATTGTATGTTGTTTATTTTTCACTTACAATTGATAGAATTATTGTCAAACATTTGAATAGTGTTATGGCATTATATTATAAATAGTCTTTTTTTGTCAAGCATCCAATCCCATGATGTTCTCACAAAAAGGGTATGCTTTTAAGTTTTATAATCAATTAAAATTAAAATATTATTAATTTTGAAATTATATATCAATTATTTTTTACAATATTAGTTACAAATATATGATTATTAATTAACATATTTTCAATAAACAATGTATTATTAAATAACTAATTTAATATCATTTATAAAGGCACCTATTTTTTAAATATTAATTTTAAATTTTTTATAATTAAATTTTATTTTAAAATTAAATTAACTGTGTAATTGCACTTGTGCAACCAAACAGCACGCTTGTAATTACACTGTAATTACATTATGACAAACAAACAGGACGTAGTAATTACAATGTTGTGTAATTACTAGGCTGTGTAATTACTAGGGTAGTAGTTACACCAATTCCAATTACCAGGTGGCTTTCCAAACAGGCTCTAAATGCTTTTCTCAAAAGAGACCCAATACGATTGTGCCATGCCTGTGGCACTCTGAGGAGTTGCCAAAAATGGTGAAACACGTAGGAGAGAGGGAGCTGCCTCCAGGTGGCGGTAAGGTTTCAAAAACCCTTCACAAGTGAAAACAATACAACCCTTTTAGGGGTTTGTTTGGAAAAGCCCGATTCTTTTATATTTTTGGCTATTGGGTCAGGTCGGTCCTTAATGGACTGGACTCAGCCATTTTTTTAAAGTGAAAAACAGGCAGTCCATCTAGCATTTGTATACATGGGATATACACATGTATATGTATATTCATGTGTATATCCATGCATATGTATATGTTGGGAGAAGCTTCACTTTAAACAAATAACCACATTTAAAGGAATACCCGCTAATTAAACACATTTTCGCAATTAAAACCACTTTTTAAATTAATTTGCTAAATAATTCCCTACTTTGCAAATATGGCCCTAATTAAAATAAACCATAAATTTGGCCATTTTAATTAAAGTAAATAATTAGATTATTCAATTATAATAAATTGTAATCCTATTTTAAATCATATTGGCCTAGTTGTGCAAAAATTTAAAGTTAAGCAAGAAATTGAATATTTATTTTAAATAACCAATTTCCTTGAATTTAAAAGAAGTGAAATATTTACTAAATTGATTTAATTTTTCTGGAAAACATCAATATTGTTCCAATAATATGTAATAATTTCCAAATGAGTTATAATATTTATAGAGATTATTTCACCAAGTGAAAATGGTAAGAATTATCTAAATAATTTTATAAAATCATTTTGGTTTCTAAAAAAACCTTTTTCACTCCGTTTAATATTCAAGGACTCTGGATGATTAAAATAAATTATGGGAGATCAAAAATTAGGTGTCAACAACTGCCCCTTCGGTGTTCGGGGATGGCGGGACCATCCCCGAGCAACGAAATTTGACTAACCCTGATTTTTGACTGACCCAACTTATATCACCTCTCGTTTTATGCAATTTTTTAAAATTTATGCCGGACCCTTGTTTCTGAGTTTCCTACATATCTCAGGTTTCATGAGAATTCAAGCCACTTGTAGTTCGACTCGATTATGACTTCTAAATGCGAATTAGATCAAATTCTCAGATTTTTCGGCTGTCAAGCAGGGAAGTCCGGTTTGATTGTGTCACGACCCAGCTAGAGGGCCATGACGGGTACCCGGAGCTAATCTACCGAGCACCACCCATCATGCTCATCATCATATTCAACTTGGATGAACACAATTCTCAAGCAAAGCTTACTAAGAAATGATCTTCAATTACTCCTCAAAATATACATATATGCACAAGCCCACGAGGCTACAAAATGATATACAAGATATACACTAAGAAGATCATGAGACATTCACTACCCATACATATGTATCTACGGGCCTCTAGATGGAGTGCTGAAATCATAGGGACCGGACAGGACCCCGCCATGCCCCAAATATATACACAAAAGAATATACCAATAAGCTGCAACTCCGGAGTAGTGGAGTGCTCCTGTGTATCTTTTGATAAAGCTCCTAAGTATTTGTGACATCTCCCTGTCTACCTGCGGGCATGAACGCAACGTCCATAAAAGAAAGGACGTCAGTACGAACAATGTATTGAGTATGTAAGGCATGTATAACAACATAACAAAGAAATAAGAGAGTATCAGATGAAGGGATAACCTGTAACAGATTGCCTCTTAAGGCGGAGTCATGCTTGCTAACTTTCATATTAAAACAATATTACATCATACATACATAAACTGCCCGACAATATAGGCACGGTGTGATCATCATTAGCTCGCGTCCAGGGTAACCATCTCATGCCGCCCACTAGTGGTGTCTGCCGGGCCAACTAGTCACGGTGTAATTATCATCATAGCTGCCCACTACGCCCATCGTAATGGTGTCTGCTCGGCCAACTAGGCATGGTGTAAACATACTTATACATAACATAAAGCATGCATGAGAGCCTAACTGAAAGCTACAACTCTATTGGAGCGACGTAAGGTCGGTAACGTCCGATTATATTATGGAACAATCATCATCACTATGCCTCACCTTGAAGGAACTAGTACCATGAGGTGAGATGGCCAACAATTAATAACATCAAGGAAATTATGAAATAAGATCATTAGGCTCATAATGACATCAATTTATAAGCTTTGAAATCTCTAGAAATAAAATCATCATCATTATCATAGAACACATCTTATCTCTTTCTCATAACAAGCTCTTAAGAATCTTTAACTTTAAACTTTTGGGATGCAAGAAGGTCATGAAAATATAGAGAGGAATTCGTAACATAGGATTCATGCCTTTGGAAGAAAGGGGCTAGCCTTAACATACCTTTGCGTCTCCTTAACGACTAAACGTTCTCCTTCCAAGCTCACAACTCTACCTTCAAGAGAATTCGTACTAAATTAGATCATTTAAAACATGCTTAAGTCTAAACTAAAGCGACTAAGAGCTAATAAAAATTGGGCAGCATTTTTTTTTTTTTTGGCGACTTTCTCCATATAATAAACAACTCCCAAACATCAATAGCAACACCCATAATACCATAATCAATAAACTTCTTCAAGTTAAACATTGTTCAATTATCAAAACTCCCTTTCAAAGTCATTCATAACCATAGCTACAGCATAATACCATATTCATTTTCACATAATATTTCCTCAACGTCATTAGTGTCATCCTCAACAAGATTATACTCATGGTATACCAAGAACTATGACTCAAGTCAAGTTACTCTTCAAGAATATCATTAAATCCATGTTTGAGCCTCATATTCTTCTTCCTTCCTTCATTCAAGTTATTCAACAACCAAATACTCTTAATACTATGAAATAGATGTAAAACTCACCTTTGATCATGTAGAGATGAACTTTGGATGGATATACTTCACTTGAGAGAAACCTTAACTTCAATACCAAAGGGAATCTTGACTTCTACAAACCCTAGTGAGCTTCTTTGCATCTGATTCTCTTGGTTCTTGGTAATTAATCCTTGGTTTCTCTTGGATTTGTGTTGTTATGGTGTGAGAAAATTTCTAGAGCTCTCAAGAGTTGTGGAGAATATGGGAAATGAATTAAATGATCATGGGTCATATATATATATAAAGAGAAAAATCTGAAAAAAGTGACCTGATTGAGTTATACGGACATTTATACGGTCCGTATAATTTTATACGATCCGTATAAGTGACCGTATAATACTACCAGGGACTGACCTTCTCTGGACAGGTTATACGGACCCTTATACGGATTGTATAAAGTTATACGAACCGTATAAGTGGTCGTATAACTCATATTTTCCGAAATTGTCTCGTTGATTCATTTGACTTCCAATCCTTGAAGGACCTTCTTGACACTTGTATAACACTTCATTAACCATCTAAGGAGCCCTATAGCTTCTCCTCAAGACATTACTAAATAATCATTAGCTAGATAATTGTGAAACCTTCACAAACACAACTTATACTTTACTTCCTTCGACAAACTTAATTTCTCTGATTCGTAATACTTTAAAAATCTTGTAGTATACACTTTTAAGATACCAAATACCCTCCTTAAGGTAATGTGGGCTTCATGGCCACCTTAAGCTTGCGTGAGTCTATTCACAGCACAACGACACAAAATGTCCGAGGTGTAACATTCTCCCCCTTTAGGAACATTCGTCCTCGAATGTTAAGCTCTCGGGGATTCTACCAAAATTTTGCCCAAGTTTCCCTTATAATATGGCATTACCATCCTGTCACAGAAACCTACAATATATGGCCTCATAGGGCTACAGCAACGATAGCAAGAAACATGGCCACACACGACCCAAAAGCATTGAAAACAAGCATTACATACCTGAAGACAATGGCTTCTCATCTTGAACCTCTTCTAGGGGTGGAAATAAATGTGGATATCTAGACTTCATATCTTCTTCTACTTCCTAATTCATCTCTTCTCTATTGTTATTTCTCCATAGAACCATAACTGAAGCTACGTCTTTAGTTCTGAGCTTTCACACTTGCCTATCTGGTATGGCAATCGGTAGTTCTTCATAAGTCAACTTCTCGGTAATTTGGACATCATCTACAGGCACGATTCTGGAAGGATCTCCAACATACTTATGGAGAATTGACATATGAAATACTGGATGAACTGGCTCCAATTCTGAAGGTAGATCTAATTCATATGCCACTTGGCCTATTTTGCGCACAATCCTGTAAGGCCCAACATACCGGGGACTAAGCTTCCCCTTCTTGCCAAATCTCATTATACCTTTCATTGGCGATACTTTCAAGAATACCCAATAATTAACTTGGAATTCCAGATCTCGTCGACGATTGTCTGCATAAGATTTCTGAAGACTTTGGGCTGTCAATAATCGATCTCGAATAAGCTTGATCTTTTTCACTGCCTGTTGAATCAATTCTGGACCTATTAGTTGTGTCTCTCCTACTTCAAACCACCCAATGGGCAATCTACACTTCCTTCCGTATAGAGCTTCGTACGGAGCCATCTAGATACTGGAATGATAACTGTTGTTATATACAAATTCAATAAGTGGAAAATGATCATCCCAATTACCTCCAAAATCTAATACACATGCCCGCAACATATCTTCCAAGGTCTGAATAGTGTGTTCAGCGTGTCCATCAGTCTGTGGATGAAGTGCTGTGCTGAGTCTCACTTGAGTTCGCAATCCTTCTTGAAAGCAATTCCAGAATTTAGCAGTATTGTACTCCTCTATCAGTAATGATGGATATTGGGACACCATGAAGTCGCACTATCTCTTTAAGATACAGCTTTGCATAATCTTCTGCTGAGTACATAGTTCTGACTGGAAGAAAATGAGCTGATTTTGTAAGTCTGTCCACGATTACCCATATGGAGTCATACTTACGCTGAGAACGAGGCAAGCCTACAATAAAATCCATGTTAATCACTTCCCATTTCTAGGTTGGAATTTTCATAGCTTGCAACAATCCTCCTAGCTTTTGATGCTCAATTTTCACTTGTTGACAGTTTGGACATCGAGCTACAGACTCTGCTATATATTTCTTCATTCCGTTCGACCAATACATTAATTTGAGATCATGGTACATGTTTTTCGCTCTAGGGTGAACAGAACAATGGGAGTAAGGGCCTTCTTCTAAAATCTGATGGCGTAATCCCGCAACATCCGGAACGCACAACCTGCTTCGATACCTGAGAATTCCATCTGCAGAAATCTCAAATGTTGACTTCTCTTTCTGAAGAAGTGTATCTTTGTAATAATTCAACTTGGGATCTTCATATTGGTGCGTTTACACCTCCATATCTAACGATGAAACTGTAACACCTCGTGCATTCGGGCTAAGATTTGACTCATAAGACGGGGGTATAATGAACGCAATTTGAGTAGTGTATAAATAGTGTTTGAAACCCAATCAAGACATGAGAAGAGTCCTTGAGCAAAGGAAAGTTGGAAGCTACCCTACGGAGCGTGTTTTCAAGTGAGTTTGCACCATGTCTCAATTAAAATGAGTATACGGAATACTCTGTAAGGAATTTGGAAAACTTTCCTTCTTCAAAGTTGTAGATATTTGAAATACCTTTCCAACGGTATACTATGAAGGTCAAACAGACATTTGCACAAAAAGTTATGCCTGTTTTACTAAAACAATGTTCTGCCGATATACGGTGGAATATACGGGCCGTGAAAATTATACGAGCCGTATATTCAGACCATAAAATTGGCCCAGAAAGCCCAAATCACTTTAATTGATTTACGGTGAGACATACGGTCCGTAAAACTTTTACGGGACGTAAAATAGGGCATAAAATGGGTCTGACAGCAATTATAAAACTTCGTTTTAAGGCTTTTTCACTTCATTCTTCACACCCCCAAGCCCTAGAACGACCTTCTATTCTCTCCCATCATCAAGAACACCAAGGTAAGCCTACTCTAATCATTCCAAGTCAATTCTAATATATATCCTTGTAATCTAAATAAGAAATCATCATTCATAACCTAGAGTTTTCAAGAAAACCCATCTCAAGGTTCAAGAACTCAAGATTTTGGAAATATTCTTCAAAGTTAAAGAATCCAATTCAAGTTTAGAGCATTACCAGGTATGTAGAGTTACTATCTACGTGTGAGAACATCATTGTTCTTCCCCACGCCTCATAATCCATAAATTATTATTCTTTACGAAAATTAGGGTTTCTATACCATGCTCATGATAACCCTAGGTCCATGTCCATGATTATATTATGTATGAATTGTTATAATTCCATCATTGAGTTCTTAATATTTCTTTATGATTATTAAAAATCTGTCCGTAATCTATGAAAAACCCATATATCCCATTCCATGGGTTCATGCATGCTAATTTATGATATATTATGTTATTTTCAAGAAAATACTATACATGTTTTACAAGTTCATGCAAGCAAGTTATGATTCATGAAAACCATGTACAAGCAAGTTATGATTCATGAAAACCATGTATAAGCAAGTTACGGTTCATGAAAACCATGTACAAGCAAGTTATGTTTCATGATATACCATGGCAGCAACTGCCACTATTTTACATGTTCATAATTTTGGGAGTTGCTTTAATTACCGAGGAGGGCTTCAGATAGCCTAAAACTACGTTGCCACCGTAGGATGAGGATTAATCCACTCATGTTCCGGATGATTCTCATAATGACTGGATCCTTTCATATTATTAAATCTCTTGTTCCACAGGCAAGGATCGAAAGTGTGTTCTTGGCGGGACGCAAGCACCAGACCATGGATCGGTTACAAGCTATTGCACTCCCCACGTATAATAATTTTTCTTATATTATACTCATATGTATTCATGCTCATGCTCATGTACAGGTTTCAGTTCTCGTATATCATGTTATATCATGTCCCATGTTATTTCTTCAGTTGCTTTACATACCAGTACATTCAATGTGCTGACGTCCCCTTTTATTTGCCCGGGGGCCTGCATTTCACGATACTGCATGCGATTTTACGGGACGACACATCTCAAATAGGGGACGCATTCGTATCAGCTTATTGGTAAGCCCCATCTCATTCGGGGTTTAGTCAACTTTTGTTTAATGATTAGTTATGCATCTAAGGTATGCTGGGGGCCTTGTCCCAGTAAGTATGTTTTCCTGTCAGACTCATGATAGAGGTTTCATAGACTAGACAAGTCAGTTATGTTATGTCAGACTTTCGGAGTCGTATAGCTATTTTGGCTCATTCATGTTATTTCTGTACTCATATTTAAACAAGTATTATTATTAAGTATTATGACTTACTATGTTTTATAAAGGCTCATCATGCATTCACATTATATTCCGCTCATGTTATGCCTCATGATGATTCGGCAAGCCATGTGGTTCGCTCGGTTACATGCAAGAAGGCACCGAGTGCTGTGTTTTCGCCTGTGCCATGGTTCGGGGCGTGACAAAGCTTGGTATCGAGCCAGGTTCAAGTTGTCTTAGGGAGTCTATGAAACCGTGTCCGGGTGGGGTCACTTTTATATGTGTGTGCGCGCACACATATAAACGATTGACCACCAAGACATTTAAGATTGTCTCACTTCTTTCAACTCTAGATCGTGCAATAGAGTTGTGTTCTCAGAAATCATTCGAACTCAAGTGTTGTTTCCCATTCTACCGAATACGCCTAGTCTCAATGGTTGAGGAAGATGTAAAGCTAGTCGTTATCGATGTGTTGCTTTCCGATGGAGGCATCAGGAATTATTCTAACTCGTGCCATGAAGCTTAGAGCAAGAAGTAACATTCTCTTTCCATCGAATTCTAAACGTATCGAATGCGTAAGCGGCGAGAAGAGAAAATTCGAGACCCAAGACTTACCAAATAGTGCATGGTGTGTTTATCGAACAAAGATAATACCCTTTTAAAAATAAGTTTCGGCATGGCAAGACACATAGGTATATATACCTTTGGCGTAATAAGTTTATTTGGATTATCCGACCATGGAGCTAAGATAAGGATGATAGTTCGGATTTAAGACCCTACAGAGTAACATGTTATGAAATTGGGCCGCAAGAATCATAAATTGTCCCATTAGTTTTGAGCAGAAATAGCCTAAGAGCCAACCACTCCGTAATACTAGAAAGTCTCAACTTTTTTTTAAGGATATATATATATATATATATATATATATATATATATATATATATATATATATATTTTTTTTTTTTGTCATATGATCTATGTACATGACTAGGAAGTGGGACCGATGCGATAAGAAAATCATGAGCAAACAATATTGAATTTTTTTGTAGGGTTAGTTTTAATTTATTTAAGCTTATTCAGATCAGACCTAGAGAGTATGATGTTAGTGAGTTACTACAAGAAGCAGATATTACTATGAGATAAAAGATATGACAATTCCCTCTTAGGTTATGTCATTAAGTATTTATCCTCGATATGTATAGTGTAATATAATTTTAAACTTGTATAGGGAGTTTGGGATTAGTTGTTCCAATTTCTCATTTGAGAATTTGAGACAGATAAAATTTCCCTAGGTGTGATCCGTGTCTACGATTCGAAAAGATAGTATACAACCCCGCATAGAATAGAGTCGGATAAGGAGGAAAAGTTAGAAATAACCTTATGCTTCACTTTAGTACTCAGAGAAGAATTAGATAATGTGATGCTAGCAAGTAGATTGAAGCATAGTAAGTAAGTTTGAATAGATACGGTGAATTAGAAATTTTCAGCGTAGTTAGTAGAAGTATGATTTGAGTTACTTAGTCAAGTTAATACTAGTGAGTAGCAACGTCTAAATACACCGAAGGCGCGTTAGAACCCAAAGGGTTTAAGTTAAATTCGAGGTATAGACATGGGTGAAAGAAGAAAACCATCTAAGCAGTAAAGAGAGCAAGCTACAGAAGAAGAGCCTTTAAGAATTATCAGAAAAGAGTTTTCCCAAGGCCCGACAAAGCCAAAGGTGCCGCTAAGGGTAGATTAGAAACCCCGTTCATTTAAGTAATCCAATTTTCCCACTAAGTAAGACTTGCTTCAAGTAAGCTAAATAAATGAGTCGTCGGTATGTTGAGGAAATTAGTAACCACTAGATGGCCACTTATCACTAACTCAAGGGATCCACGAGGCTTTAAACGTCACTTTTGAACTAAGGGAGATCGTGCGATAAGGTGCTAGATAAACTATGTGTTTTGTAAGTTGATAGGTGTTAAGGAGATTATGTCAGAGGGTCACAATTTCATGTAGCCAAGATAAGGAGCGTAGAATGTGATCTTTGTCATGCTGTTGAGATCAAGTACTAGGTAATTATGTTATAAGATAAAGTTCTAGAGCGAATAGCGGGTTTTAAGGGTATAATGGTTCCAATTCCAGAGTAATTCATGTACTATGTGGTACTAATGCCCAGACGTACTCTACTCATGCCTTTTGTACCCATATCATGCCCATGTTAGAAGCTTTACACTCCACATTTAAGATACAAGAATTAAGACTTCATACGATAGTAAGCTATGCAAGGGAATGTCCTTTCATGTTTCGCACATCAGGTGTGCTCATGTCTAAAGTTAAAAACTTCATTCAGGTCTCACGTATCTATCATTCTTTTATACTCATCTCCATGTTCTAGCATCTAAGTGCTTTTCAAATCTGATAATGATCTTGACCCCTATGATTATGTTATCCATGTTACCACATACTCGTGCCCAATTCATTTGGCTATCATTCCAACATAGCGGTATCGTAACAATGATTAGATAATAATGAAGGTGAACCAAGATGGATGTCCTACCTATGATTCTATGTAATTCGTGCTTATGTTTCTTTGGCTAATGTTTTAAACCATCTTGTGGCTTGGCACAAAGGATGCCCTTATCTTTTCAGTACCTATGCCATTTTTATGTTCAAAAGTGACTTTCTACCCGTATGTAAATGCTCGAGGAACAAATTATACATGCCTATAATCCATTCTTTGATGAGCCTTATTTATAACAAGGGCGTTTACTCACGGTGATAAGAGTAAACTATGTTAAACCATGTCCTATTCTTTCGGTATATCTAAATTCTAAAGGTAATATTTTATCCATGCATGTCTTATTATTAGCTCAATACTCATGAAATTAGGTCCAGACTCCACGATATGCATCTATGATGTACTCAGATAAATGTCAGGTTGCTCATGGTCCCATGCCTCATGTCATGCTATTCACGTTTCATTCCATATGAATCACGCTCTCATGTACGCATGTTCCACGTTACGTCCTCCATGTTCAATGTACCATGTCATGTCTGTTCTCTAAAGCAAAGTGTCCCATGTGAGTAGTACCAATAATTCCTTTTCTCTCAGTCCCCTATAATTCGCTCACGAGAATGAGCAAGATAAGCTAAGGTATTCATAATCATGATTAACAGCTAACAAGATAATCAGAAGTAAGGTGCATTCCTATATTCAAATAGATATCTTTTCATGTACCCTGTGGTACTTATCTCAGGAGTATTCTACTCAGATTTGACGTATTCATGTCATGCCTATGCTAAAGATTTATGAATACCTATGTTAGGATCATATTCTTGTTATATGACTCAAGTATGTCGCATTCTCACCGAATTGCGCTTACATTCAAAGCCTAAGTCATACTCCTATCTCATATTACCATGGTGACATACGAACGTCTATGGTTAAGTCTCTAAGTATCCAAATCCTACCTGCGCTTAGTATTCAACCCTCATGTTGTAACAATCATGTTTTCGACATTCAGATCCCATGTTACGATATCCATTTGTACACGTATTCGTATCTCATGATAGTTTGGCACTCATGTATTCATGTCATCCAGTCTTCATGTATTTATGTCCCACGTCATGCGTCTCACGCCCAAGTAATCATGTCATGTTCATGCCTATTTCCAGTAATCATGTCATGTTCGTGCCTACGGATTTTATTTCAAACCCCATGTATAGTAATCATGTAATCATTCAACCAATATTCGTGAGTTCAAGACACTCGGTATTTATGTTAGCTACAAGATGCGGTAATCACGTACGTCACATCATACGTATTAAGATACCGTGTGAGTTGTGTGTTGGTACTTTAGTTAGCTGGCAGACATTTGAGAAATGTCGTAAGGGTTTGAATTATGAAGGAAGTCCTGCCATAAATTTTGTAGATTCCAGAGTTAATAGCGATTCTTAACCACTAGTCATAAATCGAGGACAAATGTTTCATGATTCTCATTCATGTAGGTGCTACTCAGTTTCATGTTCTCCATGTACATGTTTCCATGTAATCACGTATTCAGTTCTCATGATCCATGACTATGTTCCCACATAACCATGTCAAACTCTTATGTTTTATGTCATGTTTCTTTCATGTTCATGTATTCAAGCCATGTCCAGCCATATTCTTGACCATGACCCATCATTCGGGGACGAATGATCCCAAGGGGGAGATATTGTAACACCTCGTCCATTCGGGCTAAGATTTGACTCATAAGACGGGGGTATAATGAACCCAATTTGAGTAGTGTATAAATGGTGTTTGAAACCCAATAAAGACATGAGAAGAGTCTTTGAGCAAAGGAAAGTCGGAAGCTACCCTACGGAGCGTGTTTTCAAGTGAGTTTGCACCACGTCTCAATTAAAATGAGTATACAGAAATATCTGTAAGGAATTTTGGAAAATTTCCTTCTTGAAAGTTGTAGATCTTTGAAATATATTTCCAACGGTATATTATGGAGGTCCAACAGACATCTGTACAAAAGGTTATGCCTATTTTACTAAAATAGTATTTTGCCGATATACGGTGGAATATACGGGCCGTGAAAATTATATGGGCCGTATATTCAGACCGTAAAATTGGCCCAGAAAGCCCAAATCACTTTAATTGATTTACGGTGAGACATACGGTCCGTAAAACCTTTACGGGACGTAAAATAGGGCGTAAAATGGGTCCGACAGCAATTATAAAACTTCGTTTTAAGGCTTTTTCACTTCATTCTTCACACCCCCAAGCCCTAGAACGACCTTCTATTCTCTCTCATCATCAAGAACACCAAGGTAAGCCTACTCTAATCATTCCAAGTCAATTCTAATATATATCCTTATAATCTAAACAAGAAATCATCATTCCTAACCTAGGGTTTTCAAGAAAACCCATCTCAAGGTTCAAGAACTCAAGATTTTGGAAATCTTCTTCAAAGTGAAAGTATCCAATTCAAGTTTGGAGCATTACCAGGTATGTAGAGTTACTATGTATGTGTGGGAACATCATTGTTCTTCCCCACGCCTCATAATCCATAAATTATTATTCTTTACGAAAACTAGGGTTTCTATACCATGCTCATGATAACCCTAGGTCCATGTCCATGATTATATTATGTATGAATTGTTATAATTCCATCATTGAGTTTTTAATATTTCTTTATGATTATTAAGAATACGTAGTAATCTATGAAAAACCCATATATCTCATTCCATGGGTTCATGCATGCTAATTTATGATAAATTATGTTATTTTCAAGAAAATACTATACATGTTTTACAAGTTCATGCAAGCAAGTTATGATTCATGGAAATCATGTACAAGCAAGTTATGATTCATGAAAACCATGTATAAGCAAGTTACGATTCATGAAAACCATGTACAAGCAAGTTATGTTTCATGATATACCATGGCAGCAAGTGCCACTATTTTACATGTTCATGATTTTGGGAGTTGCTTTAATTACCGAGGAGGGCTTCGGATATGCACGAAACTACGTTGCCACCGTAGGATGAGGATTAATCCCTCATGTTCGGATGATTCTCATAATGACCGGATCCTTTCATATTATTAAATCTCATGTTCACGGCAAGGAGGCGGGTGTTCGGGTGGGACGCAAGCACCGGACCATGGATCGGTTACAAGTTATTGCACTCCCCACGTATAACAATTTTTTTCTTATATTATACTCATATGTATTCATGCTCGTACTCGTACTCATGTACGGGTTTCGGTTCTCGTATATCATGTTATATCATGTCCCATGTTAT
The DNA here is from genome assembly GCF_029784015.1 of Lycium ferocissimum. Taxonomy (NCBI): domain Eukaryota; kingdom Viridiplantae; phylum Streptophyta; class Magnoliopsida; order Solanales; family Solanaceae; genus Lycium; species Lycium ferocissimum. The sequence continues at coordinate 4,819,967 of NC_081345.1, read as the reverse complement.
TTCTTCGGTTGCTTTACATACCGGTACATTTAATGTCGACGACCCCTTTTATTTGCCGGGGGCTGCATTTCACGATGCAGTGCGGTTACGGACGACACGTACGCTCGGTAGGACAAAGATTCGTATCGGCTTATTGGTGAGCCCCATCTCATTCGGGGTTTAGTCAACTTTTGTTTTATGATTAGTTATGCATCTAAGGTATGGGGGCCTTGTCCCGTAAGTATGTTTTCCGGTCGGACTCATGATGAGGTTTCATAGACTAGACAAGTCGGTTATGTTATGTCAGACTTTCGGAGTCGTATAGCCATTTTGGCTCATTCATGTTATTTCCGTACTCATGTTTAAACAAGTATTTTTATTAAGTATTATGACTTACTACCTTTTATAAAGGCTCATCATGCATTCACGTTATATTCCACTCATGTTATGCCTCATGATGATTCCAGAACGTATGTGATTCGCTCGGTCACATGCAAGGCATCGTGTGCCGTGTTTCGCCTGTGCCATGGTTCGGGCATGACGAAATGTGGGTTATACAGAAACTATTGCATTGCCTGAGTCCATTTAGCGGATTCCCAGGCTAGCTAGCTGGTGAAGCTCATGGACTAATTCCTTCATCTCCAGCTGAATGTCACATAAACTGCCCATGGATTTATGGCTAAGAGCATCAGCCACCACATTTTCCTTTTCGAGATCATATAAAATACTTACATCATAGTCTTTCAGTAGCTCTAACCATCGCCTCTCCGTAGATTCAACTCCTTCTGCTTGAAGATATACTAGAGACTCTTGTGATCTATATAAGTATCAACGTGAACACCATACAAATAATGTCTCCATATCTTCAGTGAGTGAATAACCGCAGCTAATTAAAGACCATGGGTCGGATAGTTCTTCTCATGTTTCCACAACTGCCTGAAGTCATAGGTAATAATCTTACCGTGCTGCATCAACACACAGCCCAACCCAACACCCGAGGCATCACAATAGACAACATAGCCTTCTGATCCTTCTGGAAGTGTCAGGACTGGGGATGAAGTCAACCTATCCTTCAATTCTTGAAAACTGCGCCCACAAGTATCGGTCCATTGGAATTTTGCCGATTTCTGGGTTAGCTTCATCAATGGTGCAGAAATAGAGGAAAATCCTTCTACAAATCTTCTATAATAGCCCGCCAATCCCAGAAAGCTAAGGACCTTTGTAGGTGTTGTAGGCCTTGGCCAAGTCTTTACGGCTTCAATTTTCTGAGTATCCACTCGGATGCCTTCAGCTGAGATGATATGGCCCAGAAAAGTCACAGAATTCAGCCAAAACTCACATTTTGAAAATTTGGCATATAATTCACGAGTCTGAAGAATTCTAAGGACAGTACGTAAATGTTCTGCATGCTCCGCTTTTGACCGAAAGTATACCAGAATGTCATCAATGAACACGATCACAAATAGATCTAGGAAAGGCCTGAATACATTATTCATCAAATTCATAAACACTGCTGGGGCATTAGTCAAGCCAAACGACATTGCCAGAAATTCGTAATGACCATATCTGGTTTTGAAAGCCGTTTTTGGAATATCTTCTTCTCTAACTCTCACCTGATGATATCCTGATCTCAGATTTATCTTTGAAAACCATTTAGCTCCCTGCAATTGATCAAATAAATCATCGATTCTCGGAAGCAGATATTTATTCTTTATTGTCACCTTGTTCAACTGCCTATAGTCAATGCACATTCTCAAGGAACCATCTTTATTTCTTACGAACAAGACAGGTGCTCCCCATAGTGATGAACTGGGTCTAATAAATCCCTTCTCAAGCAAATCCTTCAGTTGTGCCCTTAGCTCTTTCACCCCGGGAGCCATTACAGCAGAAGGAAAGAGATATGGGTTCGGTGTCCGGTAGCACATCAATAGTAAAATCAATCTCCCGTTCCGGTGGAAGACCTGGTGACTCATCTGGAAACACATCTGGGAACTCATTCACTACCGGAACGGATTGAAGAGTCGGCAGCTTTGCTTCGGTATCATGGACCCGGACTAGATGATAAATATAGCCTTCAGCAATCATCTTCCTCGCTTTGAGATAGGAAATAAACCTACCTCTTGGAGATGCTGTATTATCTTTCCATTCAAGCACTGGTTCTCCTGGAAATTGGAATAGCACCACTTTTGTTCTACAATCCACATTAGCATAACAAGAAGCCAGCCAATCCATGCCCATAATAACATCAAAGTCTAAAATTTTCAACTCAATCAAGTCAGCTACAGTGTGACGACCGCACACCACAACCACACAATTTTTATATACTTGTCTAGCTATTACCGGGTCACCAACAGGAGTAGACACCTCAAAAGGTTTGATTGGCTCGGGTCTCACCCCAATATGATCGGCAATATAAGAAGTGATATACGACAAAGTAGAACTCGAATCAATCAATGCATAAACATCATAGGAGAATACTGATAATATACCTGTGACAACATCAGGGGAGGATTCAAGACCCTGTGGGGATGTGAACTGGATGCTCCCCCTCTTCCCCTGCCATGACCTGATGGCACTTGTGAACCTTGCCCCATAGGGTGTACAGACAAGGAATAATCAGCTACTGATCCCGTGGGTTGGGCCCCAACTCTGCCACTCATCGAGGGACAATCACGCATCATATGCCCAGTCTGACCATAGGCATAACAAGCATCTGAGCCTCGGCGACAACGACTCGAATGTAATCCCCCTTGCACCTTTGGTGCACGTCGGGTACCGGTGGTCTCCTCTGACTAAAATCACCTCCAAACTGGGAACTCAAAATTCTCGAACTCTGACCCGGACCAGAATAAATGGGGTAGTCAAATCTCCTGCCCGCAAATCGAGAAGGTGCACTAGTCGCGGATTGGCCTGAATACCTGGAATATTGTTGCCTCTGGCCTCCTCTATACTCGCTACTAGCACCGACAGATCTAGCCGTCTTACTATGCCCTCTATCAATATCGCACTCACCCCTTTGCGGCTGCTGTTGCTCTTCCAAATTTTGGGCATGGGCCTGAATACTGGAGATGTCCATCCCTTCCTGAAGTGAAGCTGTCAGGCAATTTTTGATCAAATGTGGCCCTATGCCACTCACAAATCAATGCAACCCGGTCCCCAAATCAACTACCATGGTCGGAGCATACTTGGCCAATGAATTAAAACAAAGACTATACTCTCGAGCTCTCATCTCATATTTTCTTGCCTTAAATTCAAAAACCTGTCAGCTCGGGCCCGACGGACCTCAGGCGGCAAATAATGGCGGATAAAAGCATCTACGAACTCCTGCCATACCGGGGAAGGCACATTTTCCCCTCTCAAAGTTATCCAATTATTATACCAAAGGACGGCTACATCCTGCAATCTATAGGACACTAACTCCACTGACTCAGTATCGAACGCATGTATTATTCTCAGCGTCCTCAACATCTCATCTATAATACCCTGCGGGTCTTCATTTGGCTTTGACCCAAAAAATTCTGGAGGATTCAAACTCATAAAATCACGGGCCCTTGCAATAACTGCTCTATCGCCTAGACCCACACTCTACTATTGAGCCTGAGTAGAAACTAGCTGGGTTAATAACTGAATTGCCTCGATCATCTGCTAGCCCGAAGCGCCCGGTAGAGGGACTGGAGGCATTGGAGCTGGAGTGGAGACCCCTTCATGCTCCTCTAAGATAGGCGGAGTGTGAGAAGTATGAGATGGAGCCTCATTATAGGACTCACCCCTTCTATATTTACCGGTGGCTCCCATTCTCCTGCCTTCCTGTCGCAGTCTTGCCCTTCTGGGTAGTTGTTACTTTCCTCTTTACAGGCATTGCTGAAATCATAACGCACAATTAGGGAAAAGAGAGATCTTATATTATAGCTCTATCGCACGACCTATGAAGAATAAGGACGGTCATTATTCCTAAATGCCCTGCAGCCTCTTGTTTATAAGTGTGGCGTGCTTCACACCCATAAATAAGACTCTACCGGACACGGCTCGTAGACACACCCTAGGATGGAACTGCTCTGATACCACTTTTGTCACGACCCAGCTAGAGGGCCATGACGGGTACCCGGAGCTAACCTACTGAGCACCACCCATCATGTTCATCATTATATTCAACTTGGATCAACACAATTCTCAAGCAAAGCTTACTAAGAAACGATCTTCAATTACTCAAAATATACATATATACACAAGCCTACGAGGCGACAAAATGATATACAAGATATACACTAAGATGATCATGATACATCTACTACCCACACAGATGTATCTACGGTCCTCAAGATGGAGTACTGAAATCATAGGGTCGGGACAGGATCCCGCCATGACCCAAATATATACACAAAAGAATATACCAATAAGCTGCAACTCCGGAGTAGTGGAGTGCTCCTGTGTATCTACTGATAAAGCTCCTAAGTATCTGCGCCGTCTTCTTATCTACTTGCGGGCATGAACGCAGCGTCCATAAAAGAAAGGACGTCAGGACGAATAATGTACTAAGTTTGTAAGACATGTATAACAACATAATAAAGAAATAAGAGAGTATAAGATGAAGAGATAACCGGTAACTGATTGCCTCTTAAGGTGGAATCATGCATGCTAACTTTCGTATTAAAATAACATCATATAATACATACATAAACTTCCCAACCATATAGGTACGGTGTGATCATCATTAGCCCGCGTCCAGGCCTCCCGCGTCCAGGGTAACCATCTCACGTCCACTAGTGGTGTCTGCCCCGCAAATTAGGCACAGTGTAATTATCATCATAGCTGCCGACTACGCCCATTATAGTGGTGTCTGCCCGGCCAACTAGGCACGGTGTAATCATACATATACATAACATAAAGCATGCATGAGAGCCCAAGTGAAAGCTACAACTCTATCGGAGTGATGTAAGGTCGGTAACCTCCGATTATATTATGGAACAACCATCATCACTATGCCTCACCTTGAAGGAACTAGTACCATGAGGTGAGATGGCCAACAATGAATAACATCAAGGAAATTATGAAATAAGATCATTAGGCTCATAATTGTATCAATTCATAAGATTTGAAATCTCTAGAAATAGAATCATCATCATCATCATCATCATTATCATAGAACACATCTTATCTCTTTCTCATAAGAAGCTCTTAAGAATCTTTAACTTTCAACTTTTGGGATGCAAGAAGGTCATGGAAATATAGAGAGAAAATCGTAATATAGGAGTCATGCCTTTGAAAGAAAGGGGCTAGCCTTAACATACCTTTGCGTCTCCTTAATGACTAAACGTTCTCCTTCCAAGCTCTCAACTCTACCTCCAAGAGAATTCGTACTAAATTAGATCATTTAAAACATGCTTAAGTCTAAACTAAAGCGACTAAGAGCTAATGAAAATTGGGCAGCATTTTCTTTGTTTTGACGACTTTCTCCATACAATAAACAACTCCCAAACATCAATAGCAACACCCATAATACCATAATCAATAAACTTCTTCAAGTTAAACATTGTTCAATTATCAAAACTCTCTTTCAAAGTCATTCATAACTATAGCTACAACATAATACCATATTCATTTTCACATAATATTTCCTCAACATCATTAGTATCATCCTCAACAAGATTATACTCATGGCATACCAAGAACTATGACTCAAGTCAAGCTACTCTTCAAGAATATCATTAAATCCATGTTTAAGCCTCATATTTTTCTTCCTTCCTTCATTCAAGTTATTCAACAACCAAATACTCTTAATAATATGAAATAGATGTAAAACTCACCTTTGATCATGTAGAGATGAACTTTGGATGGATATACTTCACTTGAGAGAAACCCCGACTTCAATACCAAAGGGAATCTTGACTTCTACAAACCCTAGTGAGCTTCTTTGCATTTGATTCTCTTGGTTCTTAGTAATTAATCCTTGGTTTCTCTTGGATTTGTGTTGTTATGGTGTGAGGAACTTTCTAGAGCTCTCAAGAGCTGTGGAGAAGATGGGAAATGAATTAAATGATCATGGGTCATATATATATAAAAAGAGAAAAATCTGGAAAAAGTGACCCGGTTGAGTTATACGGACACTTATACGGTCCGTATAATTTTATACGGTCCATATAAGTGACCGTATAATACTACCACAGACTGACCTTCTCAGGATAGGTTATACGGACCCTTATACGGACCGTATAAAGTTATACGAACCGTATAAGTGGTCGTATAACTCATATATTCCGAAATTGTCTCGTTGATTCGTTTGACTTCCAATCCTTGTAGGACCTTCTTGACACTTGTATAACACTTCATTAACCATCTAAGGAGTCCTATAGCTTCTCCTCAAGACATTACTAAATAATCATTAGCTCGAAAATTGCGAAACCTTCCCAAACACAACTTATACTTTACTTCCTTCGACAAACTTAATTTCTCTGATTCGTAATACTTCAAAAATCTTGTAGTATACACTTTTAAGCTACCAAATACCCTCCTTAAGGTCATGTGGGCTTCATGGCCACATTAAGTTTGCGTTAGTCTATTCACTGCACAACGACACGAAATGTCCAAGGTGTAACAGATTGGTAGGAGTATGACTGACTCTCTGGCATTGAGTTAGCCTACGTATACCTGTTCTTGGGAATCAATTCACTTGTAGTTTGACTCGATCGGAAGAAAAGATTATCCCTTATGAGGGATTGCCTTTGTGTGTGCCGGTGTGTGTCCGACCGGTAGTGGAATAATAAAAACAAGTAAGACACATAAGCAAATAAGAAATCTTGTGTGGTTGAGCATGGTGAGAGGTGATCTTCCAAGTCCTAGCCGGAAAGCTTGACTCTCATGGGCACCTTATCTCGACCGGCTGCGTAATCAACCCGCTCTATTTGCCGGCTACAAATCTGCTTCCATCTGTTGAGTAACGTTGATTTTTAGGTGACGAATACTGCGGTCATCTGAACAGATTTACATCGTCTTTTCTTTTGAGCGAATACTGGGGTCTCCTCACCGGTTTTGCATCGCTTTGTCTTTTTGGGGCAAATATTGCGGTCTCATGATCGATTTTACATCGCTTTGTCTTTTTGGGGGCGAATACTGCGGTTTCATGATCGATTTTACACCGCTTTGTTTTCTTTAGGTTGAATACTGCAGTCTCCTGATTGGTTTTACATTGCTTTGTTGTCTTGCTACATCCGGTAGTTTGTTTGCATGGCCCTTTCGTCAATTGAAATAAATGGCCCTCTTGGCATGTTTATATGAATAGCCCTCTTGGCATGTTTGTATGAATGGCCCTCTTGGCATGTTTGTATAAATGGCCATCTTGGCATATTTGTATTAATGGCCTTCTTGGCATGTTTGTATGAATGAGCCTCTTAGCATGTTTGTATGAATGACCCTCTTGGCATGTTTGTATGAATAGCCCTCTTGACATGTTTGTATGAATGGCCCTATGTTGGTATGAATGACCCTCTTGGCAGCAGAAAAATAGATATGAAATGGCCCTCTTGGCAAATAAGAAGAAGTGATGGCCCTCTCGGCAGCAGGAAAGTAGATATGCAATGGCCCTCTTGGCAAATAAGAAGAAGTGATGGCCCTCTCGGCAGCAGAAAAGTATATATGCAATGGCCCTCTTGACAGCAGAAAAGTCTATATGCAATGGCCCTCTTGGCAAATGACAGATATGGCCCCTTTGGCTAACTAGTCTTACTTTTGTCCGTTATGTCGGCTGTGACCCTCTTAGTTAGGTGTGCCGTATTATTTTACTACGATCCTTTTGGCCAAACATTTTCCTTTGCGGCAATTTCAGTCATTTTGTAGCTTTTGTGGGTCTAATTTTTGCCCTCGTGGCATTTTCATCCTTTCATAGCCCTCATGGCTAGATATTCGCCTTTTCGACATTCAAAATCTTACAGCCCTCATGGCTTAAACTTCATGGTATTCTGATCTTTCCTAGCCTTTGTGGCTAGATATTCTGTCCTTGGTGGCATTTAAAACCCTATGGCCTTCGTGGCTGGATATGTATTCTGAAAGCCGGATCCCAGCAGTGGTTTTGATTTTTTTTGGCTAATCGCTTCCTGCACATGAAGCAAAGTTAGAAAAAGTATCGTCTTCTGACGTCCTGGGGACCTACATCAGACATGGATTAGTTTTTCCCTATTTAAAGTTGATTCGTGTTGCCGGCGCTATTGCGTCTTCGGCTTTCTGGACCCGAAACCCCTCTAGCTCTGATATTCGAAAGATAAATCTATTTTCATCATGCAGAAAAATCATTTTTGTAATGTTACCATAAAGATATTAATTGTAGAAAAATAAATGCATTATTTTGAAAGTGGTAAGATTAATTGTCATGACATGTGCTTTGAATGAGGGAGATCCCTTCTTTCGTGACTGGGGTTCTTCACTTCCTCGCGCGAAATTTTTGAGACCTTTTCTCAAAAATTCTGCCCCATTGTAAATCTCGATTGACGAATTCTCATGCCGAATCTTCCAGGATCCACAAAATTTCTGCCCCAGTTTAGCGTTGATTAAATGGGGAATTTGAGAGCCTTTCAAAACTTCTGACCCAGTTTGAAACTTTGGGTTAGTTGACTCTTTGCAGCGGATTGAGGGCGCGAATTTTTGAGATCTTCTCAAAAATTCTGCCCCAGTCGGGCGTGCAGCAATCCTTGCTCCTTTGTGAAGTCCTATCTCTGAGGCTTCTTAGGGGTTTCTTGGTTTTTGCTTTTGGTGTGACCAAGCTCAAAGAGCACCTACGTATCATGTCGCTGTAGGAACTCAGGTCGAACGTAGTTCAAAAAATAAAAGTAAAGGAGTTTTTGGTTTTTGCTAATAATGCGACCGGGTCCCAGATGGACTGCCTACGTATCCCACTGTGGGGAAATCGGGTCATTGTGTAGTTCATATTACAAAAGATGTTTTGTTTTGTCTATCTACTACAAAAAGATTACAAGAAAAAAGGAAATAACTAATACAAGCAAATAGAATAATGATTACAAGCAAAGAGTACTATTACAAACTGAGAAACTCCTTCTTCATGCATAGTAGCGCTTGATTGCATCTGAGTTGATTGGCTTTGGCCACTCTTGTCCGTCCATTTCTGCCAATACTACTGCTCCTCCAGAGAGTACTTTGCGGACCACATAAGGACCTTGCCACTTCCCTTTGTATTTATTTTGATGTGGAAAAAATTCTTTTGGCACCATTTGCCCAATTTGAAAAAGTCTAGTTCTGACTCGTTTGTTGAAGGCGCTTGCCATCCTTTGTCAGTACAGTTGATCGTGACATACGGCAACCATCCTTTTCTCGTCAATTAGAGCCAATTGCTCATATCGAGCTTGGACCCATTCAGCATTGTCTAATTCTGCTTCTTGAATGATTCTCAGGGAAGGTATCTCAACTTCAGCAGGTATGACTGCTTCAGTTTCATAGACCAGCAAGTATGGAGTTGCTCCTATCGAAGTTCGGGCCATAGTACGGTATCCTAATAAAGCATAAGGCAACTGCTCGTGCCAACCTTTATGATTATCAGTCATTTTTCTCAATATCCTCTTGATATTTGTTTTGGCTGCCTCTACGACTCCGTTCATTTGTGGCCGGTAGGCTGTCCAATTTCGGTGAGTGATCTTGAACTGCTCACAGATGTCCTTCATAAGATAGCTGTTCAGATTTTTTCCATTGTCTGTTATGATGGACTTGGGTATACCGAATCGGCATATGATATGGTTTCACACGAAGTCAGCTACCACTTTCTTTGTTACTGATTTGTGAGATGTTGCTTTCACCCACTTGGTGAAGTATTCAATAGAAACTACAATGAACCGGTGGCTATTTGAAGCTGCGAGTTCAATAGGTCCAATAACATCCATTCCTCAAGTGACGAAAGGCCATGGTGAGCTCATAGTATTAAGCTCACTTAGAGGGACCTTGATTAGATCACTGTGGATTTGACATTGATAGAACTTTTGCACATAGTTGCAGCAATCACTTTCCATGGTCATCTAATAGTATCCTGTTCGTAGAATCTTCTTTTCCAGTATGAATCCATTCATATGGGGTCCACATGTTCCACGTGTACTTTTTCTAAAAGTTTGGAGGCTTTGTCGGTATCTACACATTTGAGCAGACCTAAATCCGGTGTCTGTTTGTATAACACTTCTTTGTTTAGGAAGAAACCATTTGCCATTCTTCGGATGGTCTTCTTTTGTCCATTTGTAATGCTTTTCGGATATTCCCATCCTTCCAGATACATTTTGATGTCATTGTACCATGGCTTGCCATCTGGCTCAGCTTCCACATGGTAGCAGTGGGCATGTTCTTCTTTCAAACTTATCCTTAGCGGGTCGATGTGACTGCTTTCAGGATCTTTGGATCATTGATGCTATTGTGGCCACTGCATCAGCAAATTCATTCTGGGCCCTTGGCATATGCCGAACTTCGATCTTTCTGAATTTCTTGCACAATCTTTGTGCCAAGTTCACATATGGTAAGATCTTTTCATTATTAGTGGCCCATTCGGCTTGTACTTAATGAATTAGTAGGTCGGAATCTCCAATGACCAATAATTCATTGATGTCCGTATCACGTGCCATTCTGAGGCCTAGGATGCAGGCCTCGTATTCAGCCATGTTGTTGGTACAACGAAATTTGAGCTTAGCGGGCATGGGGTAGGGTTGTCCATTTTATGATATCAAGACCGCTCCGATTCCGGAACCTTTGTAATCCACCGCTCCGTAAAAGAACAGTTTCCAGCCAGTACAGGATTCTGTTGCTTCTTCTTCTATGGCCAACACCCCTTCATCTGGGAAATGGGTGTGGAGTGGTTCGAGCTTATTATCCACCGGGATCACGGCTAGTAGGTCAGCCAAAGCCTGTCCTTTGACGACTTTCTGGGTTATGTATACGATGTCAAATTCACTTAATAACATCCGCCATTTGGCCATCTTCCCGATGGGCATGGGTTGGCAGAATATGTGCCTCAACGGATCAATCTTGGATATGAGGTGAGTGGTGTATGAAGACAAATAATGCCTCAACTTCTGAGCCACCCAGGTTAGAGCACAACAGGTTTTCTCCAATAGCGTATATTGTAACACCCCAAAATTTTTAAACTAACACTTGAATTTTCGATTGACCATATCTTGATAGTAAGGGTATATTTTACTTCGCACTTCCTAAACGTGAATTTGATGATATTTGGAATTTATTTGAAGTGTTATGGGTAGTTATGTAAACTATTCCTACAATTATTATCTTAGTAAATTATTAAATGGATTAGATGTTTATGTATTTAGGGTATCCCCTTTTTGTAGTTATCCAAAAAGAAAAGAAAAAAAGAAAAAAAGTTTGTGGTTATCCAAAGGTAAATATATACCTTGTTGGCTAAGGTTTTCTCCACCTCCTCTTGATATTTCGTTTTCTCCACCAAATAAAACCCCAAAGCTTCTCTTCTCTCATAATAGTCATCCACTAAATCAAACATCAAGACTTGTTTTGGTTGAGCCACAAGCCACTCCACACGATTGAGGTAAGTTGCAAAACCCGTTTTTGAACTGGACAGCTGTTAGTGTTTTCAGCATAATTCCTTGTATAAAATTTAGTTTTAAGTGATCCAAGATGTTCTAGAAAGCTATTTCATAGATCTACAACTTTTGTTCAGGCTCCAAAACCCAGTTTTGCTTGTATTTATTCGAAAAGGGGTGATGAAGTACAGGGAAGGTGCTGCCCAGATTTTGTTTTACAAACCCTCCATGTACTACTATTAGTATTTTGGGCATATATTTTTGTACGAAAGTGCTACTGGGGTGATTTAAATTTCTATAGAATTCCAAGACATATATCCACAACATTCATTAAGATCACAAAGTCTATTTTTGCTGTTTACCCCTTTGAAACTGAGCCACAATACAAGACAATAGTACTGTCCAGAATTTCCGTTTTGCTAGTTTAGGGTGATTTTCACCGATATTGTGGTTAGTTTTGATGTGCTGAAACTATTGAACTTAATTAGTCATTTGATTGTGTGTTTAAGGCATATATATACTCTTGTACAAGCTAAGAGAAATTGGCTAAGGAAGTCGACATATTTACTTGATCGCTACTTTGGGATTTATAACTTCTTGATGTTTGTTTGAGCTTTAGAAGCTCTAAAGCTCCAAGGTTTGCACCTAAACTTGAACTTTTCTTTCAGTTTGTTTTGGTTGAGATATTGTGAGAAGCTTTGAATATTGGTGAAATAATATCTACTTTAAATTGTTGGCATATTGGCTTTGTTGCTACTTTGATAGATTACTTGTTTTGTGGGCTGAGAAAAATATGTTGAGACACATCAATATGATAACATGATCATTGAGACTATAATTTTGTAATTGAGTTATAAGTATGCCAAAATCACATTGGTGCTATGTGAAGCATTTTTATAAGACGACTTAATTCGCCCACATATACGGATTGCTCGAGCATTATTGCATTCTTGATTATGGGGTGACGACCTTTCTTGATTTCGGATCTTGCCCATCTTGACTTTGGATTTGCATTTCATCTTGATGATGGAATTTTGTCGATTCTCGAGTATGAGTGGAAAGCTACTTTCAACATGGCTCATGATTCTTTTGATTATTGGGTGACGATCCTTCTTGATATAGGCTTCGGTCCTTATTGATAGGGGCTTCGGTCCTTCTTGATATGGGCTTCGGTCCTTCTTGATAGGGGCTTCGGTCCTTCTTGATATGGGCCTCGGTCCTTCTGGATATGGGCTTCGGTCCTTCTTGATAGAGGCTTCGGTCCTTCTTGCTATTTGATAGTGCTTGATATGATGGCATGACATATGTGTTGGGTGAAATTAACTAACTGAATGGCGTTTCGTGAATTAGCTTCGAAAGCTTTCTTGACACTTGGTATTTGAAGCTTCAAAGGCTTCTTGACACTAGGTATTTGAAATATTAGTATCTTGAACTATCTTATGGTTTGGTGATTCTCTTGAAGTGTCATACACTGATTAAGTACTTGGTTATAACTCGGATGAGCTTATGTCTTGAACTTACTTCTTGCACTTATATTTGATTCATAGCTCACTATTAAATTAACCAAATGGTGAAAATTCTTGGATTTGCTTGGAAAGCTTCTTGATATGTGAGATTTTGAATATTGATAGCTTGAACTATTTTAATATATGTTATTTACTTTCTCGAAAGAATTGTACCTTCATTTAGTTCTTATTTGATATTTCATTTCCTTGAAACCATTGTACCTTCGTTAAGTACTTGATGATGATTTTGACAAGCTTATTCCTAGAATTTATTGTTGTACGCCTTACATAGCTTGCTTCTCTTTTTGATATGAAATGTTAGTTATGTTTATGTGCTACTAAGCTTTATGCTTAGCGATAGTTTGTTACTATCGTAGGTGATGTTCCGAGGGAGACTTAAGGATAACCAATTGAGATAGACTATTTGGAAGCTTAGATGAAGATCACATTTGCCTGTGCATGTTCATTTTGCATACGTTTGGGGACTTGTACGTGATCCATGTGATACACTTAGGTATGCACTTTTGAAACTTGTTCACATGGGCCTATTTTCGCTACTAAATTATTCTGAATATCTTATTAAACAAATTTCTTCTGAATGTTGAAGTATGAAATTTGCTTTTGCTTCGCAAGTAGCATCCTCCCAAAAGGGGGTGCTACATATATCTTGCCTCACAGGTTGTGAATTTCTTGCTCAGATAGTAAATGGCACGCTCCTTTTTCCCTTCTTCATCGTGTTTCCCTAACACGTAACCGAAGTCTTTTTCAGTAACTGATAAGTATAACAACAGTGGGCTCTCAGACCTTAGTGGTACCAATACTGGTGGGTTAGACAATATCTCTTAATAGTGTCGAATGCCTCTTGGCACTCCTCTGTCTATTTTGTAGGAGCGTCTTTTTTCAAAAGCTTGAGGATGAGCTCCATAATGATGGTGGATTGAGCTATGAATCGCGCAATGTAATTCATCCTTCCCAGGAAACTCATGAGATCTTTCTTGGTTTGGGGAGGAGGTAATTCTTGGATTGCTTTGTTCTTTGTTGGGTCTATCTCTATGCCCCTTCGGCTAACTATGAACCCCAGTAATTTTCCAGTAAATATACTCCGAACGCACATTTGGCCAGGTTTAATTTCAAGCTAAACTTTCGGAGCCTGTTGAAGAATTTCCTTAAATGTGTGGCATGCTCAAAACTTTCCATTGACTTGATAATGACATCGTCCATAAAGACTTCAATTTCTTTACGGATCATGTCATGGAAAATGGTAGTCATGGCTCTCATGTATGTTGCGACGACATTCTTAAGGCTGAAAGGTATTACCCTGTAATGGTACACTCCCCATGGGGTGATGAAGGCTATTTTCTCGGCATCCTCTCTATCCATTAAGATTTAGTGATAGCCGGCAAAACAATCCACAAATGACTGTAGCTCATGCTTGACACAATTATCTATGAGTATATGGATGTTCGGGAGTGGAAAATTATCTTTTGGGCTACCCCTGTTAAGATCTCGGTAATCCACGCAGATTCTTATCTTTTCGTCTTTTTTGGGTACCGAAACAATATTGGCTAGCTATGTGGGGTATGATGTAATTTCCACCACTCCTGACTCAATCTGTTTCTCCACCTCGTCTTTGATTCGGTTACTAAGATCTGGTTTGAATTGTCGGGTTTTCTGCTTTACTGGAGCAAAACCCTCATTGATGGGTAGCCTGTGAGATACTATGCTTGTGCTTATCAATGTGAAGATATCCATACTCCCTTAGCAAGCTTATCAATTCTTCTCTTAAAGGAGTATCTAGGTGAGCACTTATCCTTATTTCTTTGACATCCTCTTCATCACCTAGATTTATGGCTTCTGTTTCGTCCAGGTTTGGTTTTTGCTCATTCTCTAGTTGTTCTACTTCTTCCGTGAGACCCTCGGGTAGCATTGTGGTCTCATGGTATTTCTCATACTCTTTTTACTCTATGCTTCCCTTATTCGTTTTGCAACATGTCATGACATTTAAGGTTGCTTTATTGTTTTTATTACTGAAAAGAAATTCAAGGCAAAATATGTTAGTATAAATCATGCATGCAATAAAATAAAATAGTTTTGATAAACCGAGGCTTTCATTGATTTAAAAAATATTCAGAAATACAAACTATGGTCCTGGCTTGGATCAAGCCATTAACATTTTTGAAAATATTACGAGGTATGTAAGTGACAAGAGGGTGAGTAATCGGGCCTCGACCGGTTCTCCCCATTTTCGAAAATATATTCATTTTTCACTACCAAAGAGCTAGTAGCGGGGTAGAGGTCCAGTTGGACAGCTGCTCGTCTGGTTCTGCCTCTCTGATGGTGGGTGCTTCAGCACATTCTTCCAGAATCACGGAGCAATCTTTCTCTCGAAATAGCATCCTTATCCCTTCTTCAATGTCAGCATCTCCAGGCAT
The DNA here is from genome assembly GCF_029784015.1 of Lycium ferocissimum. NCBI lineage: Eukaryota > Viridiplantae > Streptophyta > Magnoliopsida > Solanales > Solanaceae > Lycium > Lycium ferocissimum. The sequence continues at coordinate 4,804,520 of NC_081345.1, read as the reverse complement.
AGGCATTCTATAGGGAAAGGACTGGTGCAGATTTGGAATGGGTTTGCAAAGGTCCGCAACCTCTTGTTTCTTCTTGGTGGGTATCTCTTCTTCTGTTGGGACGTAACCAAGCCCAAAGCAAAAATTATCTTGAAGAATGGGAATGGGCTCGGTGATGCCCTGCAGGTTTCTCCCCAGACCTTTTCCGGGTTCAAACCCCTTCAAGCTCATAATGGAAGCAATCATTTTGTAAACTGCTGGCATGGGAGTTTCCAGGTACTCTATCTTATGAGCCGCTCCCACTAACTCCATGACATGGAAATTTGTTCCTTTGGGTGCGGCTTCAATGACAAGTACAAAATTGTCTGGGTAATTGTGCATGCTGGCTTCTCCGCGGATCACGACTTCTTCTCCTTCCCAGATAGATTTTATAAATTGATGGAGTGAGAATGGTACTGCTCTTGCCATGTGGATCCATGGTCTTCCCAGAAGCAAATTATAATTAGCGGGTATTTCCATGACTTGGAATTTAGTGGTGAACTCAGCTGGTCCTATTTGAACGTCCAAATCAACTACCCTAGTGGCATCACAACGTCCTCCGTCAAATGCTCTTATGTTAGTGTGGCTTTGAAGAACCTTTCTAAGTTCATATCCTAGCTGAGTCAAGGTAGACTCGGGAAAAACATTAAGTCCCACTCCATTGTCGATTAATAATCGGGTTACCACTTTGTTACGGCACATGATAGTGGTGTGCAACGCTTTGTTGTGATTTGGGCCTTCTTTGGGCAACTCTTTCTCTGTGAAGGCAATTTGATGTTCCTTCATAACATGAGCGACCATTTCGGCCAGATTTTCACTGTTTGTTCCAGCTGGGACGTGAGCTTCTTCCAACACCTTCATTAAAGCCAGGCGGTGTTGAGGTGAACTTTGCAACAATGTCAATATCGAGTTTTGGGCTGGAGTTTTCTTTAAATTCTCAACAATGGAGTATTCCTTTAGCTGCATTCGGTACCAAATCTTATGGATTTCTCCTTTGATAGTCCTTTCGATTTCCCCTTTGGGGTCATTAGTCTTTCGGAGTGTATCATCTTTCGGATATTGTAATGCCATGTGCGACAACAACTTGGACTACAAACTCTTTATGGGGTAGTGCTGGAGTCACTTGAGAAATGTATGTTGTCACTGGTGCAGGGATTAATACTTCAAATTATGAATTACGGGTGTTCTTACAAAGACAATGACGTTACTGTGCGTTCAAGTTCTTTCATACGATTATGGACTGTGGGCCTTCCTACGACCTAGCCTTCCTCTCTCTCAATCATGTGAATCACATTGTTGTCATGGTTTGGCAAAGTGTTGGTGTTCACATTTGGAGGGGCCGTTTGGAGTACGATTCATTTCGGTTAATCAAATCCTGTATTTATGACTTGAGGTTGATGTAATCTCGATCGTGTCCTATGCCATTGGAATGATAGGCACATGTACGATCGCCCTCGGTAAAATTAATTTTTTGGGTCAACGACCTTTGGGGGAAGTGCCTGGATCATCCCAGCTGCACTCAATATTTTGAACAAATCAGTTCGAGATTCCATTAGCGGAGTGAATACCCGAGGAGGTTTCTTCTCAAAATTCGGATGTGGCGCATTATAGGCATTTGGTGGTGGTTGATTTTGGTAGGTATTTGGTTAGTTATTTTGTGAGGGACAGTAAATGGGTGGGGCAGTTTGATAATTTGGCTGTGAAGCTTGGTAATTTGGAGGAGGTGATTGAAAGGCATTTGGTGGAGCTTGGTAATTTTGGGGTGGTGATTGGAAGGTTGGTTGCACGTAATATACGAGCACCGTGTTGTAAGGGGTGGGTATGTAGGTATTTGGGGGAGGTGAAACATATGCTTCCATTGGGAAATCTTCCCTTCTTTTGGGTTTGGGATTAGGAGTGTGGGATATGCTAGCCACGTCTTTCTTCTTCTTGCTCATAAACCCGACTGAGCTTGAACTAGCGGATTTTCCAGTCATGCTTATGATTCGGCCAGTCTTGAGACCATCTTCTATGGCCTCGCCTATTTTGACTAATTTAGAGAAAGGTCTTCCCACCATTGAAAGCATTCTATCATAGAAATCTGTTTCTTGTGAACGGATGAAAATCGACACAAGTTGTTCTTCGCCCATAGGAGGTTGTACTCGGGCGGCCTCTGTTCTCCACCTGCTTGCATATTCGTGGAAGTTTTCGGTGGACTTCTGTTTTAATTTTTCCAAATAGTATCTATCCGGCACCGTCTCCATATTAAAGCAAAATTTTTCCATGAAAGCCGTAGCCATGTCTTCCCATGTGACCCAACGGCGTATGTCTTGCACCGTGAACCATTCTGAGGCTTCTCCAGTCAAACTTCGGCTGAAAAACCTCATAATGAGCGGCGTTGTCTCAGACATCGACTAATTGGTGACAATAGGCCCACAAATGTGCTTTAGGATTGCCCGTCCCATTAAATAACTCGAAACGGGGTGCTTTGAAGCCCTCGGGTAAATCCAAGTTGGGATGTATGCACAAATCATCATAACTCAGACCAATGCTAGTGAGGGTATTCCTCATGGATCGTTCCACAATTGCGGTCATCTTCCGCTCGATCCTTTCTTCCTGTTTTTCCTGCTCAGTCTTCCATGCTTTTTCCATATCCTTATAATGGTCAATTTCTTGATCGGGTGAAAAGGTGCCTAGTGTAACAGGTGTGCGAAAAGAAACAATAGGCGAGTTCGGGTAATAGGGGTGCTTTTATCGGTTGGTAGTGGGATGCTACTTGGTTGTATAGTGATGCCGAGATGGGTATTGTGTTGTTGGGTAAGAGGGATAGAGTGAGCGGTCCCGGGAATTTAGTTAATATTAGAAGGTGATGGGGTGTGGTTTGAGGCACCAATGTGTCCATCGATTGGGGTAATTTGCATGATGGTCATAACGGACTTGGTGGGGAAGTGATCGGGTAGTGGTGAATTCAGGGATGGAAAAAACGGCGGAGGCCTTCTTTCCTCAGCAGGGACCTCTCGGGCAGCATTAGCAGCCTTGCTTCACGCCACCTCCTTTTGAAGATAGCAATTTTTTCAAACGTCATCTTCATAACGCCTTCAGTAGGTGATGACTTAGGAAGTTCGCGCAAAGGCGATTCTCTGAGAGCAATGTCAGTAGGGGTAGTTTCGTTCTCTATGTTACCAGTCATTTTTTCTTTGCCTCTATCTTGTAGGGATAAGGATGCTATTGCAACTTTGGATCTTGTGAAGTATGCCAGTGTGAACACGAATCAACTTCTCTTTCTATAAGAAAAAAATAACTCAAAGGCAAACAAAGTTAGTTTCGTTAGGCAATAGAAAGATAATCAAGCTATCACAAACAGATGGCAGTAAAAAAAAACACTTAGCACATAAATAATCATATGTTTGATTTAAATGCTCAATTGATCTCTTGTACCGGGTGTTGGGTACTTGGATTTTTGTTTGGGTAAGGGGAATATAATATTTATAATATATAGGGACCGAGTCTTACGTAGACTGCCAACGTATCCCTCCGCGGGAAGTCAGGACCTTCTATAGTTCAGTTTATATAAGATAAAATTTAAAACCTACCCGTGACCAGGCCTGATGGAGGCTTCCTGCGTATCCCTCCTTGGGACATCAAGTTGGTGGAGTTCAGTCTACATAAAAGGGTGGGGGGGGGGGTGACAAATCCGTTTAAATACAAAAATGAAATCTAAAACTACGAAAAGAGGCCTTGGGGGGAGGGGGACAAATCCGTATTAAATAGAAAAAAATGGGATGGACCAAATTCTCCAACTTAAATAAGCGACCTTTCTTTTGAGGTCAATATAGGTTGTTTGTCCATTCAACAACTACCCAAAAATTTAGAGTAATCTCTTCAGTTGGGATAATGTTGTCATGGACCAAAAGCGAATGCGGTCCCCATATCTTGGTGATGCTTTTCTCATCTATCAACCTGATGAGTCTCTTCTTGAAGGCCAAGCATTCATTGATAGTGTGCCCTGCCTGATCCTAGTGATAAGGGCATCTCTTATGTGCGAAGACCGGAGGACAGGGTGGCAACCTGTCGAAGCAAACACTGACTATTCCTTTACTTCAAAACTTGATCATCATTTCCTCGCTCATAACATACTTACGTGAGACACGGTAAGGACAATCCAATACCTTGATCGCAATAGCCCACCATTCGGGCGAAGCTGGTCGGGCATACTCTATTCGCTCCACGGGCTCCTCCCTAGGGCTTGATAGCGCAAAAGAAGCTCCTTCCCCTTTTGGGCTCAAAGGTGCAACGGAGGTTTATTCCCTTTTTTGGACTTGACGACGTAGCGGAGGCAGCATCTTTTGATGGCCACGTGGTCTCCTGCGGGTCCGACTCCATTTCTTCTTCCTCGGACTCCTCCACTATCGGGATGTACTCGGGAAGAATCCTTTTTCCCTTGTCCAGGACATTCTCTCCTTGAGCTTCGACAGGTTTTTCGGGCGAACTCTCCGCCGAGTCCATTAACTCATCCGCCTCTTTAATCTTGGCTTTGACTGCTCGGATATGCTTTTCGAGATCTTGAATCTTGCGGCGTAGCGAGACCTCATTCTTTCTCATAACCTCGAGCTCGGGTGCCTTTTTGTTGTTCATCTTCAGATTCTGAGAAAGTCATTAGGCTTAGTATGGGTAATTTGTTCATTGTTTTTCTTTGGGTGAGTGGATGGTATTTGAGATCAATTAAGCATTTGGACGAAATGTATGAAAGCAAATAAAGTCACACGAAGCAGTTTATAATATTATACTATGCGTGCTTCTAAGCATACTAATCGTTTGAAACATAAATGTGTCATTTGAATCAACCCATTTCCCCATAATCATTAATATTAGTATTCTTCCCCGAAGGGGTACAAAAGATAATGTAAAGACAATGCATCAAATAAATCAGCAGAAGTGTCCTCCAGTGGTGGATGATGAAGCTCAATCCCTATCAGTCTTGGCTTTTTTCGCTTTCCGGAGGGTAGTCTGGATATGAAGATGGGCCGATGTCAAAGTTGCCTCCATTAGAAACCCTTTCTGTGTGAAGATCAGTGGAGCGACATCATCTAAAGTCTTCTTCACTTGATCATCTAGCTCAATCAAACAATCATTAGTAAGCTCCAACTTGTGTCTCAGACCTTCTATCACGGCTTTTTCATGCTCAATTTTCTCCAAATACTTGGCATCTCTATCGTCGACTCTCTTTTGAACGAAACGGGCTCGGATCTCGGCTTGCAAATCCTTGTCTTGGACACAGCTATTGAGAATAGGTCTAGGAGGAAGTGTGCCTTGCAAATCGACCCTCAACCAATCCTTATACTCCACGACATAACTCGAGTGAAACCTATCTTCGTCTAAGGTATCAGGACCCCAAATCATGTGACCCTTCCCTTCTCGTATACAATCCAAAGCTTTTGGTGTTCTATCAATGTCGTAGTCAATCAATAAATCCCCCATGCCTCCAATCTGGGGTATGACTTGGATTCTCCCAAATTGTCTCAAGACCCTGGTAGGGGCATAAGGGTGAATCCCTCATATTCCTATAAGTGGCAAGAATGGACACTTTCTTCTTTTAACAACAACTTCAATGGACATGAAGTCATGGAACATCCATTGAATGCTTTCTTCCTTTAGTCTAGAGAAAGTGAATGTCCAACTTTGTCTTTTTTGTTCTCCGAAGTTCGGGCGAAAATCTCGAAGATTGTCCCTTTCAGCCGGCTTACTTAAGTGTTGTTCACCACTAACTTTGACCATATACTTGAGGATCCACCATTGTAGGAGTAAGTTACAGCCTTGGAAGTATTGTAGTGATTCCGACAGAGGCTCAGGGCTTGGTATAGATCGGCTTGTATGATTGGGGTTATGTCAAAGTATTTGGTTTCTTCTTTTTGGGTTATGCCGTAAAAGATGGTATGGGTGACTGAAATGACTCGGGTATCTATGGCTAAGGACCAATCCTTGGGAAAAACCATGGTTCCCAGAAAGCAAATGGCAAAAGCCAAAGGTTTGGTGGACGTCCATTCGGCAGAAGTCTTGAATTCCCCAGGATGCTCCACAAATCCATCCGGGCTTCCAAACTTTCTGTACAACTCTCTGAAGGATATGGTGGGGCCATGAGCCCAATTGGCGTAATTTAAAGAAAGCATTCTACAAATTTGGGAGTAGGTGAGTTTTTTCAGGATCAAAGCATTTTGGTCAGGTTTCTTTCTTCTTTTCAACCCCGAGCCTCCGCTAGTCAACATATCCCTAAACTCCTCTAGAGTTGGTGTTATTTCGATGTCATCCCCAAATCTGAAAACCATCCTGTCTCTATCCCAGAATCCAGTAATTACTTCTATCAGTTCCTTGCAATTGGTCATAGTCATGATGGATGTCAAATTCCCTAAATGATATGAAATTCGTCTTTTTTCCTCGGGGGACATTTGGCCCCACCAAATCCGCAGCAAGTCAGGCGTAGTTAGGACCATATCAAAACTCAAATTGATTGACATCTATAAAATAGAAACCAAAGTTAATTCCCCCCCCCCCCCCACTAGGCAATGGTTTCATTCATACGCACATTTAAACGTTTCCAAATAGCACATAATATGATATGCGGTGTTTTTCGGGTCATAGACCGTACTTGACATGGGGTAGTCTCCCTATCGGGTCTGAATACGTATAAAATATCCAAACCACCCAGTCTACTTCACATTTGGATTAGCTCTGACCTAGGGTTATGCAAGAGTGGTTTTTTTGAATTAATGTTGGACCCAAGCGGACTACCCGGGGTGACCGTTGTCAGCCGTTGGGTGACTGCACACCAACTTAACGTTCAACGTGTTCCAAAGAAGGGGTGTTTTGGGTCTTTTAGTGAAGGCTACATCGCGATCTTGCGTGTCCCCTTTGAAACCATGCTTTTTGCTAGGAGTGATGGAGTTTATGATATGAAATGAATGATAGTTATAAATTGTGGAATTTAAACACATAAAAAAATAAGTACTAAAATCACATTATATTGAAACCCTTATGGTTAGAACCTAGGAAATCCCCAGCGGAGTCGCCATCTGGTAAAGTTCGCTTTTACGCGGATAAGGCATAAAAGTTACTACGAGATTGTTGGTGCTCTAATTGGATTTTAATATTTTTAGAGTCGCCACCTAATTTATTATGGAAAACTAGGAAAATCGGGTTTAAAGATTTGTTCAAAAATAATTAAAAATCTTTTAGACCAAAGTTCGAGGTAAGGGTTCTGCTGATCCCCTAGGGAAGGTTTTACGCACCCTACGAGCTTCAATGTTTGATTAATGTACTTATTTGTTTACAAATGTTTAGTTTTCCGCAAAAAGATGTCATTTATGTCATATCATAATTTCAAGCCCATCAGTGCCATTTTCACCCATTGACTGGGCCTTCTAACAAAAATATTTGCTTCCCTTGCCATTTCCTCAGTGGACTCGATCAAAGAGAGGGAGGTTGGGCCTTAGGCCCAATAAGTATTGGTGCAAGAAACGGCCTGAAGGGCCCAAGATTGGTTCCCATGAAACATACAAGAAGACTAGGATTAGTACTTGTCCAAGTAGAATACTAAATCACAAAACAACTACATTCAAACCAAATCAGTGCATAAGCTAAACAAGTAGGTCATATAATGGCAATAATTTTTTTTGGCAGAAACAGAATAAGGCTCATAATGTTAAAGAGAATCCCAAAGCCCACATGGACTATTTACTCAGATTCAGGAAGAAAAGGAAAAAAAAACATTTAAACCAAGTACAGAATTTGTTTAAAATGCTAGAAGAGGCCCAAACACTAATTAAAACAGTCGGCCCAAGAGACTAAACTGACACAAATGTGGGCTCATATTCACAAGTGGCAAACATAGTATACCTCAAGTATACTGAATATATCCATTCCTATGCACTTGTGAAGGTATAGAGATGAATATACTCTGTATATTTTGGTATATCACCAGTATATATGGAAGAAAACTAATGCATTGAGAGGAGATGAGGAGAAATAAACTATTCAAAGTTCTTTCTAACTTATGTAAGCCAATCAATAGCAAATTCAGAGCCCAGAACCAAAGGGTAAATAAATAGACACATAAGGCTACTTCCCTAAGAAAAAATGAATAATGTTAATCAAACAAACATACACCACCACCAACCAACATACCATGGATTTACACACCCATGGAGAGATCAGAACAGCCCAAGAAGGAAAGCTCTTACCCTCTTGTTCCTGATGCCACATAAGATCCAAGAGGTTTCCAGGAACCTCAGGCATGGTAGACACCAGGGAAGGTTTGAGCTTCATCCCCAAGTGTTGTTTTGCCTCTCCACTTATGTGTTAGGCTCACAGTATTAAGGGAGATGAAGTGTACATGAATGGTGTCAACAAACAGCCTCCTAATCGACATTCTAGGTGTGCATTTCAAGATGAGAAAGTAATAGGACTGTTACACTCACTTAGTAGACTTTAATGTACTCAAGTGGACTACCCAAATATTCACTTTAGTTATCTTTTGTAGTGAACTAGCAAAACCTAGTTTTAAAACCACCATTTCCTGAAGGACAAGTAGTTGTTCTTTACCTTAGTGAATAGGTGAAACCTCTTAAGCCAAAGAAAGTGATTAAGCAAGACACATAGTAGGTTATCAGTTATCTAAGTTAGACTACCTTAATATCAACACAACAAATGAATCTTACCAAGAAAGAGGTTTGATAGTCTTAAATGATTTAAAATGTTTCAAGACTTTTTAAAAATCCAATTGGCCAACTATAAATTAATCACTTTTCCCCAATAGAGACTCTCAACACAAAGAGCAACCCAGAATCTAAGAACCAATTTAGAATCCAAACAGATCATCTTTCAGCCAAGAATGTTTAACTGTCACGACCCAACCCGCCATGACTGGCACCCATACAAACCCCTAGTGCGCGAACCAACACACAAGTCATCTATTCATTCAAGGTTGTTTTTATATTAACCAATTCAATATGTTATTAGTCATTCAAGCACAAGATAATCAAATAAGTCATGCCATAAAAATAATGAAGTAAGTGCGGAAGTTTGAACTATTACAAATCCCAAAAATCTGAAAGTCATCGTCCAAGGACTCTAATCTAAGACATGTCTAAGGAATGAAAACTGTCTAACAAATAACCACAATGTCCGAAAGAGGAAATAGAAATTATAAAAGAAAGATCTTCGAGCGGCCTGGCATGGATAGAAGCTCACCCTAAATCTGTCAGCAATGGCCTCAATGCTGGATATGAGGACGAGTAGCAATCTCTGTATCACAATCTGCACTCAAACGAATGCAGCAAGGTAGTATCAGTATAAACACTATGTACCGGTAGATATCATATACCGACTAAGATTAGTATCATGCATATATCATAAAATCAATAGAATAAACAAGCCAACCAACAGACATGAAATCAATAAACAACAACAAGTCAACCAAGGATAATCACGAATCAAATCAACTAGAACAAGTCGACCACAATAACCATATAGTCACTGTACACACATGCTAACTGATGTCATTGCTCAGTAGTCATGACCTGCAGGGGACCCATGGTGTCCATGTACCACTCGTTCTGAATACTCATCGAACCCGAGCCATAAACCTTCACTCCGAAAAGAACCTCGGACGCGGCCCAAATCAAAGTGTCTCTCATTTTCGGAACGAGCCTCAGACCACGAGCCCATAATCTAGGTCACATTTGTGCCTTTTCATATATCTATACATAACAGTATTTCTTGCCCTCTTATTATCAATGCTCAAATCATCATTTTGTATCACAATGTCACCAAGAAGATCATATTAACTTCGCATCACAACAACATCAACTGTAGGTTCAATCACAATGAATAGTGGCACGGAGCCCACACAATCACTCAATCAATTTGCATATAGGAGTTCAACCACACAACATCATGCATGAAAAGTAGACATGCTTTCTCCTATAGAATTCACAACACATACAATTAACTTTTTAAAGTCTAACTCAAGTAGACCGTAACCTACCTCAAACGTAGAGCTGGAACAACGCGAATCACTCCGCTATAGCTTTTTCCTTCCGTAAAGCCTTGGAACACTCGAAGTCTAGAAATTAAAATGCTCAACGAGTCACAAAATCAATACAAGACACCCTTCCCTTTAGACCCATTCCAATGGGTGAATGATTTCTAGGAGTTAAACAACCTAACAAGGGCCTTAGTAATCACTAACCATCAAACTAAACAATGTTTAATCAACACTCCAATTCCAAGCAGTTTCCATGGTCAAGCTACTATTTTTATGAAACCCTAAGTGCCAATTCACTTAGTTCATGACTTTAAAGGTTCAATTCATGATTAAGAGGAGTTACCTAAGCCATTAGATGACAAGTAAGTGATAGCAATCCTAACCCATCAAATATAGAAGGTTTATTAAGTTCTAGGGTTACTATTACTAATTTCACCATTGAAGACCCATAAAAAGGATGGTAATCATGAAGATGATACAGAATGATTGACAGGGATGGATATGACTTACCGCTCAAGAATATTCTTGCCCTAGCTTGGAATTTTGCCCTAGGTGCTTGTGGGGAACTGTGTTGGAGTTTTGTGAATAAAGAATTCGAAACTAAGTGTTTAAAACTCGCAATTCTTCTCCCGTCGACCGCTGCGGCGGTCAAACCACCGCTGCAGCGGTCTCGCTATAGCGGCCAAATGCCCGTCATAGCAGACCAAAGAAACCCCGACCTCCGCTATGGCGAGTCATATCCCGCTATGGAGACATCGCCATAGCGGGCCCTTGCTCGCCACAGCGGACACACAAGCTAAGATTGACCGCTAGCGGTAAGGGACTCACCGCTATAGCGATGCCGCCGTAGTGGTACCCACCCCGATGCAGTGATACCATATGGGCAGTAAGCTAGACTTTTTGCCTAGTTTTTCACTCTATCACCCAACATTTCATCCGAGACCTCACAAACACAACAAAACATGCACATAGACATAAAAACATCATACGATCCCACCCGTGGTCTCGGAATTGCCAACGAAGTTCTAATTTCCTACGTCACCCTTCGATGGCTCAACACAAGTAAACAAAATTCACAAACAAGTCAAGCTTTTAGGAACTTATACAACTGAGTTTCTATTAGCCCTTCCTACCCTTGGGAAGGTTGTATTTGGTGGGATGATCCTATATTTTCCATAACGACCGGAAGGGTCGTTACACCATATACCAATTAAAACACCGTTCGTCCCCGAACGGACAAGGATGAGCAATTTAGGAAAAGTTACCTGACTCGGCGAAAAGCCGAGGAAACTTGCTACGCATATTAGATTCTTTTTCCCAAGTAGCTTCCTCCACTGGACGATTCTTCCACTGAACGTTCACGGAGACTAGTTCCTTGGACCTTAACTTGCGAACATCCCTATCTAAGATAGCCACAGGTTCATCCTCATATGTTAAATTCTTATCTAACAAAATCGAACCCCAATGGATTATGTACGAGCCATCGCCGTGGTACCTTTTCAACATCGAAACGTGGAATACCGGATGAACGCCTGATAGACTCGGAGGTAAAGCTAACTCATAAGCTACCTGCCCCAATCGCTTGAGAATATCAAATGGTCCAATGTACCTAGAGCTAAGTTTGCCTTTCTTCCCAAACCTCATCACACCCTTCATGGGTGAGACTTTTAACAACACCTGCTCTCCCTCTCCAAACTCAAGATCTCAGACTTTACGGTCCGCATATTCCTTCTGCCTACTCTATGCCGCCAGAAGCTCAGTTTGAATCACCTTCACCTTCTCTAAGGACTCTCTTAGAAGATCAGTACTCCAAGGTCTCACCTCAAATGCATTAAACCACCCAATAGGAGACCTACACCTCCTTCCATACAACGACTCGAACGGAGCCATATCAATACTCGAGTGGTAGCTATTATTATATGCAAATTTAGCCAAAGGCAAGAACTGATCCCAATGACCACCAATGTGTATCACGCAAGCACGAAGCATATCTTCAAGAACCTGAATAGTCCACTCGGACAGCCCGTCAGTTTGAGGGTGGAAAGTTGTACTAAGGTCTAACCTAGTACCCAATTCCTCATGCAAATGATCCCAAAATCTAGATGTGAACGTCGTGCCTCTGTCGGACACAATGGAGATAGGAACCTCATGAAGCCTAACCACCTCACGAATGTAGATTTTAACCAATTTCTCCGCATCATAAGTTATATTCACCGAAATAAAGTGGGCAGACTTAGTCAACCTATCAACAATAACCCAGATAAAATCAAACTTCCCCAACGTCTGCGGAAGTCCAACCACGAAATCCATGGCTATTCTTTCCCACTTCCACTCAGGAATGTGCATCCTCTGTAGTGTACCCCCAGGTTTTTGATGTTCATACTTCACCTATTGGCGCTTTTAGACACTGAGTAACAAACTCCACTATATCATGCTTCATCCTAGTCCACCAGTAGTGCTGTCTCAAATCGCGATACATCTTGGTAGTGCCAGGATGAATAGAATATCTCTAACTATGAGCCTCTGTCAGAATAGTTTTGATCAAATCACCCACATGTGGCACGCAAACTCTCCCTTTAATCCGAAAGACCTCTTCGTCAATCATGTTCTCCTTGGTCTCACTACGCTACACCTTGTCATGTATTTTGCATAACTTAGCATCCTCAAACAATTTAGCCTTAATCTGTTACAGAAATGATAACCGAGCCTCAGTACAAGCCAACCCCCTACCCGTGTTGGAAATATCCAACCTCATAAAATTATTAGCTAGAGTCTGAACCTCTCTAGCTAACAGACGCTCCGAAGAAATCAAACGAGCCAGACTTCCCATACTAGCTGACTTCCTGCTTAACGCGTCAGCCACTACATTTGTTTTACCAGGATGATACAGAATGGAGATGTCATAATCTTTTAGAAGTTCTATCCATCTCCGCTGCCTCGAGTTTAGATCCTTCTAAGTGAACACATGCTGCAAACTGCGATAGTCAGAGTACACCTCACAATGGACACCATACAAGTAGTGCCTCCAGATTTTCAATGCAAACACTACCGCTGCCAACTCCAAGTCATGAGTAGGATAGTTCTTCTCATGCACTTTCAACTGCCGAGAAGCATAAGCAATCACCTTCTTTTCCTACATAAAAACATCACCCAAACCAGAACGTGAAGTATCACAATAAACAACAAAATCCTTGCCCTCTATGGGCAATGCTAGAATAGGTGCTGTAGTCAGCAAAGTCTTGAGCTTTTGAAAGCTCTCCTCACACTCGTCGGAACACTGAAACGGTACCTCTTTCTGAGTTAAACGAGTCAAATAAGAAGCAATAGAGGCAAACCCTTTCACAAACCAACGATAGTAGCTAGCCAGACCCATGAAACTATGGATATCGGTCACTGATGTGGGCCTAGCCCATTCCCTGACTGCTTGAATTTTTTGAGGATCCACCATAATACCCTCTTTTGAAATTACATGCCCCAAGAAGGACATAGAAGACAGCCAGAATTTACTCTTGGAGAATTTAGCATATAACTCCTCCCGCAATACACCACGAGAAATCCTCAAATGATTCTCACGCTCCTCCTTACCTCTAGAGTACACCAGGATATCATCAATGAACACTATCACAAAAGAGTCTAGAAAGGGCTTAAACACACTGTTCATCAAATCTATGAATGCAGGTGGGGCATTAGTAAGCCCAAAAGACATAATCAAGAACTCATAGTGTCCATACCTGGTCCGAAAAGCTGTTTTAGGAACATCCTCTGCCCGCATCTTTAACTGGTGGTACCCTGACCTTAATTCAATTTTAGATAACACAGAAGCTCCCTGTGACTGATCAAACAAGTCATCAATACGGGGAATGGGATACTTGTTTCGAACATTTACCTTATTCAGCTGACGGTAATCAATACACATACGCATAGACCCATCCTTCTTCTTAACAAATAATACAGGATCACCCCAAGGAGAGGCACTCGGGTGAATAAACCCCTTACTCAAAAGATCTTGCAACTGCTCTTTCAATTCCCTGAGTTTTGTTGGCGCCATCCTATAAGGTGGAATAGAGATAGGACGAGTCCTTGGGTATAAATCAATTCTAAGATCAATGTTACGATCAGGTGGCATACCAGGCAAGTCCGTAGGGAACACATCCGCAAACTCGCGTACCACTGGAACCGAATCAATAGATGGAGTATTTGCACTAGTGTCATGGATATGTTCCAAGTAGGCTAGACAACCCTTCTCCACTAGCTTCCTAGCACGAACGAAGGATATGACTTTCTTAGGGAGGGGACTAAGGTTACCCTTCTACTCAAGTCTAGCTGCCCCGGGCATAGCTAACGTAACGCTTCTTAGAGTGACAATCAAGAATGGCATAATTCAGGGACAACCAACTCATTCCCAAAATGACATCGAAATCTACCATATCTAGGATCATCAAATCTACCCAAGTACTATATCCCATAAAAGTAATCGTGCAAGAAAGGTAGACTCTATCTACCACCACCGAATCCCCAATAGGAGTAGATACATAAATAGGGACATCAAGAGTATCACACATCATATCCAAACCCACAGCAAAATATGTAGACATATATGAAAAAGTAGAACCCGGATAAAATAAAATAGAAGCCATCCAGTCATAAACTGAGATAGTACCTGTGATGACAGCATCGAAGGCCTTAGCCTTGGGTCTACCTGGGAAAACGTACAAATGATCGTGCCCTCTTGTAGCCTGTGAACCACCGCAATTACCCTGTCCAGTCTGAGCCCCGGCCCTTCCGAACTGCTATCCGCTCTGCCTGCCTAAGGACCGCCTCTGCTAGGATGAGTACCACCCCTACCCACGATGTGGCCACCCTGCCCTGTCGGTGCGTGATCCCTACCTCCTCTATCTGATGTAAATGGAGCTCGAGGAGCCTGATACTAAGTCCCCTATCCACCCTGTCTGTGTCTGGGCAATACCTCTTAATATGCCTTATCTCACCACACTCTTAACATGCACGGTCCAGCATAGGTCGCTGAACAGAAGCTGATGAAGCACTATAACCCCCTTGCTGACCGGAAGCCTGATAATTTGCCCCTGATGGACCCCCAGAGGACACCTACATCGCGGATTGAACCGGACGCCCTGAATATACCTACTAACTCTGACCCCTTGAGAAGGAGTTACTGAAATTCCCACCCCTTCGGGCCTTCTTCTCTACCTGCTTTGCATGACTTTAATCCCCTCAACAACATGGACATGCTCCACTACCTCCTAGAATGAAGCCCCGGTGTCTGGTAAGTCAAGAGCCGATAGTCAAGTCCGTTGTTCAATCCCTTAACAAATCGCCGCACCCTCTCCCCCTCGGTAGGTAGCAACTGAAGAGCATATCAGGACAAAGAATGGAAAGAGGACTCGTACACAGTAATAGACGAGTTCCCCTGATCAATATTAGCAAACTAATCGTTCCTTCGGTCCCTCAGAGTACATAGAACATACTTATCCAAGAACATTGAATAGAACTGAGCTCAAGTCAACAGAGGAGACCCAACTGGCCTGCACTCCACATATGCCCTCCACCATAGCTTAACATCACCCAAGAGCTGAAAGGTCACAAACTCCACACTCGTACTTGTCGGCCCCCCATCGCATGGAGCCTCTCGTGACAATGGCCTATGATGAACTCGTATGCATCCTCTCGACTCAAGACCATAGAAAATCGGAGGCTTCATTTTAGTGAACCTCAGAACAAATCATGCTCTTCGCCACTCACCGGCTCGTGAATCGGCTCGGGAAAGGCCTCAAAACTCGAAACTTCATCCAAGCGAGGTGCCACTGCTGCGGCATGCTAAACCCCCAGAGCCTAAACTCTATCTGGACCTGGGGCTGCTATCCCTCCGCCCCTACTTACTGGAACGGCTGGTATAGCCCCTGCCTGTGCTAACCCATGCAACCAATTTAGCACCGCGCTATGCGCATCTCGGTAGCCTCCGGGAGCGGGGCAGCCTCCCCGGTGGACCGGGTACCGTCGCCGGCAGGGCTGGTGCGGCTGCATCTCCCACGGCCTCATTAGGAGCCACTGAAGGCACAAGATCAACTACAGGGACTCCGCCCCCAGCCGGTGCTGCCCCTCTACCAGCTCCTCTGCCTCCTCCTCTACTTCTACCTATTGCCGCGCGTGTTCTCGCCATCTGCGAGAAAATGAAGGATAGTTAGATACCAATTTGAATCATCCAGATACCAATTGGAATCAAGCAGCACGAAAGAAAGAAAGAAAAGGGAATTTTCCTAGTGTCTGGTAGCCTCCTAAAGATAAGTACAAAGGTCTTCATACCGATCCGCAAAAATCTACTAGACATGTCCTTGTATAACGAGATCGATGAACCTAAAGCTCTAATACCAACTCTGTCACGACTCAACCCGCCATGATTGGCACCCACACAAACCCCTAGTGGGCGAACCAACACACAAGTCATCTATTCATTCAAGTCCATTTTTTATATTAACCAATTCAATTTGTTATTACTCATTCAAGCACAAGATAATCAAATAATTCATGCCATAGAAATAATGAAGTAAGTGCGGAAGCCCGAACTATTACAAATCCCCAAAATTCGAAAGTCATCATCCAAGGACTCTAATCTAAAACATGTCTAAGGAAAGAAAATTGTCTAACAAATAAAAACAATGTCCGGAATAGGAAATAGACATTCTAAAAGGAAGATCTTCGGGCGGCCTGGCATGGATAGAAGCTCACCCTAAATCTATCAGTAACGACCTCAATGCTAGATATGAGGACGAATAGCAGTCTCTGTATCACAATTTGCACTCAAAAGAATGCAGCAAGGTAGTATCAGTACAAACACTATGTACCGGTAGATATCATAGGCCGACTAAGATTAGGATCATGCATATATCATAAAATCAATAGAATAAACAAGCCAGCCAACAGACATGAAATCAATAAACCACAACAAGTTAACCAAGGATAATCAAGAATCAAATCAACAGGAACAAGTCTACCACAATAACCACATACTCACTGTACACACATGCTAACCGATGTCATTGCTCAGTAGTCATGACCTGCAGGGGACTCATGGTGTCCATGTACCACTCATTTCGCATACTCATTAGACCCGAGCCATAAATATTCGCTCAAAAAAAAACCTCGAACGCTGCCCACATCAAAGTGTCTCTTATTTTCGGAATGAACCCCGGACCACAAGGCCATAATCTAGGTCACATTTATGCCTTTTCATATATCTATACATAACAATATTTCTTGCCCTCTTATTATCAATGCTCAAATCATCATTTTGTATCGCAATGTCACCGAGAAGATCATATTAACTTCTCATCACAACAACATCAACTGTTAGTTCAATCACAATGAACAGTGGCACGAAGCCACACAATCACTCAATCAATTTACACATAGGAGTTCAACCACACAACATCATGCATGAAAAGTAGACATGCTTTCTCCTATAGAATTCACAACACATACATTTAACTAATCAAAGTCTAACTCAAGTAGACCGTAACCTACCTCAAACGTGAAGCTGGAACAACGCGAATCACTCCACTACAGCTTTTCCCTTCCGTAAAGCCTCAGAATGCTTGAAGTCTAGAACTCAAAATGCTCAATGAGTCACAAATACTCTAGTCACAAAATCAATACAAGACACCCTTCCTTTAGCCCCATTTCAATGGGTGAATGATTTCTAGGTGTAAAATAACCTAACAAGGGCCCTAGTAATGACTAACCATTAAACTATAACAATGTTTAATCCACACTCCAATTCCAAGTAGTTTTCATGGTCAAGCTACTATTTTTATGAAACCCTAAGTTTCAATTCACTTAGTTCATGGCTCTAAAGGTTCAATTCATGATTAAGACAAGTTACCCATGCCATTAGATGACAAATAAGTGATAACAATCCTAATCCATCAAATATAGAAGGTTTATTAAGTTCTGGGGTTACTATTACTAATTTCACCATTGAAGACCCATAAAAGGGATGGTAATCATGAAGATGATACCGAATGATTGAAAGGGATGGATGCGACTTACCTCTCGAGAATATTCTTGCCCTAGCTTGGAATTTCTCCCTAGGTGCTTGTGGGGAACTGTGTTGGAGTTTTATGAATAAAGAATTCGAAACTAAATGTTTAAAACCCGCAATTCTGCTCCCATCGACTGCTGCGGAGGTCAAACCACCACTACAGCGGTCTCTCTATAGTGGCCAAGTGCCCGCTATAGTGGACCAAAGAAACCCCGACCTCCGCTATGGCGAGCCATATCCCGCTATGGCGACATCGCCATAGCGGGCCCTTGCCTGCCACAGCAGAAACACGAACTAAGATTGACCACTAGCGGTGAGGGACTCACTGCTATAGCAGTGCTGCCGTAGCGGTAACCACCTGTTACACCTCGTAGTTTCGTCCGTTGAGATTCGTTAGGCGTTAGTTGTCCTAATCGTGGAAACGGGAGTTACCTTAGGAAATATGAGATTATATATTCACATATTATGGTTATGGGGTTTAAGCCTATGAAATAAGCTATGGAAGGGTTTAAGAACAAGTAAATTAAGGAATGGAGTAATTCAAAACTTTGGGAAAACTTGGCAAAATTTTCGAATAGGATTTTGGTCCACATTTGGGGAGGCATATATCCTAGAATATGAGGAGTTTTGGTGTGTTTCTTTTGTCCAAATTGAAGTTCATCGAGTCTAGTTTCTAACACAAGAAACCGTTTGTCAATGTGATGACTGAGTAAACAGTTATGGGTGTTTCAAGACAGACTGTCTGAGCAGAAAATTTCTGCGGACCATTTGACGGCCCGCATGAATTTTGACGCCCCGCAGAAAATTCTGCGGCCCGTCAAACTGCACCAGCTCAGCATCAAATGGTCACAGTGAACCATATTTGACTGGGCAATTCTACGGACCATTTTGACGGTCCGTAGGAACCCCGGCCCGTTAAAATGGGCGCGAGTGCTTGGACGGGATTTTAAGTTCCACTTTATATAATTCACTGCACTTCTTTTGGACATTTCATTTCACCAAATCAGATCTAAAAGCTCTCCAAAAACCCTCTCTTCAACTCCATAAACTAATCCAAGGGAGATTAAATATCGAGAGGCAAGAATCAAGAGACGCATATGTTACAAGTCTTGCTAGGTTTAGTAGACTCCAAGAATTCTTTAGATATTGAAGCTAGGGTTTTCATATAAGTTGATAGCTTTCTCCAAAGCTCATTCTTATGAGATAAAGTTAGTTTTTATGCTTATTACATATTATCAAGAATGTTTAGTTGTTGAATAACTTGGGGGGAAGGAGAAAGCAGAAGATGAGTTCTAAATGTAGTTTTTATGATGTTTTTGAGTAGTAAGCTAACTTGAGTTATGATTCTTAGTATAATATGGATATAATATTGTTATGGAAGCTAGTAATAGTGATGAGGAAGCATTGTACAGAAATGTGCTTAAATGGGTGTGAAGTTGTTGGTATAAGTTGAACACAAGGATGAATTTTGAAGGCTAAATCGAATGTGAATACTTGATTATGATATTGTGGATACTATTGTGGTTGTTGGGAGTTATTTTGTGATATGGTGGAATTTGACGAAATAGAAATCTTTGCCCAATTTTCATTAGGTCATGAATTATTCTAGTTTGAATTTAGGTTTATCATTAAGGCTTAACCATGTTATGAATCCTTCTAAATGTAGATTATTCAAGCTTCAATGGGGAACGTTAAATAGTTAAGGAGACAAAGAGGTATGCAAGGCTAACCCTTCTTTCATTAAGGCATGGTTCCCTTGCTATATGTATCCTTTCATGAGTTCCATAATATCTTCCAAATGACTCTATCTCTAGGATTACCAAAGCTTACGATTCTCGATACGTTCACGATTCTATTGCCTTTTTTATATGATAGTTGATCCTCGAAGGATCGATATAATGAAAATGATGATGTCAATGATAACGATGATACTCATGAACTCCTATGTATACAGATTTAAGTATGTAAGACTTTTATGTAACACCGAGCTTATATGGCCGGGTATGATACCTATCGCGCACACACCACTACAGTTGAGTACGGATAACACTGAGCCTGGGTAGGGCCAGGTATGTACGACACCGAGCCTTGTCATGGCCGGGTATGTTAAACCACCGAACCTTCATGGTCGGGTATGCTATGGATGCGAATATGTATATGAATACAGATACGAATATGGATACGGATATGGATATTTGTATATCTATATACGTACGTACACGAGCACGCATTAGAAATGGAAGTTCCCTATGAAAGACAAGTAAGT
The DNA here is from genome assembly GCF_029784015.1 of Lycium ferocissimum. Lineage (NCBI taxonomy): Eukaryota > Viridiplantae > Streptophyta > Magnoliopsida > Solanales > Solanaceae > Lycium > Lycium ferocissimum. Next base: position 4,784,162 of record NC_081345.1, on the reverse strand, counting down.
AATTACGAGGATGGCTACTATGTCCTGATTCTCCCATCTTATGCTATTTCTTATGCTGTCTCTTATGCTCCTATTATGATGTTGATTATGCTTTACATACTCAGTACATTATTCGTACTGACGTCCTTTTGTTTGTGGACGCTGCGTCATGCCCGCGGGTGGACAGGGAGACAGGCTTGATCCATAGATATCTTATTCAGGGACTGCATAGAGGAGCTCCATTTCATCCGGAGCTACAGCTTTTGGTATTATTCTTTTGTGTACATACCTATGGGCATGGCGGGGTCCTGTCCCGCCTATATGATGTGACATACTCTACTCTTCTTAGAGGCTCGTAGACAGTTGTATATGATTAGATGTCCTTAGCCTTATCGGCTCATATTTTGTATATCATTTTGATAGCCTCGTCGGCTTATGTATATGGATATGGGCATTGTTATTGATGATGATATAAATGTGTTGTTGCCCAACAAGATTAGCACTACCGATGCATATAAATTATGAGTAAGCCATGTGGCTCACCTAGATGTGACTATGAGAGTACGCTAAGAGGTACCCGGGTGGGTTAGCACCGGGTGCCCGTCATGGCCCTCCGGTTGGGTCATGACACCACCCCACCGCAGCGGTACCATTTGGGCAATAAGCTCGACTTTTTGCCCTGTTTTGCACTCTATCACTAAATATTTCATCCGAGGCCTCACAAACACAACAAAACATGCACATAGACATAAAAACATCATACGATCCCACCCGTGGACTCGAAATTCCCAACAAAGTTCTAGGTTCCTACGTCAACTCCCCCCCCCCCCCCGATGGCTCAACACGATTAAACAAAATTCACAAATAAGTCAAGTTTTCAGTTCTTAGACTTATACAACCGAGTTTCTATTAGCTCTTCCCACCCTTGGGAAGGTTCTATTTGGTGGGGTGATCCTACATTTTCCATAACGACCGGAAAGGTCGTTACATTAACTCTTTTAACAAGGAAAATGCAACCAGGCACAAGATCAGACAAAGAAACTGACCAAATAAGTTAAGCCTGAGTGCCTCACTCCTAAGCAGTGTCCCAAATAAAAGAAAGAGTAAAATAGACTTAGTTTTAAGCATGGTTAATTAATAGTCTTTAAAACCTTTTTGAAAAAAAAAATAGAACTTAACCAGAAAAGTATTGCATATTCATTTAGCTTCAAATTGTTGAAAGGATCATGTAAAAAACACAAAGCTGGACTCATACAGGGAAAATAGTGGCTGTCCATGAGCCAAGCTGAGTCAAACATCAGACAGAACTAGTTTTCAAACATGACAAAAAAGACTCCAAAACATTAACTGAAACTCATTAAAACCAAGTAAGGATATTAAACTTTACAAGCATGTTGTGACCAAACAACTTTAAAACTATCATATGCCTAAACTTACCTATTACCTTTTCCTAATCACTTAGTTAAATAATAACCTTCACTTTTATTCAAACATCATGTGACAGTATCAAACTCTTCCTTTTAAGTGTATGATTTGTAACCAAATGCACCCCACAGTCACAAGTATCCCTCATGTCACTCAGCCACAAAAGGAAATGATAAACTAAAAAGGGACTAATTGTACTCCTCAGATTCCCTTAGAGTTAGACCAACATGTCTTTCAGGCTCATAAACTAACAAGTAACTAGGATTCAGTACTACAAATTATTTCACACTTAGTTATATTAAAAGCCAACAAAATCCACAAACTAATACATTAACAGATAATCATGGCACGTTACTTCATTCAAAAGCAGGTGACTTAAACTTAGTTAAATACTATAGATTTCATGGGTTATTCTTATTCAAAAGAGACCTATTCCCATAAGAAGACAAGCAAGCTATAAACCAAGTTATTACTTTCTAATCACAGGGGCATACCAATTAACTAGTATGATCATCATTCAAACATATACACCTAGTGAGCTTTCAACAATATTAACAGGAGACAAGGCAAGTGAAGCATGATTAGGTAGGCTCTAAGTTTTATCACACATGATTAACCAGAGTTAAACAGACAACATTAACCTAAGAGTTTCTAGACTTAACAGACTCATACCTAATTAATTTTGAACACACAGATCACACTTCAAACCATCATAAGACATCAGGAACATAACTTAACAAGATAACTCAAACCACTGACTGTTAATAGGAAACTTATCTAAAATAATTCATAACTTAATCATCTGATATATCAATGAGTTCTCAAAGCCTACATAATAATTAATATATAAGTGCACACAAGACTAACCTACAACAGAACAAGATTAAACTAAAACAAAAACTAACATCATAAGACTAGAGACATCATAAACAACCACAACATCAAACCATACAAATAGTAGAGAATATATATTTCACACCCCAAACCTGGTAAGGCGTAACTGGCACCCCGCACCTTACTGGGACCGAGCGAACTAAGCTGTAACTTGCTTCTTCTATGTCTCGAATGACAAAATAAGGTCAAGGAGGCTAATTGTGAATATAATATCATGCATATGTATATCTACAATGGGCCCATGATGGCAACATAACCACTAACAAAACATAACTAAGCTGGGTACAAGAAACTATTTGCAAAGCCTCTATGAACATGACTGAAGTATACAAGTCGGGACAGGGCCCCCGACATACCCGTAACACACAAAAATACATATACGATCCCAGACTCGGCAATGCTCCAAGAAGAAATGGAGCCCACTAATCAAGATCAGTACCTGGAGGAAACCTACTGTGGAAGGTCCTTGTCTCATCTGTCTATACCTGCGGGCATGAACGTAGTGTCCACAAGCAAAAGGACATCAGTATGAATAGTGTACCAAGTATGTAAGGCGAAAATGTAACATAACAAACTTATACTACAAATAAGAAGGATAAGAATCAACTTGGCACATCTGACTTACTAATGAGAATCTGGTATGCATGTCTCTTTATACTCTCATATCCTTAACTCCCTCGATGCATAATACAGTGATCCTGACCTACATATTATCCTAGTGCTATCTGCCCAAACGATTAGTGGTAACTACCCGACCGACCGTAGCACTGTGGTAACTGCCCATCCGATTACCGCCCGATGGTAAAGCGCAACTACCCGACTGATCAGTGGTATCTGCCCAACCAGCCGTAGCTTGGTGGTAATAACTGCCCAACCAGTCGTAGCATGGTGGTAAATACATAGCTGCCCAACTGTTCGTAGACCAGTGGTAAATGTAATCAACATCATGACCTGGCCTCCCTGAGTAATCTCTATGCACTTCTCATGGTCATCACTTGTCCGTTATAGCATACACAATCACATAAGTCTTACAAGCACAGTTCTGGGCCATAAGGACCTCTTACCGCTTAACTGGACATTAACCAAATTCTGAGATAAATCATAAGCCTCTCTTCTAGCATTAAATACCTTATTGGGGATCCTCTGCTAGCATTCGATTCATGTCCCACAAAACATTACCTAAGTACACATTTCTAAACGCATCGGAGTGACATAAGGTCGGTAAACCTCCGATTAACATTGTAGAGCTATCATCATGAACATATCTCACCCTGAAGGAACAAGATCATAAGATGAGATCAACAACAATGAATAACATCTATAGTCATGAAATGAGCTCAATGATATCATAAGAATATCGGGAACTATAAGCTTTGGTACTTTTAGAAACAGGGTTATTGAAGATATCATATATAGGTTCACAACAAAGGAATCATGCCTTAAGAAAGAAAGGTTTAGCCTTAACATACCTGGAAGCTTATTTCTCGACTTTCCAACTTACTTCCCGTCTTGCAATCTACATAAGATCATTCGTGGTCTCGTAATCTACATATAAAATCATTCATACTATTGTTAGGCTTATCATCATATGCTTGTCTTAAGCCTTCAAATTAAATCCCCTTAAAATGCGAAATTAAGAAAGATCTCCCCAGTTTATATTCCTAGCCCGAAATCACAATACCAACAACCAACACAACAACAACAACACTAACACTAACAACATCATCATCAATACCAAAATATTCCATAAAATATCCCACACGATGTTTATCAACATACAATAACAATATACACTTCCTTTCTTCCCAATCAAGGAGCATAATCTCATCAATGCACCAACAACATTAGATACCATCCATATACATGTAAATTAGCCCAACGACACAGACACAACATTCTCAAAACAGTCCATAAACTCAACAACTACAACACAATACTTTATGACCTTTCCTCCATAACTATTTTCATTTTTAAGACTTGCTAAACCTTCAAATCAGCTCAACATAAGAGATAGGATGAAGAACATACCTTATACTTGAAGAACTTTAGCCACACCAACTTTCTTCAAGACCAAAATCACCACAACATCAAGTAGGAGCAAGAACAATCACATTTCATGAACTAGTTTGGTGTAATCTAGTTAAATTCTTGATCTAAGGGCTATAAGTGCTTAAGAGAAGTGTATGGATGTGTCTAGAACTCAAAAGAAGTGTAAATGATGAAAAAAAGGGGAATAATAGGATATTTATACCCTTTGAAAGTCGGTTCCACCGACTTTCCAAGTGGGGCCCGTGGAGAAGCCATTTGGCAGCTTAGAGGCTTATCTTAAAATGCCCATAACTCCCTACTCCGATATCATTTTGATGAACGGTTTGTTGCACTGGAAACTAGACTTCCTAAAATTCAATTTAGGCTTTTGTTTCACAACAAATCTCCTGATATACTAGGAGATATACTTCTCTAAAGTTGACCCAGAATTTCTGTCCAAAATTCTGCCAAATTTTCCAAATTTTCAACAAACTTATTTTCTTCAATTTGTTTGGTCCCGGAATCTTTTGAAACTCTCCATACATGATATTTATCATTAATTATACTTGATAATGGTCATGTCCTTTGGTTCCAAGGTTGTCCTTCCCGATTACGACTTATGAGATCGTAATTCATCTTTTACTTCATTGTTACGTACTTCCCATGGTTTGTAACTTTCAAAACTTCATGGGACGTCTCCGATACTCCATTAATACGGTGAAATACGTGGCGTGCTCATGCTCTGAAAGTGCGAGGTGTAACAATATAAATGACTGAAATGAACTAAAAAACTTACTAAGGGAAAACAAAATCACCTTTTTGATGTGCAGCCTAGCCAAGAATAAACTTGAAGAAAATTATCTTCCACCCTCAGCCACACAGCAAGCACAAATATTTAAAATTTTAACTAAAATCAAAAAAATAAAGGTTTCCCAGAAAACTTGCTAAAAACCCAGCTACTTCGATTTTTTATGTGTAAGCGATATATTTTTTTTTCGATTCGCCTCCTCTGAAAATGGAAATACAGAACCCCTTATATAGGAATCCCCAAATCTCTCAAACCCTAAGTCCACTGATGTGGGATAAACCCAATCTTTGGGTTTTCTCCTCACAATCTAGCATTGTAAGCCTAAGATCTGATCAATTTAAACATCAAAGGTGAAGAATCGGCCAACATAAAATTGATCTGTAGGGTCTCTCAATGACCAATAGGAATGAACCATTCAAAATCAAATACAACAAAACCCATTAAGGTTTCTCAGTCATATAACCGTTGTAATGAAAAAAGTAGAGTAGAAAAATACAAGTTATATGTCGTTTGGCTTGGTTTTGGATGAAAGAGGAAGAAGCATTAAATTCTTTTCCTCAAAAGAAACCCAATACGACTGTACCATGCCTGTGGCACTTTGAGGAGTTGCCAAAAATGGCGAAACACGTAGGAGAGAGGGAGCTGCCTCCAAGCGGCGGTAGGGTTTCAAAAACCCTTCACAAGTGAAAACAATACAACCCCTCTAGGGGTTTATTTGGACGAGCCTGGTTCTTTTATATTTTTGGCTATTGGGCCGAGTCTATCCTTAATGGACTAGACTCGGCCATTTTTTTAAAAATGAAAAACGGGCAGCCCATCTAGGCATTTGTATACATGGGATATACACATGTATACTTATATTCATGTGTATATCCATGTATACGTATATGTTGGGAGGAGCCTCACTTTAAAGAAATAACCACATTTAAAGGAATACCCGCTAATTAAACCCCTTTTTATCAATTAAAACCACTTTTCAAATTAATTTGCTAAATAATTCCCTACTTTACAAATATGGCCCTAATTAAAATAAACCATAAATTTGGCCATTTTAATTAAAGTAAAAATTAGATTATTTTGATTGTAATCCTATTTTAAACCATATTGACCTACTTGTGCAAAAATTTAAAGTTAAGCGGTAAAATTGAATATTTATTTTAAATAACCAGTTTCCTTAAATTTAAAGAAGTGAAATATTTACTAAATTGATTTAATTTTTCTGGAAAACACCAATATTGTTCCAATAATATGTAAATTAATTTCCAAAGGACTTATAATACTTATAGAAATTATTTCACCAAGTGAGAATGGTAAAGTATTATATAAGTAATTTTATAAAATCATTTTGGTTTCTAAAAAAACCTTTTTCACTCCGTTTAATATTCAGGGACTCTGGATGATTAAAATAAATTATGGGAGGTTAAAAATTAGGTGTCAACAACTGCCCCTTTGGTGTTCGGGGATGGCGGGACCATCCCTGGGGCACTGGAAGCGGAAGGAAATAGGTCATCAAGAACTGCTCCATCCGCAGCCAGTGCCCCACCCCCAAAGTTCAGGAATGTCCAGAGGTGGATGAGTTTCAGGCTAGCAGTCTCTCAGTCACAGGCCAGTGTGGGTCAAAAGACTAATGACAATCCGATTTGCAACAAATGTGGTAAGAGACACCCAGGAGGGTGTCACATGGGTATGGATATATGTTATGGGTGTGGCCAGCAGGGCCATTTTCAGAGGGACTGTCCATCAGCGAGACAGGGTACCGGAGGTAATGTGGCTCAATCGACAAATTCAGCAGCTCCTCGAAATTCTCAAGCCCAATCAGGGCAGTAGTACCCAGGAGTAGGTTTATTTCCTATCTCAAAGCCACAAAGATGATTTCCAAGGGGTATATTTATCACTTCATCCGAGTCAGGGATACAGATACCCAGACCCCAACTGTCTAGTCCATACCAGTCGTTAAGGAGTTTCCAGAAGTTTTCCCAGAAGATCTTCCTGGAGTTCCTCCTGGCAGGGAGATAGACTTTGGAATTGATCTACTTCCCGAAACTGAGCCAATATCTATTTCGCCATATAGAATGGCTCCAATAGAGTTGAAAGAATTAAAAGCCCAGTTGAAGGATCTTCTTGACAAGGGATTTATAAGGCCAAGTATCTCACTGTGGGGCATGCCAGTCCTGTTTGTCTGAAAGAAAGATCGATCCTTATGCATATGCATTGACTACCATCAGTTGAACAAAGTCACTATTAAGAACAAGTATCCTCTAACCAGAATTGATGATTTGTTTAACCAACTTCAGGGTGCCCAATGTTATTCCAAGATTGACCTCAGATCAGGATACCATCAGTTAAAGATTAAGGAAGTTGAAATTCCAAAGACTGCTTTCAGAACCCATTATGGCCATTTCAAATTTCTTGTCATGTCATTTGGGCTGACAAATGCACCAGCTGCTTTCATGGACCGTATAAACAGGGTCTTCAAGCCTTACCTTGATTTACTCGTCATTGTATTTATTGATGACATTTTGGTGTATTCCTGTAGTGAAACTAATCATGCATAATATCTCAAAATAGTATTCCAGACACTTCAGGATCGTGAGCTTTATGCGAAATTGTTACACCCCGTACTTTTATACGTAAAGTTTCGTCGTGAGTTAGTTGACGCGTGCATTTAAAAGGCGAGGTTGTCTTAAGGTCATAAGGGATTATACATGCTCATTCTTCATACATGAGAGCTTGGTATCATGTTTAGTAAGTATCGAGAAGGTTGGATATTAAGCGAATCGAAGAGTAAGTTTGTTGAAACTTCGGGAAAATTTGGCAGAATTCCGAACAAGATTTTTGGGTCCATTTGTGAGGGGTATATCTCCTAGCATACGAGGAGTTATGGAATGCATAACCTATGTAAATTGAAGTTTAGCGAGTCTTCTTTCCAATGCAACTGGCACAATTCAATTTGGAGAAAGACAGGGAGAAGTATGGACCGTCGAAGTTCAATGGTAACGTCATTGTACATCGACCGTACGTCAACAGTGAGGCGGTGGAAAGGTTGTTCCAATTGTTATATATTGATTTGTTTTATTTTAACCCCACACGTTTCTCATCCCAACAGATCCTAAACACCCTAAACTCCCTCTAACACCTTTTAACCTTGTGTCAATGTTTAAGCACGGATTAACCTCGTAAAACCTGAGGGTAGCTAAGATGAGGTTGTAGCTAGTGTTGTTGGCAAGTTGTTAGCTTGGTAGCCCGGAAGTGGAGTGTTATAGTTGGATTTATTAACCTATTAAGGTATGTTCTTACCCTAAACCTTGTTGATAAATGGTATTTAAAGAGATTTGTTAGTTTAAGGTAAAGGAAGTCGTGGCATAAAGGTTGAAAGTTGGCATGTCGATATTGTTAGTTTATGGACTATTTTTGAAAGGGGTTTTGAGTTGGTTTCACTCATATTTTGATATGTGGTTCTTGATTATGTTGTTGTTGATGTGTTATTGATGTTTGGGCTTGATTTGGAGTTTGATAGAAGTTGAGATTATAGGGGAAATGCTGCCCGAATTCCGTTAACTTAAGAACTAGTTTAAACTTGGATTATGAATTTGCCCTTAACCTAATTATGTTGTAAATGGTCTTGAATGTAGATTTGCGAACTTGGAAGATAGATTGTGAGTAGCTAAGTGAGCAGCAAGGTATGTTAAGGCTATCTCTTTCCTTCTTTTTGGCATGAATCATATGAGAAGAATGAAACGAACGAACGAACGAACAAATGTTATCCATAATGATTCCATTCTTAGAATGCTAGAAAGTCTGTGTTCCCTTGGATTCCTGATGATGTTATTATTTCATTTTTATGATTCTTGATTTAATTTTGTGACCATTGAACCAGCAAAGGTAAGCCATGTGATGATGTTAGCTCCATAGTTATATTCGGAGGTTACTGACCCTACGCCACTCCGAAAGGCCCAAAAGTTATTCCTATGAGTCATTCATGCATTGTATATTTATGCATACACTTATTTTACCACACCTAGCCATGCTATAGTCGGCCAGGTACGACACCTATTGTGCACACCACCGCCGTTGGGTACGGATAATGTCACGACCCAGCCATAAGGCCATGACGGGTACCCGGTACTAACCCACCGAGCAGCTCTAGTCTAACAGTCCATAACCATTTCTAAGTGGGCCATATAGACAGCTCATGGATACCTTATGTTACACCTCGCATTTTGTGCGTATTCGGAAAAATTGAAAATACTTCGGAACGTTAAGAAATAAGGCTTTGCTTGGGTTTTTCTTAATGTGCGGGTGATGTCTAAGGAAATATGGACGCGGAAATATTAAGGAAGGTTAAGGACATTGCAACGTATTGATTTTGTTTGGCTCATAAGTTGGCTATGGAAAATGTGGACGTGGAAATATTGGAAAAGTCTAAGGGCAAAATTGGAACGTCGGAAAATGGCTTTATGAATCACCAAAAATATGGGCCAAGAAATTGGGCTTGGAAAAAAAAAAGAGAACAAGTTGGCCCAAGGAGTAGGGTGGCCGGCCATATTGTGGCTTGGCCAACCCATGGTTTAAGTCATGTGACATGGTCACATGACAATTTAATTATAAAAGAAGGAAAGGTTCAAGAAAATTCAAGAGAAATTGAGAAAAGGAAAGAAAGAAAGAAGGAGGAGAAATCACCATGGCCATTCGGCCATGGACTCAAGATTTGGTCCTTTCAAATTTTGATTCCTAAAATTATTTTCTTGTTGAATTCCTACTAATTCAAGGCCCTTAACAACTTGGTGCAATTGGTTTGGAAGATTGAGTCTTGGTTTCTTCAATTCAACACTTGAGGAAGTGAAGAAGTTTGAAGAACAAGGTAAGAATTTATCTCTTCTAATTGTGTTTTGAAGGTTTAATTGTGTTGTGGAATATGTAAATGAGAAGAAAACATAGAAATATGGAAGTTTGCATGGTGGAAGTAAAAGCTTGCATGTGGCCGAACCTATGTAGTGTGATGATGTTGAATTTTGTGTTGTATTTTAGTTGTGGTTATTGTGGAGTTTGTATTAGAAATGAAAGTTGAATAAAATGGGATGGAATTGGAATTTTGCCTCTTGGCCGTGTGGTGTGTGGCAATGGAATAGTAATGGATTTATTTTGTTTAATATGTTGATTGTGTTGTGGTGATTATTGTGATGTAAATGAAGCAATTATGGGTTGAGTTGGTATGAAAACGGAATGTAGGAATTTATGTCGTATTTGTATGATTTTATGACATTATGGAATGGAGATATTAGAGTGTGAATCATGATAATTATTGATGAACTTGGAAGATGGAAATATGTTATGAATATGTATGTTAAGGATTAGAAGATTTGGATAAATTATGACTTTGGTGGAGAATTGTATATTTTGTAAAACTTGAGTATATATGGTAGAAATGATATGAAGTGCTCCCGAATGGTATTGTAATGATTTTGGCTGGCAATGAATGTGAGTATGATGATGTTGGTTTGAAAATATGAAGTCGAGATGGAAACTATTGCATTATGTCGGAAAATAAATTAGTTATGCTATATTGTGGTTTGTAGTAATTGTCGATGCTCTTGATGTTGTTGTTGGGTTGTTGGTAATTGTTTTGAGCCGAGTTTAATTCTCGGGGTGTCGTATGTATAGGGGAAGTGCTTGCCGAAATTCCGGTAGCCAAATAAAAGCTAAAGATTGAAATGTCAAGTCTCATGAATAGTAAGCGGTCAATGTGACCATTTGCATTTTTGGCGAAATGGGATCGGAGTTTCGACGAGCGTAACAAGCGCAAAAGGTATGTAAAGTTTGCCTATTTCTTCTCTTGGCACGTCTTAGGGTATCGGCTCGACTTTGGTCCTCGGGGATATTCCTACTTCTGGAATGCGTTTGAATTTTCCCCTTTTTCCTTGGTAAGATTGAACCGGTTAGATCATGAATAACTAGAATGGTCTTAGAGGTATAAAACTTGTCCAAATTCAATCCGACTACTCTTAAACATTTATTAATGATATTATGAGATTCGATATGCATGTTTTATGTTCGCCACCTCATTTGACTGAGGTGGGCCCACTATCTCCGACTTTATTCTTTTGTAATTACGATTTGTCTTCTAGCGGCTTTCAAGAAATGCTTTAATTACTAAACAAGAATCATTTTAAATATTCCGCCAAGCCCTATGAAATGTTTTGATATGTACTTCGACTACGAAAGTTACGTTGAGATAATCCGCCGTGATGTTCGAAAGGTACGTATTATGATTCGATCCGATTTCATTGATTTGATTCGTTATTCGATATTCGTTATTCGATATGCTTCATCGAGTCTCCGGATATTTTATTGCATTAGTTTCTCACTACTCCACTCGTGGATGCCTCAATGTTTCCCACACCGAGCCGGGCCGGGATATGTTCTCAAGCGTATGTCTCGCATTGTTCGCCGCGCCCCGTGTGAGGGGGGTATATACGTGCATGGGTTGTGGTGTATGATGTGCCATGTACGCTTATTCTCGATATCGATTATGTGATCGATGTGGCCACTTGGTATGTTATGATTTGTTCGGAGATATTCCACTACTACGAAGTATCTTGTGTTGGCGCGGGACCGAAGGGAGCGCCTCTGTTCTGTTCACCGAGTCCCATAGCGGGGCCGGCTTTGCATATGTTTTCTGCATGCATTACTTATGATTTTTCTGGTATGTATTTTTGATTCCCTATGTATCTTATGCTCCCTCCGCACATTCTGTTCTGATTTTGATTTTAGTTATTGCGTTCTCTGCTTTACATATTCAGTACATTTTCCGTACTGACCCCCTTTCTTCGGGGGGCTGCGTTTCGTGCCGCGCAGGTACAGACGACCGATTTGGGGGATCCGTTGCTTAGGTTATCTGCTCAGCTGTTGAAGTGCTCCTTTGTCCGGAGCCCATATGTGGTATAGACTTTTCTGTTACATTTGCACATATTTATTCTGGGTACGACGGGGCCCTGTCCCGTCATATGGTTATGTTATGTTTTGTTACGTGCATGGGGGTACGTAGACATGTAGTGTGGGTTACGTATATGCTCGTGAGTGTTGCGTACGATTATGGCTTATCTATGTTTTGTGACGGCCTTATCGGCCTTCGCGCGTCACGCCCACTGGACTCTGTTAAATTATTATTTCTGTTTATTTTTAATATTTTGCTAACTTAGGTTAAGGTACGTACGAGTGCCCAATTAGGGCACGTGTCGCGGCCTACGGAGTTGGGTCGTGACAAAAGTGGTATCAGAGCGGTTAGGTCCTCGGAATGTCTACAGACCGTGTCTAGTAGAGTCCTGTTTATGGTGTGAAGCGCGCCACATTTATAAACAGGAGGCTACCGGGCATCTAGGAATTGTTGACCTTCTTTCTGTCTTAGATCGTGCGATAGAGCCAAGTCATAGGAAATAAAAATTCCTTGCGTAAGCTTTGTATACGGCGGAAGATGGTAAGTGGTGACGGGAAAGGTCACACAGGTGAGTTCGAACATATTTATTCCGTTACCCGAAACAGAAGATCCTGAATGGCGAGAGTGGGATACGAAGCTGCATATCTTGTACGGTATTATGGGTGTTTGCGGCGCACGGATTTCGAGTAATAAGAATTTGCAAAGGTGACTACTGAAGCTTAAGAAGGGTAAAATGGTAATTGTACAAGAAAGGACGTGTTGTGAACATGCCTCGGGATCCGTAAGGCCTCGATTAGCCTCGTGGTATGTAATAAGGGTCGTGTGTGGAAATGGACGTGATTATACCGACATTAAGGGACTAGAATCCGCCGAAGTTGTGAAGTTAAGCGTGTTCAGGGGGGGAGCAATTTTAGGATGGGTGACCCCCCTGGGAAGTAAGTGAAAAATTTTGCCAACTTGGAATTTAAGAGGATAAATGGAAATTTGGGGTAACCTAAAGGAAACGGGAGTCTGTGAAGCGGATAGCACCCTTATAGAAGTCGCGTAGATCGGAGGCATTAATGAGGAAAAAGGAAGAAAGCGCAATATCGCTTGGAAATCAAGGTAAATTTAAGTAGCGATTGGAAATGTTTATAAGTAGAATGATAATGAGTGTGTGTATATATGTATGTGTATGACTTTTCCCTGGTGATTATGTTGGTCGAAAGGCAAGTCCTAACGACAAAAGGTTGCCACTAACGGAAGGCATTACGAAACGGAACATAAGGGGTGAAGAGAAAGAAAGTACAGTATAGCCTCGGGATTTGTATAGGCTTGAACAACGTTGGAATTATTTACGTAGGATAGTCGATAATAATTATATAGGTGTGTGAATGCGTACGATAGTCCGTATGCAATGTATCGGTAGGTAAGTAATTCCCACCACCGGTGCTACGGTGTGGGAAGCCGGCAATCGGACAAAGACATCGAAGTTCGAGTAACAAGGAAAGATATGGTACAGGTGTTGTAAGATAAGTTGCTACTCTTTTCACTATGGATTAAGGTTGGAAATTGAAGTATTGGAAGGGATTAAGGATAAGAAGTATGATTAAGTAAAGCCTTCGAGGGAGCTGACAGGCGGGGTAGAAAATCATTAAGTAAGAATGAGAGAAGCAAGTTGGTAATCAAGCAAGAAGTAAAACGTGACAAGGAAATTTCCGTAGGTCTTTAAAGTAGCAGCAAAAATAGCCTGACCCTGATCGCGATTCCGTATGCCTTATTTCTGCACCCCTGATCTTGATGAAATTCTGCCTACTATACCCCGGTACCTCTGAATTTAATTATCTTTCTATCCGATGTACCTCGTATGTCCGAGCTCGACTACAAATCCGTCCGATACATCTCTCGCACGATTGACTCCGATCATGAACCGTCCGACATACGTCCGTCCGTCCGACCCCCCCGACTACGAATCCGTCCGGTGAATATGCCTGTACGCTTGACTCTGATTATGGGTCTGTTCAATACGCTCCTGTACGTCTGGCTCCGAATTTGAGTCTGCTTGACTCTGTCCGTTGTACCGTTGTGCTTCTGATTCCGGATATGATTCCGTCCAACGTCCGTCTGACTTTCGATTCGACGAAGATCGGTTCGCCGTATATTCGATTTAAGACCCCGAGCGCCCTAGTAAAGAGATGTCGAAGAATGACGAAGGAGTTGGACAATGAAGACCTTGCAAATGTGTTGATCAAGCTCAAATATGTGTTTGGGAAAGAAGGAAACCTCCCGAAGTGTTAGGAAACCCCATAAGTCGTTGAACATTCGAGGACGAATGTTCTAAAGGGGGGGAGGATGTTACACCTCGCATTTTGTGCGTATTCGGAAAAATTGAAACTACTTCGGAACGTTAAGAAATAAGGCTTTGCTTGGGTTTTCTTAATGTGCATGTGATGTCTAAGGAAATATTGACGCGAAAATACCAAGGAAGGTTAAGGACATTGCAACGTATTGATTTTGTTTGGCTCATAAGTTGGCTATGGAAAATGTGGACGTGGAAATATTGGAAAAGTCTAAGGGCAAAATTGGAACGTCGAAAAATGGCTTTATGAATCACCAAAAATATGGGCCAAGAAATTGGGCTTGGAAAAAAAAAGAGAACAAGTTGGCCCAAGGAGTAGGGTGGCCGGCCATATTGTGGCTTGGCCAACCCATGGTTTAAGTCATGTGACATGGTCACATGACAATTTAATTATAAAAGAAGGAAAGGTTCAAGAAAATTCAAGAGAAATTGAGAAAAGGAAAGAAAGAAAGAAGGAGGAGAAATCACCATGGCCATTCGGCCATGGACTCAAGATTTGGTCCTTTCAAATTTTGATTCCTAAAATTATTTTCTTGTTGAATTCCTACTAATTCAAGGCCCTTAACAACTTGGTGCAATTGGTTTGGAAGATTGAGTCTTGGTTTCTTCAATTCAACACTTGAGGAAGTGAAGAAGTTTGAAGAACAAGGTAAGAATTTATCTCTTCTAATTGTGTTTTGAAGGTTTAATTGTGTTGTGGAATATGTAAATGAGAAGAAAACATAGAAATATGGAAGTTTGCATGTGGAAGTAAAAGCTTGCATGTGGCCGAACCTATGTAGTGTGATGATGTTGAATTTTGTGTTGTATTTTAGTTGTGGTTATTGTGGAGTTTGTATTAGAAATGAAAGTTGAATAAAATGGGATGGAATTGGAATTTTGCCTCTTGGCCGTGTGGTGTGTGGCAATGGAATAGTAATGGATTTATTTTGTTTAATATGTTGATTGTGTTGTGGTGATTATTGTGATGTAAATGAAGCAATTATGGGTTGAGTTGGTATGAAAACGGAATGTAGGAATTTATGTCGTATTTGTATGATTTTATGACATTATGGAATGGAGATATTAGAGTGTGAATCATGATAATTATTGATGAACTTGGAAGATGGAAATATGTTATGAATATGTATGTTAAGGATTAGAAGATTTGGATAAATTATGACTTTGGTGGAGAATTGTATATTTTGTAAAACTTGAGTATATATGGTAGAAATGATATGAAGTGCTCCCGAATGGTATTGTAATGATTTTGGCTGGCAATGAATGTGAGTATGATGATGTTGGTTTGAAAATATGAAGTCGAGATGGAAACTATTGCATTATGTCGGAAAATAAATTAGTTATGCTATATTGTGGTTTGTAGTAATTGTCGATGCTCTTGATGTTGTTGTTGGGTTGTTGGTAATTGTTTTGAGCCGAGTTTAATTCTCGGGGTGTCGTATGTATAGGGGAAGTCTTCGAAATTTCGGTAGCCAAATAAAAGCTAAAGATTGAAATGTCAAGTCTCATGAATAGTAACTGGTCAATGTGACCATTTGCAGATTTCTGACGAAATGGGATTGGAGTTTCGACAAGCGTAACAAGCGCAAAAGGTATGTAAAGTTTGCCTATTTCTTCTCTTGGCACGTCTTAGGGTATTAGGCTCGACTTTGGTCCTCGGGGATATTCCTACTTCCTGGAATCGCGTTTGAATTTTCCCTTTTTCCTTCGGAAGATTGAACCCAGTTAGATCATGAATAACTAGAATGGTCTTAGAGGTATAAAACTTGTCCAAATTCAATCCGACTACTCTTAAACATTTATTAATGATATTATGAGATTCGATATGCATGTTTTATGTTCGCCACCTCATTTGACTGAGGTGGGCCCACTATCTCCGACTTTATTCTTTTGTAATTACGATTTGTCTCCTAGCGGCTTTCAAGAAATGCTTTAATTACTAAACAAAAATCATTTTAAATATTCCGCCAAGCCCTATGAAATGTTTTGATATGTACTTCGACTCTGAAAGTTCTGTTGAGATAATCCGCCGTGATGTTCGAAAGGTACGTATTATGATTCAGTCCGATTTCATTGATTTGATTCGTTATTCGATATTCGTTATTCGATATGCTTCATTGAGTCTCTGGATATTTTATTGCATTAGTTTCTCACTACTCCACTCGTGGATGCCTCAATGTTTCCCACACTGAGCCCGGGCCAGGATATGTTCTCAAGCGTATGTCTCTGCATTGTTCGCCGCGCCCCGTGAGTGGGGGCGTGTATATACGTGCATGGGTTGGTGTATCTTTGCCGTGCCATGTACGCTTATTCGATATCCGATTATGTGATCTCGATGTGGCCACTTGGTATGTTATGATTTGTTCGGAGATATTCCCTACTCCGAAGTATGCCGTGTTGGCGCGGGACCGGGTGGAGCGCCTCGTTCGTTCACCGAGTCCCGCGGCCGGCTTTGCATATGTTTTCTGCATGCATTACTTATGATTTTTCTGGTATGTATTTTTGATTCCCTATGTATCTTATGCTCCCTCCGCACATTCTGTTCTGATTTTGATTTTAGTTATTGCGTTCTCTGCTTTACATATTCGAGACATACCGACCCCTTTCTTCGGTTTCGTGCCGCGCGGCAGTACGATTTGGGGGATTTTAGTTATCATTTTATGAAGTGCTCTCATATGTGTATGACTTTTTTTGCACATATCCGTCATATGGTTATATTAAGACATAGTGTGGGTTTCGTATATGCTCGTGAGTGTTGCGTACGATTATAGCTTATCTATGTTTTGTGACGGCCTTATCGGCGCTCGCGCGTCCGCCCGACCGGACTCTCGTTAAATTATTATTTACCCCGTTTATTTTTAATATTTTGCTAACTTAGGTTAAGGTACGTACGAGTGCCCAATTCGTGTCGCCCACGGAGTCGGGTCGTGACAAAGGCATTGTCAGACGTTAGGTCCTCGAATGTCTTGTCTAGTGAGTCGCGTGGTGTGAAGCGCGCTCACATTTATAAGCAGGAGGCTACGCACTAGGAATTGTTGATTCCCGTCTTAGGGGATCCGTCATAGGAAATAAAAAGGCTTTGTATACGGCGGAAGATGGTAAGTGGTGACGGGAAAGGTCACACGAGTTCGAACATATTTATTCCGATTGCCGAAACGAGAAGATCCCGAATGGCGAGAGTGGGATCCATATCTTGTACGGTATTATGGGTGTTTCGCGCGCACGGTTTCGAGTAATAAGAATTTGCAAAGGTGACTACAAGCTTAACAAGGATGAAATGAGCAATTGTACAAGAAAGGACTTTGCGTGTTGTGAACATGCCTCGGGATCCGTAAGGCCTCGATTAGCCTCGTGGTATGTAATAAGGGTCGTGTGTGGAAATGGACGTGATTATCTGAACGGTAAGCGGACTAGAATCCGCCGGTTGTGAAGTTAAGCGTGTTCGGGGAGCAATTTTAGGATGTCCGGGAAGTATAGACTTGGAATTTAAGAGGATAAATGGAAATTTGGGGTAACCTTACATTTGCACATATTTGGAAATGTTTATAAGTAGAATGATAATGAGCGTGTGTATATATGTATGTATGACGGGTGACGGGCAAGTCCTAACGACAAAAGGTTGCCACCGTCATTACGTTACACTAAGGGGTGAAGAGAAAGAAAGTACGGTATAGCCTCGGGATTTGTATAGGCTTGAACAACGTTGGAATTATTCAATAGGATAGTCGATAATAATTATATAGGTGTGTGAATGCGTACGATAGTCGCATGCAATTGTATTTTAGGTAAGTAATTCAGGTGCTACGGTGTGGGAGCGACGATCGGACAAAGACATCGAAGTTCGAGTAACAAGGAAAGATATGGTACGGGTGTGTTGTAAGATAAGTTGCTACTCTTTTCACTATGGATTAAGGTTGGAAATTGAAGTATTGAAGGGATTAAGGATAAGAAGTATGATTAAGTAAAGTGTGCGGGGTAGAAAATCATTAAGCAAGAACGAGAGAAACGCAAAGTTGGTAATAAGAAGTAAAACGTGACAAGGAAATTTCCGTCTTTAAACGGCAAGAAAATAGTCGAGTGTTGCGCACGATTATGATGAATTTAATTATCTTCCCGATGACCTGAAATTTCGGCGAATTTAATTATCTTTCTATCTATGTTTCGACTCCGATCATGAACGTCCGACATACGTCCGTCCGGCGGTGAATATGCATCCGCGCTTGACGTCGATTATCGAATTTGAGTCTCGCTTCGTTGTACCGTTGTGCTTCGATTCGGATATGATTCCGTCCAACGTCCGGACTCGTTAAATTATTATTTCTAGTAAAGAGATGTTATTTTTAATATTTGTTTGGGAAAGAAGGAAACCTCCCCGGTGCTAATTTTGCGCGTATTCGGAAAATTGAAAATTAGGTTAAGGACATTGCAACGTATTGATTTTGTTTGGCTCATAAGTTGGCTATGGAAAATGTGGCGGGAAATATTGGAAAAGTCTAAGGGCAAAATTGGAACGTCGAAAAATGGCTTTATGAATCACCAAAAATATGGGCACAAGTGGGCTTGGAAAAAAAAAGAGTCGCGGCCATATTGTGGCTTGGCCAACCCATGTTTAAGTCACGTGACATGGTCACATGTATAAAAGAAGAAAGGTTCAAGAAAATTCAAGAGAAATTGAAAAGGAAAGAAAGAAAGTATGAGGAGAAATCATGGCTACGGTTATTCGGCCATGGACTCAAGATTTGGTCCTTTCAAATTTTGATTCCTAAAATTACAATTCCTCATCAACAAGTCTTGGTTTCTTCAATTCAACACAATGTTGTGTTTTGAAGGTTTAATTGTGTTGTGGAATATGTAAATGAGAAGAAAACATAGAAATATGGAAGTTTGCATGGTGGAAGTAAAAGCTTGCATGTGGCCGAACCTATGTAGTGTGATGATGTTGAATTTTGTGTTGAGTTGTGGTTATTGGGAGTTGTATTAGAAATGAAAGTTGAATAAAATGGGATGGAATTGGAATTTTTGCCTGCTTCGCCGTGTGGTGTGTGGCAATGGAATAGTAATGGATTTATTTTGTTTAATATGGTGATTATTAGCAATTATGGGTTGAGTTGGTATGAAAACGGAAGGAATTTATGTCGTATTTGTATGATTTTATGACATTATGGAATGGAGAGAGTGTGAATCATGATAATTATTGATGAACATAGAAGATTTGGATAAATTATGACTTTGGTGGAGAATTGTATATTTTGTAAAACTTGAGTATATATGGTAGAAATGATATGAAGTGCTCCCGAATGGTATTGTAATGATTTTGAGTCGGCAATGAATGTGAGTATGATGATGTTGGTTTGAAAATAGAAGTCGAGATGGAAACTATTGCATTATGATTTTGAAAATAAATTAATCTATATTGTGGTTTGTAGTAATTGTCGATGCTCTTGATGTTGTTGTTGGGTTGTTGGTAATTGTTTTGGACGAGTTTAATCCGAAATTCGTAGCCAAATAAAAGCTAAAGATTGAAATGTCAAGTCTCATGAATAGTAAATCGGTCAATGTGACCATTTGCGATTTTTTTGGCGAAATGGGATCCGAGTTTCGACGGCGTAACAAGCGCAAAAGGTATGTAAAAAGTTTGCCTATGCCCAAGTATATATGTACAAAGGAGTAGAGTAGAAAGGTATAAAACTTGTCCAAATTCAATCCGACTACTCTTAAACATTTATTAATGATATTACGAGATTCGATATGCATGTTTTATGGAAGGTGGGCCCATCTCCGACTTTATTCTTTTGTAATTACGATTTGAGCGCTTTCGAGCTTTAATTAATAAACAAAAATCATTTTAAATATTCCGCCAAGCCTATGAAATGTTTTGATATGTGACTTCGACTCGAAAGTTCCGTGGAGATAATCCGCCGTGGATGCTCCGATTTCATTGATTTGATTCGTTATTCGATATTCGTTATTCGATATGCTTCATTGAGTTCTCCGGATATTTTTTATTGCATTAGTTTCTCATCTATTTGTCTACCTACGGGCATGAACGCAAAGCTTATTCATTACTTATGATTTTTTCGGTATGTGGCCACTTGGTATGTTCTTATACGCTCGTGTCGGGCGCTGGGACATCGACGCATTATGCATCGACCCCCTTTCTTCGGGGGGCCGCGCGTTTCGTGCCGCGCAGTGTCGTACGAACGATTTTGGGGGACAGGTTTTAGTGCTCCTTGTCCGGAGCCCAAACGTGGTATAGACTTTCTCGTTACAGTATGTAAGGCAAGAATAACCACATAATAAGAGATACAAACATAACATAAGACAAGGATAACTTTGTGTATGTGACACCTTACTTAGATTGCCTCTTAAGAATAAGCGAATATCATGCATGCTTAGGCCTTTTCATAAAAACATTCGCCATCAAGTATATATGTACTTATATAACCTAATAGAGTCATGAACGTGCAGCCCATCCATAAATATATTATATTGATACAAACATAACATAAGACAAGGATGAATGTCCGGAACGTGCAGCCCGATCAATACCCATATATCCCGCGTCCGGGAATCCCGCGTTCGGGACGATATCATAATATACCAACTGATTAGGTGGCTATGCATATATAACGCCTCACCTTTCCCCATACCCCATATATACATATCTATAGTATACATATATAATATAAGTAGCATGCATGAGAGCCCAAATAAAAGTTATCACTTTATTCGGAGTGACGTAAGGTCGTTAACATCCGATTTATATTATGGAACAATCATGATCGCTATATCTCACCTTGAAGGAACAATTATCATAAGGTGAGATCAACAACAATGAATGAAATCAAGAAAATCATGAAATATACTCAATGATCTCATGATAGCATTAAAACCATAACTTTAGAGTTTCTAGAAATAAGATCATCACCATCACCATTATCATCGTAAAAGCATACTCATCTTTAGCATAATAAAACTCTAAGAATCATGAATCTCTAGCTTTTGAAAATAAGAACATCATGGAAGACATGTATAGATTCACAAGAAAGGAGTCATCATTGTCATCATGGTCATCATAGAAAACATCTTGTCTTTAACATTATAAAAACCTTGAGAACCAGGAGCTTCTAGCAGTTCGGGAACAAGAATGTTATGGAAGGCATGTATGGAATCATAACGTAGGAATCATGCCTTTAGAAAGAAAGGGACTAGCCTTAACATACCTTTTTGTCTCCTACTACTTACGCTTATCCTCCCGAGCTCGTAAATCTACATTTGAGAGAATTCATACTATCTTTAGACTTATCGTCGTATACTTACATTAAGCTTTCAAATTAAACTACGTCATATCTAGCCGAAAAATCGAGCAGCATGTCCCCTGTCCCGAAATCACAATCCAGCAACCAAAAACAACAACAACAATACCAACATCAACAATAACATTGCTAATACCTATATGCACCATAAAATATCCCTCACGATGTTCTCCAAATTTCTCAACTAACTAACTCGTTATACGATTATTTAATAACTTTATCGCCGTGAATAAACCTAAATCAATACCAATAAATGAATATTCATACCTTACTTCCTCTAGAACTGCAATATCTTCACTTTCCACCTTGAGTTCAAACCAAGACTCATTGCAATATGATTTTATAACCGTAACTATATGCTGTCCGAACCTAAATTCAGAGATTTCACGTAATTTGCGCCAAAATTTGATGTTTGGAAGTTAGGGGAAATTTCCAGAAATTTGAAGAGGTTTTGGGGGTGTTTGGATAAGAAATAAGGGGGTAAGCCCCCTTATATAATGTTTCAGATTCTGCCTGGACGACTCAAAATTTGCTCAGCGCGATCGCGCTGCCTTATAGCGCGTTCGCGCTGAGTTGCTGGGTTCTCCTCTGCACGTTCGCGTCACTTTCTGGTGCGTTCGCACGGTTAATTCCCTGCTCTGAAAGCTCATCTTAAAATGCTCATAACTTTTGATTCCGATGTCCGATCGATGTACGGTTTATTGCGTTGGAAACTAGACTTCCTGAACTTCATTTTAGGCTTTTGCTTTGCTCCAAAACTCCTCATATAATAAAAGATATTCTTTCTCTAAGTTTGACCAAAATTGCCCCTCATATTTCCTCCAAGGTCCAACAACTTAATTTCCTTGATTCACTTGCCCTCCAATCCTTCCATAACCTGTTATATGAACTTAAACCCTTTGAAGCATAAGATGAACGCCTATGATCTCATATCTCCTCGACAACAACTCCAATGTCCACAATTGAACGGCTAACACCTAGCGAATCTCAACGTACAAAAACTACGGGGTATAACAGATAACACCGAGCCTGTCATGGCCGGGTACGAATAACACCGAGCTTATATTATATGGCTGGGTACGGTATTATGATATATGTATATGATTGTTTTTGAAAGAGAGCATGCATATCATACGCCCTCAGAGGCAAATGTACAAAGTTATACAGACACATTCAGATATACAGATTGAATCTCATGTCCTAGATTTCTTTCATGATTCTTATATATGTTGTTTTCATGCCTTACATACTCGTTACATTATTCGTACTGACTCCCCTATTGTTGGGTCGCGTTTCATGCCCGCAGGTTTTAAGATACAGGTTGGTGATCCATCCAGTAGGATATTAGCATAGCGGCCAGTGTTACTGCACTCCACTTATTTCAGAGTTGCTTGTGAGTTAGTATGGTTATAGTTATGCATATGTATGGGTATGGCGGGGCCCTGTCCCGACCACGTTATGACATGTACTTCAGTAGAGGCTTGTAGACAGTTATGTATAGTCAGCAGATGCATGGTCTTGTGGTATAAATGTATATGGCAGCCTTGTCAGCTGGCTCAAATATTTCAGTGAGTTTACATATTCATGTTTTACAGGCTATCATATGTTCAGGCATGTTCCTACACGAGTCAGTAAGATTATCACATGATGGACCTATCGACCCATCTATGTTTACATTTATGTTGCAGATGTATGTCGGATGGTGCTTGACTAGTACGGTCAAGTGCCCATCATGGCCTTCTAGCTTGGGTCGTGACAAAGTGGTATCAGAGTAGTTCTGTCCTAGGGTTGTCTACACAAGCCGTATCTAGTAGAGTCTTATTTATGGGTATGTTGCGCACCACACTTATAAACAGGAGGCTGCAGGATATTTAGGATAGCTACCTTTCTTACTTATTCTAGATCGTGCTGTAGAGCCAAGTCATAGGATACAAATTTTCTAACACTAACTTTGATTGTTTTGTGGCTGAAAGATGACTTCTACAGAAAAGGAAATGAGTGGTTCAAGGGGTCCAGAGATGATTTATTCTTATAATATCGATCCTTCAAAGGACGTGCCCTCTATTGAGACGGATCCATCTGAGGATATATCTTCTATAGAGACTGATCCGTCAGAAATTCAGGAAGAATCAGCAGAACAGGTAAGGAACCAGGAGATAATAGGAACCAATCATCAGTTCCCATGCTGTGATAGGTTACCTAATAAGGCAGAGCCTTCTGTAAGGCCGAGAAGGTTACAGACGGGAGAACCAAGTAGCCGAGGCTTAATGGTATCCGCAGAACAGGGATCTAATGATAATGATGATCAAGCGGATAGGATTAGTATAACTGGAATGTTTATAAAGAATTCAGGTGTTGCTGAGCAACCTATGGATGGGCAACAGGAGGGAGAACCTCTTTATCTACCGTTGGATCTATTTGTGCCAGATTGAAGTTCCAGAATAGGATCAAGGTAAGATTT
>NC_081345.1:4677177-4759879 GCF_029784015.1 Lycium ferocissimum | reverse complement strand
ATTCTAGTGGTCCCCAGCACCGTATTTATGCTTTGGTTGGACGGCAGGATCTTGAGTTCTCCCCTAATGTTGTTACAGGTATATTATCTATATTTTCTCTTGATGTATATGCATTGATAGATCCGGGCTTCACACTGTCATATGTTACTCCATATATTGTGGGTCAATTTGGGGTTAAACCGGAGTCAATCAAACCTTTCGAGGTATCGACACCCGTTAGTGAATATGTAATAGCTAGCCGAGTATATAAAGATTGTGTAGTTGTGATTTGTGATCACCATACTATGGTTGATTTACATGAGTTGAAAATGGTGGACTTTGATGTTATTATGGGCATGGACTGGTTGACTTCTTGCTATGCCAATGTTAATTGTAGAACGAAGACGGTTCGCTTCCAATTTCGAGGTGAACCAGTTCTGGAATGGAAAGGAAATACAACGTCTCCGAGAGGAAGGTTTATTTCCTACCTCAAGGCTAGAAAAATGATTGCTAAAGGCTGTATTACCATCTAGTTTGGGTTCAAGATGTAGAAGCGGAATCGCCAACTCTTCAGTCTGTCCCCGTGGTGAATGAGTTTTCGGATGTATTCTTGGATGAGCTTCCAGGCCTTCCCCCCATAGCGGGAGATTGACTTTGCTATTGATGTGCTATCGGATACTAAACCTATATCCATTCCTCCTTCTAGGATGGCTCCTGCAGAGTTAAAAGAGTTGAAGGAGCAATTGAAGGACTTGCTCAAGAAAGGCTTCATTAGGCCTAGTTCTTCCCCGTGGGGAGCACCCGTGTTGTTTGTGAGGAAGAAAGATGGCTCCTTGCAAATGTGCATTGACTACAGGCAACTGAATAAGGTGACGATCAAGAATAAGTATCCACTCCCGAGGATTGATGATTTATTCGATCAATTGCAGGGTGCCAAGTGGTTCTCAAAAATAGATTTGAGATCCGGGTATCATCAGGTGCGAGTTAGGGAGAAAGATATTCCTAAGACAGCCTTCAAAACCAGATACAGCCATTTTGAGTTCCGGGTAATGTCATTTGGGCTAACTAATGCACCGGCAGTATTCATGGATTTGATGAACAATGTGTTCAGGACTTTTGTATATTTATTTGTGATCGTGTTTATTGACGATATCCTGGTATATTCTCAATCCGAGGCAGAGCATACGGATCATTTACGTACTATCTTTTAAGGTTCTCCAGACTCGAGAGTTATTTGCAAAAAATTTCAAGTGTGAGTTCTGGTTGAACTCGGTGACCTATTTGGGGCATATTATTTCTGCTGACAGTATTCGGGTAGATACCCAAAAGATTGAGGCCGTGAAGACTTGGCCAAGGCCTACAACACCTACGGAGATTCGTAGTTTTCTGGGCCTAGCAGGTTACTACAGAAGGTTTGTAGAAGGCTTTTCTTCTATTTCTGCACCACTCACGAAGCTAACCCAGAAATCAGCTAAATTTTAATGGACGGATGCTTGTGAACGTAGTTTCCATGAGCTAAAGAATAGATGAACTTCTGCCCCAGTCCTGACACTTCCAGAAGGACCAGAAGGCTATGTTGTCTATTGCGATGCTTCGGGCATTGGATTAGGATGTGTATCGATACAGCATGGTAAGGTGATTGCCTACGCCTCAAGGCAGTTGCGCAAACATGAGAAGAATTATCCAACCTATGATCTTGAGTTGGCTGCAGTGATTTATGCATTAAAGATGTGGAGACATTATTTGTATGGCGTCCATGTTGATATTTATACAGATCACAAGAACCTCCAGTATATTTTTAAGCAGAAAGAATTGAATTTACGACAACGGCGATGGTTGGAGTTGTTGGAAGATTATGATGTTAACATCTTATATCATCCCGGGAAGGCGAACGTTGTGGCTGATGCCCTTAGCCACAGATGCATAGGAAGTTTATGCGATGTTCAACCAGAGAAAAGAGAGATAGCTCATGAGCTCCAGCAGTATGGGAGCTATCATTCAAAATTCAGCGGTCTCGTCACTAGTAGTTGAAGTGAAAGTGTTATATCCCGTATTTTGTACGTTGAAATATTTTTAAGTTGGTTGCGACGAGTTATGGACAAGGCTATTTTTTCCGACCTTGCCTTAAGGCATAAGTTGCTTATGAATTTATTGGCATGGAATATTAAGGAAAATTTGGGGTTAAAAGTTAATTTAGGAAAGTTGGCATTTCATGAAATAATGGCCAAGTTGGCCGTGTGGTGTGAGGGCGGCCACCCATGGCTTGGCTAATTTTAATTCATCCAAGCCATGTGTGGGCCATGGGACACATGGATGACTTATATATGAGCATATTGGATGACTTATTAATCACATTCTTTATGCTTTCAAACTTTAGAAAATTCAAGAAACTTGGAGAAATATAAAGAGAGGCCATTCGGCCATGGAACCGAGAAATTGAGCCCTCAAATCTTGATTCAAAAAAAATATTTTCTTCAAGTAGTTTCAACCAATTGGAAGGTCCTTATTAACGTGCTTAAAAATTGACAATCATGTTGTTGCTTCATAATTTAAACTCACGTTGACTGTATTATATTTCGTATTTTTGTACGTCGGATTATTCGCAAGCTGAGGTGGGGCCCACACATTGAGATTTTTTTTGGGACATGCGACAATTTATATGAATCATATATGTGAAGTTAAACATAACTCAAGAAGGACCCTTGAGCCAAATCAAAGTGGAAGTCCTCCAAGCAAATATTTTTAAGTAACGTTTTCGGGTGATCTGACTTCGAGGGGCAGAAACGGTATTATAAGTTTGGAATTTGGAAAAATACCAAAGATAGAAGTTGTAGATAATTGAATTAGCTTTCCAACCATAGGTCTTGGGCCCACAGGTGACGATGGGATAAGGAGATATGGACGTTTTAAGGTGCAAAGGTCAGTGGGCTAGGCCCAAACCGGGCCCAATCGGGTTAGGCCCATGACCCATGCCTATTTAAGTGAAATTTCAGCCCTTTCCTCTCATATTTCAGACCAAGAACACCAGAAAATTCTGAAAATATAGAGAGAAGAGCCTTGGAGAGAAGAAAAACCAATTTTGACCAAAATCTGAGTCCCGAATTCCGAAGCCCATGAAGAGAAAAGTGTTGTACGCTGCGTTGTCTTCAATTTGAGCTAAAAATTAACCAAGGAGAAGAGTGATAACGTGGGGGATGCATGCTTAAGGTATGAATACGGTTTCTTTTCATTGTTAACGAGTTTATTTAGAATTTTAACGGATTAGCACGGAGGGAATAGTCTGATAAATTCGTTTGTTGGTGTTGTGAATTGTGGAAGGAGATTTGAAGAGAATTTTGGATGAATAAATGTAATTACCTTGTAAAATGTGAAGTTTGTTGTTATTGATGTTGTTCATATGAATTTCGACTCCTTTACGGAAATAAAATTATTAAATAGTTATATCGCAAATTTGGTTGGTTGAGAAATTTAGAAAATAGTGTGCAGCCTGTTTTATGGCATACGTCGGTATTGGAAATGATGTTAATACTATTGGTATTGTTGTTGGTGTTGTTGGTTACTGAATTGAGAATTCGGGCTAGGCATATAAACAGGGGAAATGCTGCCCAAATTTCTGTAGACAAATGCTAACTTAGGATTGAATTCCTAAGTGCCTATAGCTAATGTTTGGTATTTATTGACGTATTGTAGATCTTGGGGAGCCCGAGACTTGAGTTTGGATTAGCTTAGGAAGCGGACGAGGTATGTAAAGCTTAACCTTTCTTTCTTTTGGCATGTCTTAGTGTAAGCAAGCTATGACACGATCCTCGGGGTAACTATCTATTCCTATGATCCGAGCATGTTACGATTCTTATCCGTCTCTTAATGTTAGCATTCTTAATGTGGTAGAACTATGGTTTTCATGTCTTTGTATGATTGAATCCAAATGTGGTACAAAGAGTTTTGCTCCAAAAGAAATTTTTTTTTTTTATGTTGAAAATGTCCCTAACTTTCATAGACAGAACCGGATTGCTTTGATATGCTCGTAAATGATTCTATAATGAATAATGACTTTAACTTTCGTGGGCGGGCCGGATTGGTTTGACGCATATCCGTGGTCCCCGAAATTTCCCTTTTATAGTCCTAACGGCTTGTCTTTGAAGAACCTAACATGATTACCGTTTTAATTCTCGAGCGTCGACTACTTACTTATCCATTTAGTCTGTAATGATGATTTATGTGCATATGATTTCTCACTACTCTGCTCGTGCATGCCTCAATGTATCTTTCACCGAGTCCCCGAGTAGGGTATGTATTCGTGCACGGTTTCGGCTTCGCATTATTCACCGAGTCCCTCACTAGAGGGCCGGGTACGGTATATATATATATGATGATATGATGATGTGATGACATGATGATGTGATGATATGGGGATGGCGGCCAGGATGGCATATGATGATTCTATTCACCGAGTCCCTCACTAGAGGGCCGGGTACGGTATATATATATATATATATATATATATATATATATATATATATATATATATATATATATATATATATATATGATGGCATAATGACATGATGACATGATGATATGATGATTTTATTTACCGAGTCCCTCACTAGAGGGCGGGACACGTTATGTATACGCATATGTACTACATGATTTTGACACGCATGATATGTGATTTAAAGGCAAGTCTTTTGGATTTTCTTTTTTTCTAGTTATTATACTTGTTTCTGTAAATCCCAGTTTGGCTATGCTCTTGATTACTGCATTTCATGCTTTGCATACTCAGTACATATTCCGTACTGACCCCACTTTCTTCGAGGGCTGCGTTTCATGCCACGCAGGTATATACAGATGATTAGAAGAGGTTCCAGCTGGAGTGGCGAGCTCCATTTCCTCCCGGAGTGCTGCCGGAGTGCTGCCGCGTCAGAGTGTTTATGTTATGTCATCTTGGTTTACGTTAGAGACTTTGCAGACAGGGTCACGTGTTTATATAACATGTCAATTTTGTAAGCGGCTATGTAAGCCGATGTATCATTATGTATTATAATACAAATTTCCTATGATTACAGGTTTTATTTGTTTTGAGAAAGATGAAAAGTGTGTCGTTCTTTGAAAAGCTTCCATTATGTTTTATTTTCATGATTTAATGGCCCGGCATGATTATGAGTATTACGAGAGTCAGCGGGTTCGCTCGGCCCTAAGTAAGGGTCGGGTGCCCATCACGCCCTATCAGGTTAGGGTGTGACAGAAAGAGCGTCAATACGAGGATCCCATGCTAGTTCATTACAGAAATACACTCCCTTAGAAGAAGAAGTCGTCCTTCAAGATTTCAGGAGATGGAGTTCTCCGATGTCGAGGCAGGGTGTGTGTCCCCGATGTTAAACGGTTATGTCAGCAGATTTTAAAACAAGCCCATTGTTCCCGTTATTCCGTTTACCCCAGAGCAACGAAAATGTATCATGATCTTAAATCTATATATTGGTGGAATGGAATGAAGAAGGACATAGCAGAATTCGTAGCTCAATGTCCTAACTGTCAGCAAGTGAAAATTGAGCATCAAAAGCCTAGTGGATTGTTACAAGCTATAGAAATTCCAACTTGCAAATAGGAAGTAATTAATATGGACTTCATTGCAGGCTTACCCCGTTCTCGATGTAAGTATGATTCTATATGGGTGATTGTAGATAGACTCACGAAGTCAGCTCATTTCTTACCGGTCAGAACTACATATGTAGCAGAAGATTATGCAAAGCTTTATGTTAAAGAGATAGTGCAACTTCACGGTGTTCCAGTATCTATTATCTCCGATAGAGGGACTCAATTCACAGCCAATTTCTGGAAAACTTTCCAAGAAGGTTTGGGGACTCAGGTGAGTCTTAGCACGACATTTCACCCACAGACGGATGGGCAAGCTGAGTGTACCATCCAGACGCTTGAGGATATGCTACGGGCATGTGTATTAGATTTTGGAGATAGTTGGGATGATCACTTACCACTTATTGAATTTTCTTATAACAACAGTTATCATTCTAGCATCCAAATGGCCCCGTATGAGGCTTTATATGGGAGCAAGTATAGATCTCCAATTGGGTGGTTCGGAGTAGGAGAGACTAAATTGATAGGGCCAGACTTGGTCCAGCAAGCTATAGAGAAAGTCAAGCTTATACAGGATCGATTATTAATAGCTCAGAGTTGTTAGAAATCCTATGCAGATAATCGTCGAAGGGACTTGGAGTTCCAAGTAAATGATTGGGTATTCTTGAAGGTGTCGCCAATGAAGGGCGTCATGAGATTTGGCAAAAAGGGCAAGCTTAGTCCCCGGTACATTGGACCTTATGAGATTGTGCGCAAGGTAGGCCAAGTGGCTTATGAATTAGACCTACCCCCTGATTTGGAGTCAGTTCACCCAGTCTTCCATGTATCGATGCTTTGTAAGTGCATTGGAGATCCTTTTAGAGTTGTACAGGTAGATGATGTCCAAGTCACTAAGCAATTATCCTACGAAGAAGTTCCCATTGCCATTCTAGATAGGCAAGTACGGAGACTCAGAACCAAAGATGTAGCTTCAGTTAAAGTTTTATGGAGAAATAATAATAGAGAGGAAATGACTTGGGAAGCAGAAGAAGACATGAAGTTCCGGTACCCGCATTTATTTCCACCTCTAGAAGCGACTCAGGGAGAGACGTCAATGTCCTCAGGTATGTGATCCTTCTTTTAATGCTTTCTTGGTCGTGTATGGCTATGATTATTGATGTTGTTGTTGTAGCCCTGTGAGGCGATGTATTTTGGGTTGCTGTGGCAGGATGGTATTGTCATATTACAAGGGAAACTCTGGCGAAATTTTTATAGAATTCCCAAGAACCTAACATTCGTGGACGAATGTTCCTAAGGGAGGAGAATGTTACATCTCGGAAATTCCGGATTGTTGCCTTATGAGTAGGCTAATGTGATCTTAAGGTGAATATGAAGTCCTTACGAGATTAAGGGGAGTATTAGATAGCTTAAAGTGCGCACCATAAGATTTCAAAATCGAGCCTAAGTTTGATGAAGAAAGTGAAATGCAAGACGTGTTTGCAGAGGTTTTCGCGATAGCTGACTTGATACGTATTTAGTCATGTCTTGAGGGGCGGTTATAGGGCCTATTGTATGGTTAATGAAGTGTTATATAAGTGCCAAGAAGGTTTCACAAGGATTGGAAGTCAAGCGAATCAACGAGAGAAAATTTTGGATAACTGTGAGTTAAACGACCAATTATACGGTCGGTATAACTATATACGGTCCATATAAAGGGGGTCTGTATAACATGACCCTTACAGAAAGGGGTATTTTCATGGTGGTGATATACGGTCCACTTATACGGACCGAATAATATTATACGGACCGTATAAGTGGTCCGTATAAGTCCATCGGGCAGCTTTATTTTTTGTATAAATAGAAGGCCCTTGTTCTTTTATTTCATTTTTCCACATTTCCTCAAGTCTTGAGAGCTCCAAACCCTTCTCCAAGCATATTCCACTCCAACCCAAGAGAAAACAAAGATCAAGAGGCAAGAATCAAGATACCCATGTGTTAGAAGTCTTGCTAGGGTTAGGAGACTACAAGAAATTCTTGGGTATTGAAGTTACGGTTTTCTCAAAAGTTGATAACTTGATCCAAAGCCCATTCTTATGAGATAAAAGGTTATTTTTCATGCTTATTTCATGTTCTCATGAATGTTTGGGTGTTGAACAACTTGGGTAGAAGAAGAAAGTAGAAAGTGAGGTCTAAATGTAGCTTTTATGATGTTTTTGAGTAGTAAGCTAACTTGAGTCATGATTCTTAGTATGATATGGGTATAATCTTGCTATGGAAGGTAATAATAGTGATGAGGAAGCATTGTATAAAAATGTGCTAAGGATGGGTGTGAAGCTGTTAGTATAAGTTGAACATGAAAATGAATTTTGAAGACTTAATGGAATGTGAGTACTTGGTTATAATATTATGGATGTTATTATGGTTATTTGGGAGTTGTTTTGTAATATGGTGGAAGTTAACGAAATAGGGGAAATGCTGTCCAATGTTCATTAGATCATGAATTATTCTAGTTTGCATCTAAGTGTATCATTAAGGCTTAACCATGGTGTGAATCCTTCTAAGTGTAGATTCTCCAAGCTTCGACGGGGAACGTTAAGTAGTTAAGAAGACGACGAGGTATGTAAGGCTAGCCCTTCTTTCTTAAGGCATGATCCCATCGTTGTAAACCTTCACGTGAATTTCATATTGTCTTCCAAGATGACCTCATTCTTAGGGTCTCTAAAGCTCATGATTCTTGATATTATCACGACAGCATTAGTCCCATTCCATGACAGTTGACCCTCCAACGAAGGATATAATGAAAATGATTATGATGATGAGGATACTGAGATAC
Organism: Lycium ferocissimum; assembly: GCF_029784015.1. Lineage (NCBI taxonomy): Eukaryota > Viridiplantae > Streptophyta > Magnoliopsida > Solanales > Solanaceae > Lycium > Lycium ferocissimum. Next base: position 4,751,496 of record NC_081345.1, on the reverse strand, counting down.
TATGTAATCCTATATATGTATGTATATCTAAGTATGGCTATTAAGAACACCGAGCTTAGATGGCCGGGTATGATACCAATCGCGCGCGCACCACTGCAGTAGGGTATGGATGACACTGAGCCTTGGTAGGGCATGTATAACATCGAACCTTATCATGGTCGGGTATGCAAGGCACCGAACCTCTATGGTCGGGTATGATACTACTATAAGTATAAAGGTATGAAGTGGAAGGTTCCCATTAGAAAGAGGGTAAGTAAATACGATGAATGACGCTAGAGGTATAAATGGCGTTATCCTCCCATGACTCTTCTATCTTATGCTATATTCTTATGCTTCCATTATGCTATAGATTATGCTTTACATACTCAGTACATTATTTGTACTGATGTCATTTTGTTTGTGGACGCTGTGTCATGCCTGCAGGTGGACAGGGAGATACACTTGATCCATAGATTACTTATTCAGGGACTGCATAGAGGAGCTCCATTTGATCCGGAGCTGCAGCTGTTGGTATTATTCTTTTGTGTACATACATATAAGCATGGAGGGGCCCTGTCCCGTCTATTTGATGTTACATACGCTCTTTAGAGGCTCGTAGATAGTTGTGTACAGTTAGATTTCTTTAGCCTTGTCGGCTCATATTTTGTATATGATTTTGTTAGCCTCATTGGCTTGTGTACATAGATGTAGGCATAGTTGTTGATGATGATATAAATGTTTAATTGCCCAATAAAATTAGTATTATTGATGCATTGAAATCATGCGTAGGCCATGTGGCTCACCTAGATGTGGATATGAATGTACGATATGAAGTGCCCGGGTGAGTTAGCACCGGGTGCCCGTCATGGCCCTCCGGTTGGGTCATGACATTAATCCTAAAGTTGAGTTTCAAGTTACTATAAGGAGATTAGAGTTTCCCTATGTATATATTTGTCAGGATATGATTAAAGGAATTTATAGAACGTCGGTTAATATGAGTGGTATTTGGGATGAAGCATATGAAGACTCTCAGAATACAGTTGCGAAAAGTAAAGTACATTGAGGATTTACGAAAAGTAACCTGTGACTAAGCTTAACTTGTAAGCAGTTCAAAGGAACACGACTTGAGATGAACAACAGGATAGGGAAACTTGAAACTCATAAAGGATGGAACATATATTAAGGATACAACTTTATAACTTGCAGGTATGAGAACGAATGACAGGAAACCCGATTTAATGAGTCAAAATTTGATAAGACAGGAATATGGCTCGATGCACAGCCAATAAGAGATGGACAATGCTCGAAGGTAAGTGATGGGATGGTAAGAGTGGGATACCTTAACAAAGAAGTACAAATAGCAGCGTGGAATCGATACTAAGGAAGATAAATGTACTATTACGACAAAACGTAAGCAGGCAAGGGACTGCCCTACGAAGAACCTAATGTAACTATTAGCCAGTTCAAAGGAATTGATTTACCACCGAAGGAATATTTTTAAGGGAATTGCAGGGCACAGGAATGAAATTTAACTTAAGAAATGAGCGAAGAAAGAACAGAACGAAGTAAATAGTAAAGGAAAGACAAGATAGATAAACTACGAAGATGGAAGCGACAATGTCAAGTAAAAGATATAAAATGATCCTATTGTTGATACCTGATTTTCACCTCATAAGATGCGTATTTTAATTTTTAAATTTCTCGAGTCAAAGACGAAGCAAGGATGCACCCTTAAAAAATAAAATTTTAAAAGTCCCGAGAAAATTGCAAAATCGACACTTAATTATTATTTCATGAAAATTGACAATCACGAAAAATTACGAGTTATTTACTTTCACAAACATTTGTTGGAATGAAGATAAAAATCCCGCTCCGTCTAAACCGGGAAAATTACTAATTAAAACAACGTATGAATTACGGCTCACTTTTGACCGCATTTCTCACATTTAAACTATTGCTCGGAACTATGTCAATATTGGGCTCATTTTGAAGCTCGTATCTTAAGACTACGTATTATAAGTCTTGTTTTCGTCAAAAGTTATTTTACAAGGGAGTTCTAGATGAATACGTTTTTAGGAGTATGTATTTTATTTTAAAAATGAGTACAATGTTTTGAAAAGGGGTTTTCATTAAAAAGAGGGGTTCATTTAAACATTTTAAAAACTAGAGGGAAGTTATTTAAAAAGGGGGGGGGGGGGAAGTTTAATAAAATAAACTTTCCACCCCCCCCCCCCCCTTTTCCTCATTCTCACCACCCGCACCCCTCTTTCATCTCTCAGGCGATTCAATCAAATTTTCTAGGGTTTCGCCCATGGCGGTCAATCCACGGTGATTTATGGCCATTTTTTACCAGATTTAAGGGGGCTTTTGTACCCTATCGTGATTTCTCACGATTTCCAGGTTTAATTTCATATAATTTTCAATTTATGATCTCGAATTTGAATTATTTTAGGATGTTACTCTAAGTTTCTTCGTGCTTATGGTTGCCATGGGTAGGGCCTTGAGCCCTTTGCCATCTTGTGCACCATAAACACTCAATGAAGGAACTTAAGGGGAAATTTCCTAGAAGGATTCATGGTTGGGTACGATTTTGGGGGATTTTATCTTGTTTTGTACTATTGTGCCGTTAGAATGCGGTAATTTTGTTTTATTGATGATGAGGCGTACTATCCTAGTATTTTCTGATTTTATTTTGAATTTTTGGGGTACAATTAGTTGGATTCTTAGTTGTATTATGTGATTTATGTGAAATTTTGATTGGATAAGGTACAATTGGTACGAATTTGCTAAAAATTGATTTTGTCCTTTACTAATTTGAAATTGTTTGAATTTGGGTTTTAGGAATTGGGGGGAAATTCAGTTATTGACCTAAATTCTTTCCATTTCTATCCCTAGCATCATTTTTTTTTTGCTATAAATAGAAGAATTTGTTGTCATTTTGGAAGGCTATTTCTTAAAAATTAGGGAGAATTTTGGAAGGTTCTTTGAGAATTTAAACCCTACACTACTAAAATCCTATCATACCAAATACACTATCATTATACCATAAAACTACTACAATATATCAATATACTACATCTATACTATTCAAAAATACTACAATATACCAGTAAAAATAAAAAACAAAGGGCAGTTTTCAAGAATTAAGTGTTACTGTTAAAATGTTGATCCAACCCCTCCTCTTTGATCTTTTGGTTGCCCTACAAAAAGGTAATACTCCTATTCTAACCTATGTTACTCTATTTACAGCTTATATTGTGGGTTATGTTACTTGAATCATATTATGCCATTTTGCTTTTGAAATTGTTTTGGTGTGTAAATGTGATAATAGAGTTGTTTAGATGTTTTTAGTATTGTTTAATAAGTGTTTGAAGTTTTAAAATGATTGTTTGATTGAAAGGGAAATCATTCTGTGTCTATTGCTACTGTTTCATTGGATTTTTCTTTGCATCTGGGGTGTTCAAGTTGGTTCTGAGTCTTGAGGCATTTAATAGTTGTGTCCTGGTGTTATCTGAAGGATGTAATGTCTCAAAATGGCTTTAAAAAATGAATGAGAGGGTCTGTTTGTGTTTTGAGTTTACTGTTCCATTGGTTTTATCTGAGTCTAGGATTGATTTGACTATATAAGCTATAATGTGATCTTTGTGTGTTCCTGGTGCTGTTTAAGAGAACTTAAGTTTGGAAAATGTTTTAAAAAATGAAGTAGGTGACCAATCTTGATTTGAGCACTAGTTTATGGAATGGTTGTGTCATTTGGAGCTTGAAAGCTTGATTTTCCTGGTCTTAACTGTTACTGGTCATGTTATGGATCTTGTTTTAACGATTTGAAGGTTTAGGAGGTTTTCATGTTGCTTTAAAACTAAGTTAAGATTAAAACTAGTTTTGTTTTCCCTTATTTGTGATTGTTTTTATGAGATTTCAATTTAAAATAAGGTTTAGGACTTGGAAGAGGCTTTGGAGGTAAAACTGAGATAAATAATGGCTTTCAAAATGTTTGTTTGTGTCCTGCTTGTTTGACCTCTTGCTAGCCTGTTATGACTGTCTTTAAAATTCAATAAAATGGATTTGAGAACTTGCCTTTGTGCTTTCTATATGCTCATTACTTGCAAACTAGTTTAAAAGTGTTTTGAATACCCCTTGAGTGAAAACCTGGTTTCAAAAATGATCCTGAATATTTACTCTTCTTGTTTACACCTAGCATTTCATTTCCAGCCTAGGCTAGCATTCATGCACCTATTATGATCCACCAAGATTCCTACTTGTACCTGTGATCCTTTGTGTAATCCTGGGAATAGAATTGAGGTTATATCATCATTTGAGACCCTTGCTAGTATCCTATAGGGCCCGCTAATATACTTTGTGATTTGCTAAAATCAATTCTGAGACTTATATTGAATCTTTGGCCAAAAATGTTCAAATCCTGAGAACATAACTTGCACTACTTGAACCTTTTATCCTGCTTCAGACTAAAACCAGGCCAGAAATAACTCTTGGCCTGTAACCTTGCTCCTGTGATATTCTATTGGTTGATTAAAGACCTTAAAAATGAGTTTGAACCTAATCTAGCTTGTTTAAAAGCTTAAAAGTGACTCTCTGGACTAGCTTAGTCCTTTGACTTGATTACTGTACTCTTTTGAAACATGCTTGTGTCTTGATGGTTGTCGTGAATATTTGTTTTGCTTTGTTTTGCACTTTGTACTTGGCATTGACCTCCCTGTCTCTATCCTTTCTCCATATTGTTGCTGTTTTTCCCCTTTGTTCTATGAATCCTACTTGGTTCTTGTTTGTAGTATTGTTGCTTCAGTGTTTTTGATACCCTAAGCCCTACCTTGTCTTGTTTTGACCTAGAGTTTGTAATCTCCTACACCTTGCCTTACTTGCTTATGTGAATTTGAGACCTTCCTACTTTTCTCCATTCAGGGGAATAATTTAAGACCTTGGGTAATTTATTATAATTCAAACAGTTGAGACTGATTGGGTATAGATATATACACGAGGTATATGGAGGGTATGCAATCTTGTTTTGCTCTCCATAGGTGTATATCAGGGGCATACTGTGTATATCATGGCCTTTGACACTTAGAAAAATTCTGGGCATTTCCTTTTCGGTTGTTACTATTTTGTTATAGGCCTGCACATCTCATTTTTGTACCTGGGCCGCTTTAATCGCTTTATACTGCTTTTGTTAGCTGTTGGCTTGGCCCAAGGCATTGTTGTAATTTATTTTTGGCATTGTAATAATTATCATAGCCCTTTAATTTTTTCACTTAGTCTATTTTATGAACATGTAGTAATATCATGTATACCCATTTGTATCCTTGTCCATCCAAACCTATTGGTGGGCCTCAACGAGGCCCACTAACTTTCCTAGATCGAGTCAACCTCAACCGTGGACAAGCTAAGCATTTGGAGCGGACATAATTTTAATTGCATTTTATTTCTGTTGGGCTTGGTAGGCCCAACTTCCTCACTTTATATTATTTATTTGATAAAATGTGTTTATTGGAACCCTTAAAAAATTGTCACGAATTTAGAGTTGCCAAAAACTATTTTTAAGATATAAAAACCGATTTTTGATGAATAATAACGTGCAAAAATTGATTTTAAGACTAAAACTACCTTATGGATAAAAATGGACATTTGTTAGATGCAAATAATGATTTTGGACAAAAAATGACTTGACAAATTTATGGACATTCAGACAAATTGGGACCGTACCTATGGACAATTTGGACAAATGGACTTAAAATGACCTTAGACTGATAGTGGACTAAAAGACTAAAAAATCTAAAAATATAAAATATGGTTAAAATATGGATAATAATAGTATGCCAAAAAATGATTTTATAAAACTAAAAAACCCTTTTCTAAACTCGGGTTTTAACCTAGGTATTCTAGTCCGAAACCCAAAAAACGCTCAATTTTGGGCAAAATTTTACCACTTTTATTTCTTGAAAGTGTTGTATTTTTGCATGAATGACTAACCTTTTATTGCGGAAACATAAACAAAACTAGTTTTTATTACAAACAACTTATATCTACAAGGCATACTATTAGAACCCGTAGGTCAACCGTATTTTACGGATTCTTAATACCGGGGTGCCTAACACCTTCCCCGGGAGATCACCAGAACCTTTACTCAAACTTTGGTACAGATTGGTTTCTTTTAAAACTTAACCGTTTTGAATGAACCCTTTCGAATTGATTTTGCCTAACTTACCTATAAGTTAGGTTGCGACTCTAAAAATAATGTCCATTTAGAGTACCATCCACATAGAAGTATATTTTTTACTTTTTTCCAGTACAATTGACAACCATACTTCCCCGGGACACTTTCCTTTTTAAATGAGACAAGTGCAAATACAAATCGGAAAAAATAGAACCGCTACACCTATCACCGTAGAGATAGAAGTGGGAAGAATCAGATTGCATATCAAGCACAAAAAGTGACGACTTTAAGCTGTCGAAGTTCGAGGAAAGCTACTAACATCAAATGGTAACGATCATATGATATGGGGCATTTCAAGTAAAGTGATAACGAGTTATATTACACGAAGGATAAGTATAAGGAAAAATCTTTAGAGTATTATACAGGATAAACGCAAATCGGGAAAAAAAGAAGAAGGAGTTTCAAGACTTGTGATAAGGATAAAGAAAGAGTGATAAAACAGACTTTTAATCACCTGAAAGTACGTCCTTCGGCTTACGGATTCCAGGTATTAAGGGGTTCAGCTACGAAAGAAAAGGAAGAAACTATATGGTGTCTCATTTACAGCTCTAGCATAAGATATGAAGGCTTGTGATATTAGCAAGTTTAGTGCAAGGTGTGAGCAGATATAAGTCAAGGAAATGATAAGAGTACGCGTGAAAGGAAAATGAGAAGAGAAGCGATGAAGATATGTTAAGTTAAGTAGAGTGATGGTACGATTAGACATGACATGTTAATAGGAAAGTATGTTCAGGGCATGGTTCAAAAAGAGAATGCTTGAGGAAGTATTGAGAATGCCAGACTAGTTTAACATTCGAGGACAAATGTTCCTAAGAGGGGAAGGATGTTACACCCCATACTTTTATTCCTAATATTTCGTCTTGAGTTAGTAGACACATATTTAAAAGGCGAGGTTGTCGTTTGTCGTCAAGGTCATAAGGGATTATACATGCTCATTCTTCATAAATGAGAGCTTGGTATCATGTTTAGTAAGCATCGAGAAGGTTGGATGTTAAGCGAATCAAAAAAAGTAAGTTTGTTGAAACTTTGGGAAAATTTCATAGAATTCCGGACAGGATTTTTGGGTCCAATTGTGAGGGGCATATCTCCTAACATATGAGGAGTTACGGAATCCATAACCTATGTAAACTGAAGCTCAGCGAGTCTTGTTTCCAATGCAGCTGGCATAATTCAATTTGGAGAAAGACGGTGAGAAATACGGACCGTCGAAGTTCGACGGTACCGTCGTTGTACATCGACGGTCCATCAACAGTGAGGCGGTGGACAAGTTGTTCCAATTGTTATATATTGATCTGTTTTGTTTTAACCCCTCATTTTTCTCATCCCAACAGATCCTAAACTCCATGTAATGGTTCGCTTTTTATTCAGGTTAAGGCGTAAAAGCTATTACGAACTCGTTGGTGCTCTTTCGGACTTTGTTTGGAAAAGGAGTTGCCACCTAATTTTTAGGAAACTAGGAAAACTGGTGGTGAAGGATTTATTCAAATATAGTGAAAAATCCTTCGTAATCCAGAGTTCTAAGTAAGGGTTACGTGATGTCACGACCCATTTTGCATAGGCCGCGCGAGCACTCACCTTCCCACTTCAGTAAGCGACCCCTCATCTCAACAATGAACCAATACATAAATTGAAGAAAATTAAGTAGCGGAAATCAATAAATACATAAGTCTTACGATATATATATATATATATAAATATATAGGTAGTAGTAAAAGTGCGGAAGACAGTAAATACCCCCAGGGTCTAGTCTGAATAATACAAGAGCATCTAAGAAGAATAATACAGTCTGGAATACCAATACGTAATGTCTATGTCTCTAAAGTAAAAGTAATACATATGATAGGAAAGTCTTCAAGGTCAGCGGACGCCATGCTCACCCTGGAAACTCGAGAGGAAGCTAAAGTGTCGATCAGCCACGGGTCACAGAAGTGGATCTGACCTGGTACATGCAGGCCAGTAGAAACAACAGTACTGTAGGCATCATCGGCTGACTAAGTATAGTTAACACAATTCAGAAGACAAGTAGATAAGCAAGGAATCGAGCAAGTATAAGACAATATAATCACAACCAAGTATCTATCATCGCCTACGTAAGCATCTAAACCCAAATACATCAAGTCCGAATATATCCGATCCGATCCAATCATCACAATCCAATCGTCACAATCCAATCATCAAACATCTCAATCAAGTCATAATGCAATGCAGTGTAATAATGGTAGAATGCAATGCAATGCCATGCAAATGAGGTGTACACATGTACTCCGGACGGAAATATCGACGTCTCGGTAGCACAACCCAGCGTGACTCGCAAAGTCTAAGTACCACCCATCAATGATCTTTGCCCAATAGACAGACGGGACCCTGGCTAATTGCTCACAGGGGGGTCTCACCGGCACCACCCTGGGGGACCCGTAGAGTCCATGGACTAATAACGATTTCGGGATATCATCGGAATCGGCCATGCAATAACGATGACGGAATATATCATCGGTCATCGGCCATCTCACAATCACTCAAGTAAAAGAGTCTGTCAAATATATGTCTCACAAAATCAACGATTCCGGAATTGAACCTCGGACATCGGCCTTCTCATAATTACTCAAGTAAAAGAGTTTATCAATATCATTTTCATACAATTAGCGATTCCGGAATTGATCTTCGGACATCGGCCTTTTCACAATCACTCAAGTAAAGAGTTTATCAAAATATCAGTTTACTCAATCAATGATACCGAATCATCCCCGGTATCGGCCATGCATCATGAATGTGTGAGAATGCGTGCAATGTGTATATCAACTATCAATAATCAAGTTCAATATCACAAGTACCAACGAGGGGGTACGCCAACAATGTATCATATCACAACACTAACAATGGCATGCTAACAATATATCAATATCACAAATAACAACAAAGAAGTACACCAACAATTTATCAATATCACAAGTACCAACAAGGGGTACGCCGACAATGTATCATAATGCAAATACCAACAAACGGTATATCAATCCTCTCTCAGTCAAGACAATAACATAGATTCCGATATCTACCACTACTCATGGCGTCAAGCCATCACAATGGAGCAATCAACACACATAACGGGGTGGCTAGTCTCAACACACAACAGGGCCCAACCTAAGGCAATATCCATCCTGACTTCATACCCGAAGTTTCACATGCTGTCTCTGACATTATAATCTAAATATGCGCTTCACTATACGAAGTCTCACCAAAGGTAAGCCATAACCTACCTGGACTGCCGAACCGCAACACCAACAAATCACTCCATTGCTTTGCCCTTCCGCTGAACCTCGGAACCAAAGTAGTCTAAGCATAATCGAATTCTATATTAGAAATCATGAAGAATGATACTAATATTGCTACTATTTCAATTCGGTCCATTTTGACCTTAGAAATTGGGGAAATATGCCCACAAGGGCTAAACGGAAAATTCTCGGGAAAAATACCAAATTGAGTACTAGGTAATCATAATCCAACCATTAATTTTTGACTTTGCCCAAGTATTAGCCGAATTTTAGATTCAAGTAAAAACCCCCAAATTGGGTATGAACCTTAAATCTTCAAATCCGAAATTCAAGGTTAAAAGTGGAAGAAATATGATTAATAAGCTTAGATTCATCAAATTTTAGCATAACCATCATCAACTTATCATACATGATCCTACGAAAAAGTTTCCCAAAACCCTCCTTCAAATTCAATCTCTAAGGGATTGTTAAAGGGAAGGGAGAAATCTAAGATGATTGTGATTAAGGAAGAGTAAAGGATTAGGCAAGGTTTACCTCCAAGTATTTCTCAAAATTATCTCCAAGAACAGTTTTCCCAAGCTCCAATATCGAGATGGGAAATAATGAGGGTCTAAGACTTATTTAAGACACATTTAATGAAATATAACTGCCCGTCACCGCCACGGCGGTAGGGATGCCGCTACGGCTGCTAAGAAACCACCACAGCGGTATGGCCAACCTTACACATGGCCGCCCTAACGGTCATCATACCACCACAGCGGTGTCGCTGGGGCGGCTCTGGTGCCGCCATTGCGGGCACCAGACACCAGAATTCCCCTTTTTTTTTCTAAGTCTTTAATCGAAATCCCGGGTTATTCTCGAAGCCATCTGCTCACAACCCGACAACCTAAACCCACACAAAAATACGCTGCGAACATGCTCGTAGTCTCAAAATTTCCAACGGAGGTCTCCTTGACCAAGTCAACCCCCAATGCCTTAATTCCAATTTCTCATCCCAAGTCCCGAAATGCATCCGAATGCATTGGGAACCACACCAAATACACATACAGGTTCCAAACGACCATCCGGACCTCTCAGAATTGACGGAATTTCAAAAAAGGTCTGTTTTCCCAAAAGTCAACTTCGGGTTAACTATTTTTCACTTTAAGCCTATATTTTCACCAAAGTTGCCCGTATTCGGTCTAGAAACCCGAGGAAGCGTGTCAATAGTCCCCTCGGGTCAAAAGCGAGCTAATCAATGCTTGAGAATGAGCAAAAATGCTGAAATAACTATAACGACCAAACGGGTCGTTACATCAGATACCAATTTAATCATTGCTCGTCCTCGAGCGAAGAAAAGAAGGGGAGTAGGGAAAATACCTGAATCAGTGAACAACTGGGGATATCGGCTACGCATATCGGACTCGGTCTCCCAAGTAGCCTCTTCCACGGGATGGTGCTTCCATTGCACCTTCACAGAAGCAATCTCCTTGGACCTCAACTTCCGAACCTGCCTATCCAAGATCGCGATTGGCTTCTCCTCATAAGTCCAATTCTCATCAAGCCATATAGAATCCCAACGGATAATGTAGGTACCATCGGCATGGTACTTCTTCAGTATCGAAACATGAAAAATCGAACGAACTCCCGCCAAGCCTGGCGGCAATGCCAACTCATAAGCTATATCACCGATACAATCCACAATCTCAAACGGACCAATTTACCTAGGGCTCAACTTGCCCCTCTTACCAAACCTCATAACACCTTTCATGGGTGAAACCTCCAATAGAAACTGGTCACCAATAGCAAACCTCAAATCCCGGACCTTCCAGTCCGCATACATCTTTTGCCAACTCTGAGCTGCCATGAGCCTGGCCTGAATAACTCTCACTCTATCAAGGGACTCTTTCAATAGATCCGTGCTCCCAGGTCGAGCCTCGAACCCATCAAACCAACCAATCAGAGATCTACATCTCCTACTATATAAGGCCTCAAAAGGCGTCATGCCAATACTCGAATGATAAATGTTGTTGTATGCAAACTCTATCAAGGGAAAGTGCTAATCCCAATGACTACCAAAATCAATAACACACGCTCTCAACATGTCCTCAAGCACCTGAATGGTCCGCTCGGATTGGTCATCGGTCTGGGGATGGAAGTCATTAAAGTCCAGTCGGGCACCCAACTCCTTATGAAATGCCCTCCAGAATCGGGAAGTGAAGATAGTGCCCCGATCAAATACAGCAGAAATAGGGATCCCATGCAATCTCACAATATCCCGAATATACATCTTGTCTAACTTCTCCGCGGTATAGGAAACCTGAACCGGAACAAAGTGAGCGGACTTAGTCAACCGATCCACTATCACCCAAATAGAATCAAACTTGCCAAGGGTCTTTGGAAGACTCGTGACAAAATCCATTATAATTCTCTCCCACTTCTACTCGGGAATGGGCATCCTCTGAAGCACCCCACCAGGTCGTTGGTGCTCATACTTTACCTGCTGGCAATTTCCACACTTAGCCACAAAATTAACTATATCTCTCTTCATACGACGCCACCAATAGTGCTATCTCAAGTCACGATACATCTTAGTTGCTCCCGGATGGATGGAATAGCGAGAGATATGGGCCTCAGATAAAATCAACTCAATCAGATAACCAACACAAGGAACGCACACGGGTCCTCTAATCCTCAGAATGCCCTCAGAATCAATCACGGGTTTGACACCTAATTTTCACCTCATAATGAGCGCATTTTAATTCTCAAAATTCCCGAGCCAAGACGGAATAAGGATACGCTTTCAAAATTCTACAATTCAAAAATCCAGAGAAAATTACAGAAATTGACAAAATTAACAATTACAAGAAATTGCGAGTTATTTACTTTCACAAACGTAATTTGAAAAGAAGATACATATCCCGCTCCGTCTAACTCGAGAAAATTGTTAATTAAAAATGACGTATGAATTACGGCTCATTTTGGCCGCATTTTTTTTCCACATTTTTAAGTATTATCCTGAACTATGCCAATATTGGGCTCATTTTAAAGCTCCTATTTTTAAAACAACATATTACAAATTTTATTCCTTACAAGTATTATTTCACAACAGTGTTTTAAGTTAATACATCGATTTGGAACTATGTATAGTTAAAAGAGTATACTACATTTTTAAAACTTGAGGGGGGAGACCCCCCAAACCCATCGTCTTCCACAAAAACAAAAGCACCAAACGATCCTTACGTACAACACCAAAATAGCAAACCAAACGATCCTTTGTACGGATTTCCTTCAATTTCCAGCTGTTCCAATGGTTTTGGTTTAAAATTTCATAAGAATTTTACTCTTCCAACTGTTGTGTGTACGCTTGAGGCAAGAATATTCAAGGCCTTTGGCATTTTTGCCCTTTTTCTCAAACGGTAAACTCCCATTTTCATTTGGTGTTGTACGAATCTAACCAATTTCTAGCTGTTTGGTCCTTTGATTTTGAAATTCAAACAAATTTGGGAAAAGGGGGGGAATCCCACATCGGTTGGAGCACAATTTTGTGCATTTTCTTGGGTTCTATAAATAGAAACCCTTCCTCTCATTTTTGAAAAGGAATGAACAATGGTGTGGAGGCCTAAATAATGTTTTCCACTGTAAAAATGGTTTTTTTTAGCCCTAAGAGTTGAGAACACTCAAATTTTGAGGAAGTTCTCACTCTAGTATAATTTTTGAAAATCATTTCCATTCATTGGAAATCGATTAGAGGGTGAAAGAATGTCCGTCGTAAACCCTCGTCACCCCCCGTCGTTGCTCGACAAAAAAGGTAATTTTTCCAATTCTCGCAATTTCATTTTTTTTTAGTTTCTCATTCCTGTTTTCAGTTCTGAGTTAGTGCATCACATGTTTAGGGTCTGTTTCTTGTTTTTAATAATTGGTTTAAATCATCTATGGTTGATTCTTGGTGATCAATTTATGACTGTTAGCATGAATTAAATTATTAGATAGTCACCAATAATTAGCTATGTGCCTAATTTGTTCTGTCTTTAGCTTGGATGTGATTAGCTCATGAGTAATGTTGTTAGCTAGTAATCATGGTCAATTGGTTGGTCACAAGTAGTTATTATGGGATTAAAGAAGGAAAAATGAGATTAGAAACACCTTGATGGATTATAGAAGTACAAACTCACTTTGTGATTAAGTAACATGTTAATGTTTGAGTGCAATTTGAAACCACTTACTAGTTAATGTTTTCTGGAGATTCAGCAGTTAGTTTGGTTTTCTTTTTCTGCATTTTAAGAGATGGGAAATATCTTTTGCTAAGTGAGTTAGATTTCTGCATGTTATGTATTCATCTAGTCCTTTCCGAAGCTTTCTTGTTTGATTACTTTTTCATAAGGGATGAGTTTAGCCCCTTCCAATAGCTTGCCATGCCAAGGTTCTAGAAGCCTTTGGATCTTGTGCGGCATTAGAAATGGAGGGTGGAAACTCCTCTTTATTGTCTTGACTTTCAAACTTAATATTTGGCATGTGAAGGAAGATCAGTTTGTTTTGAAGTTCCCCTCTTAAACTTGTGTCCAGTTTGAGTTGATACTTTTTTGGCAACTACTTAGTATCTCTATTGAGCTGATTAACCTATTAAAAGAGAAGAATCTATTGATACTCATTCTTTACCCCTCCTTATTTTTGCATGACCTCGGGGAGTTTTCAAACCTCCTTGAGTTTCTATCTTGGCTGCTACTTGCTACCACCGTGCTCATCCGAGGATGTTCTTTGTCGTACCCTATTTCGTTGTTTTATCTTTGAAACTGTTGCTAGTTCAAAACCTCACAATTTGTGATAAGTACCAAAATCCTGGGATTGTTCAATTGGCTGCTAGTGTTAATCTGTTGTCACTATCTGTAATGTGATTACTTAAATATTGCGGCATTAGTCTGAGTTGGTTAATTGGCTGTTAAAATCAATTAATAGTATAGGGCAAGAGAAGGTACTTATGAACTTATAGTGTCATGAAATAAGTATTTTGTGGAGTCCCTTGTTTCTTGTGTTCCTTTACCCCCTTAACTGTTCAAATCAGACCTTTCACTCCATTCCTTTTCTTTGTCGTGTATGGAAAATGTGATGAGTTTTCATGTATTTTTGAATTCAAGTGTGTCTGTTTGGGTGGTGGGGAATACTAACTACAGATCCCTCTCTCATATGAGCATGAGTATGAGCTTCTATTTAAAGTCAAATAGAGACCTGATTATGTTTAGCTCTGCTTCTTTGCATTTACCACCTAGAATCGAGTCAGTCTTGTCGGTGGATGTTGTTGTTACTAGTATGGACTTGGAGTGGCCTAAATACTTGGCTATAGCTATTCTTATTTATAAAAATGAGAGATGGAGGATACAGTACATGTTTCTTCTAAGTTTGTTGGTTTTGACTAAAAATATTGTTTTCATTCTAAAGGATTACTTTGAGAAGTAGGCATTGCTCTTGATTATTCTTCCTAAAATCAACTGGACAGATCCTTCCCTTTTTCTGTCGTGTTTTAGATTGAATATTTTTAACTCCTTCGAGACCTGTCTTTTTACTATAACTTTAAGTATGCATAGCAGTTTAGTGATTTGTATCCAGCTTCCTATTGTTGTTATGTGTTAGCCCATTTGTTCTCATTAAAAAAAATGTTTTGTTTAGACCCCTGAGATGAGAAGGTATTCGGTTTTAGCCTCTAGAAAGTTACTGATTTTTTACATATACCTAAGCTTGAATTTGCCTGTACTTCACAAATCAGTAGTTAAATTAAGGTTAGAATAAAGTTGTGATTCCCTCTTGATCTTTTTAGTCTTATAAATATGTTCATAAGCTAAGATTTGAGTTAGGCATACTGAAGTCTACTTTCATGTCATTTAGATGTCTAAAAAAAAAGAATGAACTTTGCAAGCAAGATGATAAAACTGCTAATCCTTAAAACAACTTGAAAAATGGAAGATTAATAAAGATCATGAATGATTTGAACCCTCCCCTCCTTATTTACTTTGCTGCCATGACCTGTTATGTACTGCTGAATTTAAAAAGGACATATAAAAATGGTTGTTTGCTATATGCTGTTGTGCCATTGCTGCATTACTGGGGCTGAAAGATGCCATTTTGCTGTTGCTACTTGGTTTGCAATGACTGCACCTTGAGTTGCTATTTCCTAGTGCTGTCTTATGCACACATTGCCTTATTGAGCTGCTCTGCTGCTGCATTTTTTAGGCATAAGTTCCTGTGAAGTTGCTGCACTTTTGAACCCATCTCTGTTGCATTATGAGTCATTTTGTGGCTGCATATGGATGCAAACTTTAGATGCTCTTACATTGTGGCCGCACTTAAAAATTTAAGCCAACTTATGGCTGCACCTGGGTACAAGACTGCGGTGTTTGCTGCTATGCTTTTTAAGAGCAGTTGTTATATTGATATTACTGCTGCAGTTTTGCCAAACTGTGGCAGCACTGTTGAGGCAGATTTGAGTTAAAGTATTGAAAAAATTCTGGAGCTAAGTTATTACATCCCTTGGCGCCTCTTACTGACGTATTTTGGGGCCGAAATCTTCACATATTTACTGCATCCTTAAGGCCATTTGTTGCTGCTCTTAAAGGCAGATTGGTGTTGTATTTTGGGCAGATTTGAGGCCATCTCTAAAGCCTACCACTCCACTGCATTTTTGCCCATAATTAATAGGTTGGAACAAATACTACACTTGATGAAAGTTGTTATGTTCTTCGGGGGCTGGCAGATTTCCATTTCTAATGGGAAATTGCCGCTGCATTTCAGTCCTATGCTACTGCTTTGTTTCATAAAAATGAGCAGATGCTACCTCGATCAGAAATAGCTTCTGTTTTGTTAAGAAAGAACGGATCACTATAATTGGTGAAGGATCACTGATATGAATACGATGCTATACTTGGGGCCGATGAAGAGTTGTTTAACTTGAGGCCTCGTTTTTAAAAGAACAGATTCCGATACTTGATTTTATCAAAAGGAACAAATATTTTACTGAAAAGAACAAATACTACACTTCGAATATTTCATTGAAAAGAATAGATACTACTATTAGATATTCTACTGATTTGAATAGATACTTAACTCGATAATATTTGGTCGGGAAAGGTAATTATCCTTCGGGGGCCAGGATGATTGCTCATTGGTGTCGCAAGGTAGGAACTGACATGCGCCCGGCGAGGCGACTAGAATGACCACTAGTTCGCAGCCACACATGCTTCGAGCTCATTTGCCATATTCGGAACTGTGAGTCTGAGCCCTTCGTAATCAAAGCTCCCACAATTTGATGCAAAACGAGGATAATATATGTGTTTATAAACGTCACCCTATGAGGGTGGCGTATCATTTTTACTAATCATTCTCATTTCAAATTTTGCGAGGCACAAAATAAACAAAATACGGGGAATATCACAAGGACAACTATGACATGTGGAGCATAAGCATGGAATCTTGACCAAGGGAATGAGAAGAAGAAAAATACTAAAGACGAGGCAAAGACTTGGACATTTGGAGCTTCAGACAAAGAATAAAAGCAGAACGGAATTACAACTAAAGGTCCCGGAAGGCGAGGAGATAGGCTTAGTCAGATGACCCTTCTCCACCTTCCTTTTTCTCCCTCTCTTTACTTATTTTTGAAACATATTCTGTTACTTGTTGTGTTTAATTATTGTTGGAACCCTTATAGATTAGAGCTTAAGATTAATTCTAAATTTAGAGTTGCCAAAACAGATTTTTTTTTAAATCCTTGTATAAAACAGATATGAAATACGAATTATTCTTAATGAAAGTTTGTTTATTCATAATTTGACTCTAAAATAAGGTTGATGCATTAACTTTAGGAGTTTGAATATAAATGACTTAGATTTAAGATTTAAATTGAATTTAAGGAAGAATATGGGATTAAAATAGAATAAGGTAAATTGACGGGATTTATAGCAATATGCCTTAATAAAAAGGAGACCTTTACTTAAAAAATAAGAGATTCGCTAAAATACTTTTAAAAGGGTGGGCTTATGTGGTGTTCTACTTAAGTTAAGTGCCTTCGGGTCTTAACCTAGGTGTCCAAGTCCGAAACCCGACATGTGATATTTTTGCATGAATGATGACTAACCTTATTGCTGAAATCTAGACTTAAGCAATTTTTATCTAGAAATTTATAATCATAAGGTAAACTATTAGAACCCGTAGGTAAACCGCAATTGAGCAGATCCTTAATACCGGGGTGCCTAACACCTTCCCCGGGGGATCACCAGAACCCTTACCCAGACTTTGGTAGATTAGGTTTCTTTTAGGATAGTCATAAAATAACTATTTTAAATGAACCCTTTTCGAACTGGTTTTCCTAATTTCCTAAAAATTAGGTGGTGATTCTAAAATGTATCCTTTAGAGCACCATTAAGTGGTTGGCGGGTTTTTCCAACTTTCCCGGTATGATTCACAACCGTACTTCTCCGGAACACCTCCCTCCTTTTATGAGGTATGTGCGAGCCGAGTAAGCTTAGAATTCCCAACGCCCGCTACAGATGGCGACTCCGCTGGGGAAAATCTAAGGTTCTAACGATAAGGGTTCCAATATTTTTTGCCTTATGTGATATAAATTATTTATTTGATATAAATTGCTTATGTGTTTAAATTTTCGCAAATATAACTGTCATTCATGCATGCATAAACTCCGCCACTCCTGGCATTTGATTTTACACTTTGTTTCAAAAGGTGACGACGTGGGTTGCACCGCGCGGTCATACTTCACACTAAAAAACCCTTCTGATATTTCTTTGGAGGTCTCTAAGGTCGAGTAAGTATGTGGTCATCCCACAGCCTTAGAGAACCTGCCCCCAGCTTGTCCCCTTGAGTAACCTTGAGTCATTCATTTGAAAAATCACTCTAGTATAACTAGGATAGAGCGAGCCAAATCCTTACTGATATAGCGCATACAGACCATAGACCGGTTTGGGTATCTCAGACCTACCTGAATCGGACAGGATCATACACCTACTGTGTTCGGGCGGTGTAAAAACCCAAAGACACCTCATCCAACTATGTGAAAATTGAAGGATGTACATGCTGTAATATGAACCGTTTGCCCTTGGGCTTGGGTTTTTCATTTGATAATCTAGGACTGATATTTTGTATACCCTGCTCCCCTATGATGTATCCCCATTCGATATTCATCAATGTTGTGTATAAGGGGGCGAACGGAAAGTCTTAACGACATCTACATCCTTCAAATGATTAGTAGCCTTGGAGTAACGAGGTATAGGAACCACTTACATGATATAAACTGCTTATGTGACATAAACTGCTTACGTGCTTTCGTGTATCTCGTTGGAATTGTGATTTATAACTGTTACGCTCTACTTCGCTATGCCTATTTTGATTTACATATATAAAAGATATTTGCTTTGCTTCGAACATAAGTTGTCTGTAGTTCGGTTCCAAATCCTTAGAATGACTTCAAAAGTCTCGAAGCACTATGTTGAAGCCAAAAAACTCCAAGACTTTTAGAAACATTGTCCGATCTCGCATCTAAGGATTGTTAGAATCAAACACCTGAGGTCCTCAAACATTACATCAAAAAAATCCAAACATTCTCAAGGAAAAGCATTCGGTCATTTCCAAAAGCATCTTTTGAGTCGTACCCTTTGGTCCTCGCAACCTCCAAATTCTTAGGACAAATAGCCAATCATCACAAATTTCTGAGAGTTCATTTTTTATCGAATCCAAAAGGTTGTCAGAGTCGCACTTCGCCTTTTCAGAATTCAAATCACAACTCCTCAAAAAAATTCAAGTTACAGCCCTTTTAGGCCACCCATGCGCTACACTAAAATACTTGACATTTGAAAATGATAGCCTTGACTCATTCAAATAGACAAGCCAAAATACTTCAAAAGTTTGAGTTCCGAACTACGTCAGACCTGATTTTGTTCTAGCAAGATACGTAGGCAATCCTATATAAGGGTGCGGTCTCCCCATTGTTTTAAATTACGAATCCCCGCTAAGGAGTTGGGATGCATCTTTGATTCAATCTTCAAAAAACTTCATTCCTCCATTCTCTCATATTGTTGACTCTCCGAGTAACATCGGGGGCAAGTCTTCAAATCAATCAAGCCATTCAAATCCTCAAATCTTCAAGCGTAAACATCTTGAATTAAGTACCCCAGGGCTGGAAACCGGGAAAACTAGTTCAAAACAACTCAACAACTCTGATATCCTTATTCACTAGAACATTTTAATCAAGCAAACAACTCCTCCATTTTACAGAAATCCAAATGAATAGGAACGTGCCCTACGTAACTCAATACTTATCCTAGGGATCACATTCCCATTTCCTTCAAGTCTATCGTGACACACTCAGTGGGATCAACACGAGTCAATCACTTTTACTCTAAAGAATTTTTTTGTGAGCGCAGGAACAAGGAAGCTACAAAGCAACGAGCCTCAAAGTCAACGTAAGTCCAATCAAAGGCGTCAATAGGCCTGCCATCACCTCAAACTTTATAAGCCAAAAATGGCTTTACTTCTAACTCAGCCTTCGATTAAACTCTTTCACTTCGCTATGTCCACTAACACTTACTCTCGAATATTGCAGGAGTTGACTTTATGCAAAGTTGAACTCAGGAATCAAGGCTATGAGACCCTGACTAGATTTTCACGCCTTAAACCCACATGGGCCAAGGCGGCTTCATCATTAACCTCTGCGTTATCCTTCCTTCATTTCACTATAACAGTATTATGATTTACTGACAATTATAGTTGAATCTCGCAGGAATCACGTATCAACACTACCAAAGATTGGCCCATCAACATTAAAAGATCAACAACATCACCCGCCCGAGCATGATCATCACAAAACGGGCAAAACAAACATCAAGCCTTCAAAGACGGCTGAAAATCTGAAAAAAACTTAAGCCGAACGGCGGCATTCTTAACTCTTCTCTCAATTTTTAAGACTACTTTGTCTCACCTTTGACTACTCTAACGACTTTGCTTTGAAATTTTACAAAGTCAACTCCAAGCCATCAATGAATCCCTTCGGCCCAAAAAGGGACCACTTGCCGAAAAGAAGAAGCTTCACGAAATATGAGCAAGGCCTACAAAGAGCAAACAGTTGCTCAACGGTTTAGTATCTCTCTCTAAAAATCCTTTTAAGATTATTTTTTATTGAAGTCATCGGTAAAAGCGACCGTGTAGCTATTAGTCATCTTCTTTTAGTACAAGCGACTGTCGTAAGATCAGAAGAGCATCAAAGTTGCTACTTCCCTAGCGTCAAAGGAAAATTAACTAGTCAAGCCAAAAGGGCTATATATACAAAGCGCCACAAGAGTGACAAGTTAACAAATGGGTGAAACGCCACAAGGGCGACACCACCAAGAAAGACTATAAGATAGGCATAGCGTTGAAAGGACGGCGTAAAAAAGTCAAAGGGCAAACGACCATCTAACCAAGAAAACTATAGCCCTCAAGGGATGAAATGACGAAAAGAAGTCAAGCATTGAATGCCAAGAAGGTCTCCACATAGTCAACCGAGAGGTTATGGCGGCGTAACCACGGAAGAGCGGTAAAGCAGAGACAAGCTTATCTTTATTACAAGCAGGGTTGTCCGCCCCTAAAACGTGACAAAGCAGGGTCGTCCGCCCTAAAAATGAGACAAACGAAAGGTCGTCCGCCCTAAAAACGTGACACTTACATCTTAAGTAGACATTGCCTATCTCTAAAGTGGGCTGTCATAGGACGATACGCTGGTGTCGAAAATTCGAGATGACGTCATAAAAACATTAAAGTGGGTTGTCATAGGACGATACGCTGGTGTCGAAAATTCGAGATGACGTCATAAAAACATTACCACCAATTATGTTTATGATATAATTCCCAAAGTGGGATTACATAGGCATTTTTTGAGTTTGGTCATACCAAACGAAAATCGTAGATATCCCTAGATAGAAACTGGGGCAGAAATTTTGAGATCTTTTTAGGTGATCTCAAAATTTCCTCAAAACTCGGTACGATAGGTCGCCGACGCAGCTTTAACTGGGGCAGAATTTCTTAGAGGATCTCAAAAAATTCTTCCAGTACGGCAAGTTTAAGAATTAGCGAATACATTTCTACAGTGGGGCAGAAATTTTAAGGTATTTTTCAGACTCGGAATAACGTCGTTGCCAAGCGGCATGATACCATCAAAGGCATCAACCAGACAAGAGTCGCCACATCAAACGGTTTCATATCCAACTTTATCTGTCATACCTTACTAACTTTAGTATAAGGGTTTTACAGGTAACGCCGTCAAGCATCGAGGACATGCCCAAAAATGACGGACAAAAGTGAAAATCAAATCCGCAACAATGACAAGAAAAATCAAAATAAAGCCTCTCGAATGGCAAAAGCTGAACGGCTACTCTTTGAACTCTCTTCTTCTCCATTAAGAATACATTGTCATTTCTTTTGACTAGTTTAACACCTTTTTGCTTCAAGTTATGCAGAAAGTCACCATCGAGTCATTAACAACTTCCCTTGACTGCAAATAGGAGCAATCTGTTGAAAAAGAATACCAAACTCTCCGGGAAAAGCAGAGATCCTACAAAGTTCGTCAAAGATTACCACAATAAAACATGGAAAGTGTGGTTGCCTCTACAACGAGCAAAGGATGCTCGGTGGTTTGCATGTGCCATTAACCCTTTCTTCAAGTTCTTTCTTAAGAATTGTTTTGACTACGGTCGCTGGCAAGCGACAACGTAGCTACTAATCATTTGATTTAAGTATAGGTAGCACGACCATCAAAAAGACTTGGCAAAATTAAGAAAGGCATCAGGATGAGCGATGCATAACAAAGGCTTCAAAGAGAGAAAATGAGGCATAAACCATGTCAAACACATGGTTACCGGTATCTCAATTTATTTATACCCGAAAGTGGGATTCTACTGCATGTTTGACTGAAAATGAGATTTATTGCTAATGGGACGCTAGTCACCGACGTGAAACGCTAACCGGTAAAACGGGAACGCCAGTCACTAAGGTGAAACGCTAACCGACTAAACGGGACGCTAGTCACTGACGTGAAATGCTAACCGGTAAAACGGGAACGCCAGTCACTAAGGTGAAACGCTAACTGACTAAATAGGACGCTAGTTGCCGACGTGAAACGCTGCCCGATAAAACGAAACGCCAGTCACTAAGGTGAAATGCTAACCAACTAAAACAAACACGATGAATTTAAACTAAAAGATTCAAATTCAAAACGACAATACGGACGATATAACTACGAGCCAAAGGGGCTGAGTCGCCGTCCAGGTATAGCCAAAAATAGGTAGCGTAATTCCGAGCTTGATGTCCGCAATCGTTGAAATATGAATGTGATTCCTACGTCAAGATTTGCGGTCGCTATTGCAGTCTATTTCAAGTTAATGTAATCATGGTTCAGCGATAGTGGTAGTCATGAGAAAAGGCTCCACCCTTGAATATGCAGTAATTAACTTGAAAATTCTGACTAAATGTTGTAATTCTGGACACAGGGGTTAGCGATCATCACGGGAGGAATATGATACTGCACTCTGATGTGCAGTGTACATTTGGGTGTTTTTGACTATAGGCGATGTTAGACCAACTGATATACCGCGGTCATGCGGATAACGAGATGTGCGACACCAGATTTGGACAGTCATCGCGATATGCAATCATGATGTGACGCTAAATTTTTTAGGGTAGTGGACGTCGTAAGAAATAAAAATGGCCCCGCACGAGAAAACATGGGTTTCATGATTGACATATCGAGTTACAAAAATGACAACCGGACTGGGTTGTGTAGGTTCGCAGAAATGCGGTATAGCCCGACCCAGATCCCAATAAAAGTTATCATTGAATGATGGAAACATCTGACGATGATGGAAAAAGAGCCGGTCGAAGTATCGTGATTACTATCTAGAGTAGATTATTTTTTTAAAAAATATACACAAAAACACACACTTACAGGAGAAAAGGAAGAAGATGGACAAGCGTTTGCGAAAAGACGAATGAAATATTGGAGTATAACTTCAATGTCAACAAAATGGCAAAATGCCATTCAGCATTTGGAGATGAGCTGGAAGCTACCAAAGAAGGAAGCAAAAGCTGGACTCAAAACATGCGGAGCAACGTGGAACTTTTTCTCGACAGCGAACCGGGGCACTTCAGAAGAGAGGAACGGACTCTTCGGGCGAGGGTCGATGAACACCTTTTGCCAACATCAAATTACACCCCTGTAGAAGGCATGTAGGTATTTTCTTCAAAGTTAAAAGCACTTGCCAAAATGCAAGAGTCACTATCTTTGAGTTTCGCACCCAGTATATACGATGGGGCATTATCATTCTTTTAAAATCTAAGTGACAACATACTTAAGATGTACGAAATTATGTCCGTGCAAGGACTTTATTATGAGTGTGAAGCAGGCCACATTCATAACTTAGAAAATGCAAGCCTCTTTCCGTACTCAAAAGTATGGTGTCATATATCCTAAACCAAAGAGTACTTTCGCATAAGGAATACTCTTTTTTACCGATCGAGTCGAACTACATACAGGCTGATTCCCGAGGGTACGGATACGTAGGCGACCTCAATGACAGAGCTCGGCCGTGTTTCACACTCCCCCCAACTCATGTCCCAAAGTTCTCAGTCTTAGGATCCGAAATTGAAGATGAAGAATAAAAGAGGAAAAAGAGAATTTTCAAAGAAAAGGGGGCAAGTGGAACTACAAGTGGCCTGAATTCTCATATTACCTGAGATATGTGGGAAACCCAAAGACTAGGGTCCGGCCATACTTTTGTGCAAAAGGAGCTATAATTTACATTAGTCGGCGAAAATTAGGTTCGTCAAATTCGTAGCTCAACGATGGCCTTGCCATCCTTGAACTCCGAAGGGGCAGTTGTTGACACCTAATTTTCACCTCATAATGAGCGTATTTTAATTCTCAAAATTCTCGAGCCAAGATGGAATAAGGATACGCTTTCAAAATTCTACAATTCAAAATTCCCGAGAAAATTACAGAAATTGACAAAATTAACAATTACAAGAAATTACGAGTTATTTACTTTCACAAACGTGATTTGAAAAGAAGATACATATCCCGCTCCGTATAAGTTGAGAAAATTGTAAATTAAAAATGACGTATGAATTACGGCTCATTTTGGCCGCATTTTTTTCCTCATTTTTAAGTATTATCCAGAACTATGCCAATATTTGGCTCATTTTAAAGCTCGTATTTTTAAAACTACGTATTACAAATTTTATTCCTGACAAGTATTATTTCACGAGAGTGTTTTAAGTTAATACATCGATTTGGAACTATGTATAGTTAAAAGAGTACTACATTTTTAAAACTTAAGGGGGCAGAAGTTTATTACAATAAACGCCACCCCCCAAACCCATCGACTTCCACAAAAACAAAAGCACCAAATGACCCTTACGTACAACACAAAAACTGCGAACCAAACGATCCTTTGTACGGATTTCCTTCAATTTCCAGCTGTTCCAATGGTTTTTGGTTAAAATTTCATAAGAATTTTACTCTTCCAGCTGTTGTGTGTACGATTGAGGCAAGATATTCAAGGCCTTTGGCATTTTTGCCCTTTTTCTCAAACGGTAAACACCCATTTTCATTTGGTATTGTACGAATCTAACCAATTTCTAGTTGTTTGGTCCACCGTAAAAATGGTTTTTTTAACCCTAAGAGTTGAGAACACTCAAATTTTGAGGAAGTTCTCACTCTAGTATAGTTTTTGAAAATCGTTTCCATTCATTGGAAATTGATTAGAGGGTGAAAGAATGTTCGTCGTAAACCCTCGTCGCCCCCCGTCGCTGCTCGACAAAAAAGGTAATTTTTCCAATTCTCGCAATTTCATTTTTTCTTAGTTTCTTGTTCCTGTTTTTAGTTCTGAGTTAGTGCATCACATGTTTAAGGTCTGTTTCTTGTTTTTAATCATTAGTTTAAGTCACGTGGTTGATTCTTGGTGATCAATTTATGATTGTTAGCATGAATGAAATTATTAGATAGTCACCAATAATTAGTTATGTGCCTAATTTGTTCTGTCATTAGCTTGGATGTGATTAGCTCTTAAGTAATGTTGTTAGCTAGTTATCATGGTCAATTGGTTGGTCACAATTAGTTATTATGGGATTAAAGAAGGAAAAATGAGATTAGAAACACCTTGATGGATTATAGAAGTACAAACTCACTTTGTGATTAAGTAACATGTTAATGTTTGAGTGCAATTTGAACCCACTTACTTGTTAATGTATTCTGGAGATTCAGCAGTTAGTTTGGCTTTCTTTTTCTGCATTTTAAGAGATGGGAAATATCTTTTGCTAAGTGAGTTAGATTCCTGTATGGTATGTATTCATCTAGTTGTTTCAGAAGGTTTCTTGTTTGATTACTTTTTCATAAGGGATGGGTTTAGCCCCTTCCAATAGCTTGCCATGCCGAGTTTCTAGAAGCCTTTGGATCTTGTACGGCATTGGAAATGGAGGGTGGAAACTCCTCTTTGTTGTCTTGACTTTCAAACTTAATATTTGGCATGTGAAGGAAGATCAGTTTGTTTTGAAGTTCCCCCTCTTTAAACTTGCGTCCAAAGATGAGTTGATACTTTTTTGGCTACTACTTAGTATCTCTATTGAGCTGATTAACCTATTAAAAGAGAAGAATCTATTGATACTCATTCTTTACCCCCCCCCCCCCCTTGTTTTTTGCATGACCTGGGGAGTCTTCAAACCTCCTTGAGTTGCTATCTTGCCTGCTACTTGCTACTACTGTGCTCATCTGAGGATGTTGCTATTGTACCCTACTGCTATTTCATCTTTGAAACTGTTGCTAGTCCAAAACCTCACAATTTGTGATATGTACCAAAATCCTTGGATGGTTCATTTGGCTGCTACTGTTAATCTATTGTCACTATCTCAGAATGTGATTACTTAAATATTGTGGTATTAGTCTGAGTCGGTTAATTGGCTATTAAAATCAATTAACAGTATAGGGTAAGAAAAGGTACTTATGAACTTACAGTGTCATGAAATAAGTATTTTGTGGAGTCCCTTGTTTCTTGTGTTCCTTTACCCCCTTAACTGTTCAAATCAGACCCTTCACTCCATTCTTTTTCTTTGTCATGTGTATGGAAAATCTGATGAGTTTTCATGTATTTTTCAATTCAAGTGCGTCTGTTTGGGTGGTGGGGAATACTAGCTATGAGATCCCTCTCATATGAGCATGAGTATGAGCTTCTATGTAAAGTCAAATAGAGACTTGATTATGTTTAGCTCTGCTTCTTTGCATTTACAACCTAGAATCGAGTTAGTCTTGTCGGTGGATGTTTTTGTTACTAGTATGGACTTGGAGTGGCCTAAATACTTGGTTATAGCTATTCTTATTTATAAAAATGAGAGATGGAGGATACAAAGACATGTTTCTTCTAAGTTTGTTGGTTTTGACTAAAAATATGGTTTTCTTTCTTAAGGATTACTTTGAGAACTAGGTATTGCTCTTGATTATTCTTCCTAAAATCAACTGGACAGATCCTTCCCTTTTTCTGTCATGTTTTAGATTGAAGATATATAACTCCTTCGAGACCTGTCTTTTTACTATAACTTTAAGTATGCATAGCAGTTTAGTGATTTGTATTCAGCTTCCTATTGTTGTTATGTGTTAGCCCATTTGTTCTCATTAAAAAAAATGTTTTGTTTAAACCCCTGAGATGAGAAGGTATTCGGTTTTAGCCTCTAGAAAGAACTGATTTTTACATGTACCTAAGCTTGAACTTGCCTGTACTTCACAAATCAGTAGTTAAATTAAGGTTAGAATAAAGTTGTGATTCCCTCTTGATCTTTTTAGTCTTATAAATATGTTCATAAGCTAAGATTTGAGTTAGGCATACTGAAATCTATTTTCATGTCATTTAGATGTCTAAAAAAAAAAGAATGAACTTTGCAAGCAAGATGATAAAACTGTTAATCCTTAAAACAACTTGAAAAATGAAAGATTAATAAAGATCGTGAATGATTTGAACCCTCCCCTCCTTATTTAGTTTGCTGCCATGATCTGTTATGTACTGCTGAATTTAAAAAGGACAGATCCTGCACTTGACCAAAATGGTTGTTGTTTGCTATATCTTTCTTGTGTCATTGTTACATTATCAACAAAGATGCCATCTTCCCATGCCATTTTGCTATTGCTACTTGGTTTGCAATGACTGCACTTTGAGTTGCTATTTCCTAGTGTTGTCTTATGCACACATTGCCTTATTAAGCTGTTCTGCTGCTGCATTTTTTAGGCATAAGTTCTTGTGTAGTTGCTGCACTTTTGAGCCCATCTCTGTTGCATTACGAGTCATTTTGTGGCTGCATATGGATGCAAACTTTAGCTGCTCTTACATTGTGGCTGCACTTGAAAATTAAAGACAACTTATGGCTGCACTGGGTGCGAAGATGCAGAGCTGTTCTTGTTATGCTTTTTAAGAGCGGATTGTTATATAGATATTCTTATAGCTTTCGCCATTGTGGCTGCACTATTGAGGTAGATTTGAGTTAAAGTACTGCTAAAATTCTGGAGCCAAGTTATTCCATCCCTTGGGGCCTCTTACTGACGAATTTCAGGGCCGAAATATTCACATATTTATTGCATCCTTAAGGCCATTTGTTGCTGCTCTTAAAGGCAGATTGGTGTTGTATTTTGGGTAGATTTGAGGCCATCTCTACTGCGTTTTAAAGCCTATCACTCTACAGCATTTTTGCCCATAATTAACAGGTTGGAACAAATACTACACTTGACGAAAGTTGTTATGTTCTTTGAAATTTGGTCGATTTCCATTTCTAATGGGAAATTGCCGCTGCATTTCAGTTCTATGCTACTGCTTTGTTTCATAAAAATGAGCAGATGCTACCTCGATCAGAAATAGCTTCTGTTTTGTTAAGAAAGAACGGATCACTATAATTGGTGAAAGATCACTGATATGAATACGATGCTATACTTGGGGCCGATGAAGAGTTGTTTAACTTGAGGCCTCGTTTTTAAAAGAACAGATTCCTATACTTGATTTTATCGAAAGGAA
This sequence comes from Lycium ferocissimum, assembly GCF_029784015.1. Taxonomy (NCBI): domain Eukaryota; kingdom Viridiplantae; phylum Streptophyta; class Magnoliopsida; order Solanales; family Solanaceae; genus Lycium; species Lycium ferocissimum. The sequence goes on along the minus strand of NC_081345.1, from coordinate 4,722,967 downwards.
CAAATATTTTACTGAAAAGAATAAATACTACACTTCGAATATTTCATTGAAAAGAATAGATACTACTATTAGATATTCTACTGATTTGAATAGATACGTAACTCAATAATATTTGGTCGGGAAAGGTAATTATCCTTCGGGGGCCAGGATGATTGCTCATTGGTGTCGCGAGGTAGGAACTGACATGCACCCGGCGAGGCGACTAGAATGACCACTAGTTCGCAGCCACACATGCTTCGAGCTCCTTTGCCATATTCGGAACTGTGAGTCTCAGCCCTTCGTAATCAAAGCTCCAACAATTTGATGCGAAACAAGGGATAATATATATATATATTATATATATATAATATAATCGGTGTGTGTGTGTGTGTGTGTGTGTGTGTGTGTGTGTGTGTGTGTTTACAAACGTCACACTATAAGGGTGGCGTATCATTTTTACTATTCATTCTCATTTCCAATTTTGCGAGGCACAAAATAAACAAAGTACTGGGAATATCACAAGGACAAATACGACATGTGGAGCATAAGCGTGGAATCTTGACCAAGGGAATGACAAGAAGAAAAATACTAAAGACAAGGCAAAGACTTGGAAATTTGGAGCTTCAGACAAAGAATAAAAGCAGAACGGAATTACAACTAAAGGTCCCGGAAGGCGAGGTGATAGGCTTAGTCAGATGACCCTTCTCCACCTTCCTTTTTCTCTCTCTTTACTTATTTTTGAAACATATTCGTACTTGTCGTGTTTAATTATTGTTGGAACCCTTATAGATTAGAGCTTAAGATTAATTCTAAATTTAGAGTTGCCAAAACAGATTTTTTTTAAAGCCTTGTATAAAATAGATATGAAATACGAATTATTCTTAATGAAAGTTTGTCTATTCATAATTTGACTCTAAAATACGGTTGATGCATTAACTTTAGGAGTTTGAATATAAATGACTTAGATTTAAGATTTAAATTGAATTTAAGGAAGAATAAGGGATTAAAATAGAATAAGGTAAATTGACGGGATTTACAGCAATATGCCTTAATAAAAGGAGACCTTTACTTAAAAAATAAGAGATTCGCTAAAATACTTTTAAAAGGGTGGGCTTATGTGGTGTTTGTTACACCTGGGAAATTTCCCCTTAGTATACAGTGAATAGACTAACGAAGGGGTAGGACGTATACGAGGTTTTGACAAGTGAGAAATAGTCTTTAATGGTCCTAATTAAGATTTCCAAAGACATTCGAGTTAAGGAAAGAAAGTTGTTAAGGAAAGCGAGTTATGAGTTGTGTGTCGGGCAAAATCACGAGTATTGAGTTAATGATATCCTAATGATACCTTGGGAAAGAGTTATAACATCCCTTAGAATGGTAATGAAGTGTTGAATAAGTGTTAAGAAGGTTCCACAAGGATCGGAGATCAAACGAGTCGACGAGAACAAGTCTCGGAAAACTGGGCAAACATACGGCCGGACATGCGCGTATAAAATCTATGGACCGTATGTCCAACCGTAGATTTAGCCCAGTATGGAATACTTCACAGGACCAAATCTACGGCCAGACATACGGCCAGTAGAAAACATACGGACCGTATGTTGGTCCGTAGATCTTGGTCGGGACTGAATGTGAAATAATTTAAGGGACCTCTCCTTCATTTCAATTCATTTCATTTTTCATCTCCACCACTCAAGAAGTCTCTAGAACACTCCAAACACTTCAACCACAAGAAAACAAAGGAAATCAAAGATCAACAACAAGAATTGAAGTGAATCAAGTGTATGAAACCCATTAAACTCATTCAAACCAAGAAATCCCAAAAGTGGTGAAATGGGGTTTTGGTGCAAGAGGTGTATTACCATTCAAGGCTTATTCCTCCATCATCTAAGGTGAGTTTCATGACCTTTCCATGTTGTTTGAAGTATTGATAGGTTGAAACACATGGCTTGTAGAAGAGTATAGAAAATGGGTCATAAATGTGTGAATAGTGTCATTATTGAGTAGTAGTTGGATTGAATCATGAAAGTGGATATGTTGAGATTATAAATACGTTATAAATGAGATTTAGAACATGGAATAAGTATTATATGTGAAAGAACGCGACAATGGACTTTGATCATGATTATGGAGAATTGGAGTGAAATTGTGGAATGTGGGCAATGTAATCAAATGATGCTTATTGTTTATGATATTGTGATTGTTGTTATGAATGTTGGGAGTTGATATGGAATATGGAGGAAAGTAGTATAAACAAAGGAAATGCTGCCCAATTTTCTGTAGCCTTAGTAAGTACGTTCTTATGATTGTTTAGCTAATGTCGATACGAACTCCCTTGAAGGTATAAACGAGTGCATTAAAGGAAGCAAGCGATAGAATAGTTAAACGACACAGGTATGTGAGGCTAGCCCTTTCTTTCTAAGGCATGAATTCCTCTTTCTTCATGAATTCTCTATCTTCAAAAAGCTAAGAGCCCTTGTTTACGAATAGCTATACGAGAGAAGAGCTACGTTATAAGTATGATAATGATGATGATAAGTTAAGTCTAAGAAGCTATAGCCCATGATATGATGTTAATTATTATATACACTCACCTTATGCTTGTTCCTTCAAGGTGAGGCAGAATGCGTATGAATGATCCATAATGAAGTCGGGGGTCTACGACCTTATGTCACCCTGATAAAGTATGATTATCAATGAGTCTCTATGCATGCATTATGATGAGTTGTGATAAGTATATTATAATAAGTATCTTGTAAGTGAGCACATGATGATATTACACCGCGCCTATATGGCCGAGCAAATACCCGCAAGGGGCGGCTATACACCATGGCCGGATGGCACGTAAGGACACCGCTAAGTGGGCGGCATGAGATGGTACCCGGACGGGAGGCCTGGACGCGAAGCAATGTTAATGTTATTGATTATCACCGTACCTATATGGTCGGGCGAGTGATGATAATTTATATGCATATATGATAGGATGAAGATTATGAGAGTAAGCAGTATGCATTATTTCTTTATGACTCGATCGATTCTGATAGACGCTTCCTCGTTTGATGCTCCTTATTATATTGATATTATTTCATTATTGTTTATGCCTTACATACTCGGTACAATATTCGTACCGACGTCCATTTTCTTTGATCGTGTTCATGCCTATTGCGAGTGAACGGGGAGGAGATCCTGACTCATAGAGCTATTGAAGTCGATTAAGAGCACTCCTACTTTTCCGGAGGTGCCATTGATTATTCTTTTGGTACATATGTACGTATATTCATGTTTTGGGCACGACGGGGTCTGTCCGGTCTATATGTCTAGTACTTAGGCAGAGGCTCGTAGATACGCGGTGTGGGTAGTATGGTCCCATAGTCTTCATGTATATGCGTATATATATATTATTTTGATAGCCGAAGGGCTTATGTTTATAAAAGTAAATATGTTTCAAATGATGCTAGTTTTCTATGATTATGAGTAAATATTATGAATGAGAGCAGATGAGTAACAGAATGAGCGGTGTTCGGTGGTTAGCCCCGGATATCCGTCATGGCCCGTAGTCGGGTCGTGACAGTGTTCTACTTAAGTTAAGTGCCTTCGTGTCTTAACCTAGGTGTCCAAGTACGAAACCCGACATGTGATATTTTTGCATGAATGATGACTAACCTTATTGCGGAAATCTAGACTTAAGCAATTTTTATCTAAAAATTTATAATTATAAGGTAAACTATTAGAACCCGTAGGTAAACCGCAACAGCATCCCAATAATTTCCGGTGCCTAACACCTTCCCTCGGCGGATCACCAACACCTACCTGCATTTGGTAGATTAGGTTTTTTTAGGATAGTTGCAAACAACTATTTTAATCAACCTTTTCGAACCGGTTTTCCTAATTTCCTTAAAAATTAGGTGGCGACTCTAAAATGTATCCTTTAGAGCACCATTAAGTGGTCAAGTGGGTACGATTCACAACCGCATTTCCCCGACACCTCCCTCCTTTTGGCGAGGTATGTGCGAGCTTCGTTGCTTAGAATTCCCAACGCCCGCGACACACGGCCTCCTGGCCTCACCTCTCGAAACCCTATCTCAGATCTTGCTCAACTGAGCATCCTCAAATTGGTGAGCCTTGATTCGATCCAATAATGAGGACCTTGCCTCTATATAAGCCAAAATCCTGCCCGGGGCTGAGATAACTAGACGGACGAAACTGTTGGCCAGAGTCTGAACCTCCATAGCCAACGGATGCTCGGAAACAATCAATTGAGCTAAATCCCCATACCATCGCCTGCGACTCAAGGCATCGCCTACCACATTGGCTTTACCACGGTGATACGTACGTAGATGTCATAGTCCTTCGTGAGCTCCATCCATTGGCCGCTCGAATTAAGATCTCTAAGTAAACACATGCCAAGGCTACGGTGATCGCATAAAACCTCACGACGGACACCGTACAAGTAATGCCCAAAGCTTCAAAGTGAAGACTACGGCCAACAACTCCAAATCCGCGGGTGGTGGTAATTCTTCTCGTGAACCTTTAATCGACGGAAGCATAAGCTATCACTCGCCTCCCGCATTAACACCGTACCTAAACCCATACGGAGGCATCACAATAGACAAGTCCCGCCTTCCACAGCAAGGCTGTGATCTGGCCGTAGTCAACAAAAGCTTGAGATTTTGAAAGCTCTCCTCACAATTGTCCATCCACTGGAAGGGAACATCCTTTTGAGTCAATCTGGTCAAAGATGAAGCAATGGCATCAAAACCCTTCACAAAGCGGCGGTAATGACTGGCCAAACCCATAAAACTACGAATTTCGGTAACAGTAGTAGGCCTCGCCCAACCCCTCACAGCCTCAATCTTCTGTGGATCAACCATAATCCCCTCCTTGGACACCACATGGCCCAAGAATGATACAGACTCCAACCAGAACTCACACTTGGAAAATTTAGCAAACAAGCTATGTTTCTTCAACAACCCAAGAACTAGACATGGTGACGGTTCTCATGCCTCTCTACTTTGAATACACCAAGGTATCATCAATAAAAACAATCATAAGAATCAAGGAACGGCCTAAAATGCCATTCATCAAGGTCATAAATGCAAATGGGTATCGGGGTAAGTCCGGTGATATCACTAAAAAACTCATAAGGCCATATCTCGTCCGAAATGTCAGTTTCTCTCGAAATATCCTCCGCCCTAATCTTTAACTCGCGATACTTAATGTAAATCCATCTTCAAAAACACCGAAGCACCCCGAAGCCGGTCAAACGTATCATCAATACGAGGCATGGCAATTGTTCCGATAGTAACCTTGTTCAACCGGCAGTAATTAATACACATTCTCATAGTCCCATCTTTCTTCTTCACAAATAACATGAGAACCCCAAGAGACGCTCTGTCTAATGAACCCCTTGCTCGCAAATCCCGCAATTGCTCCTGTTCCCTCAACTCGTAGGTCATCCGATACGGTGAATGGAAATGGATGAGTGCCCGGGTCCACGTCGATACAAAAATTAATGTCGCGATCAGGCGGCATACCCGGCAAGTCCGACGAAAATACCTTCGCGAACTCGCTCACAATAGGGATAGACTCAAGGGGTGGAGATGCAACAGTCGTATCACGAACATGAGCCAAATATGCTAAACACCCTTTACTTACTAACTTCTTCGCCTGAAGGAAGGAAATGATCTTCTTCGGGGCGAGACAGGGAGTACCTCTCCACTCTAGCCTAGGAATGCCCGACATGGCTAAGGTGACTGTCTTGGGGTGACAGTCCAAGATCGCATGATAAGGAGAAAGCCAAGACATACCCAATATAATATCAAAGTCCACCATATCAAGAATCATTAAATCTACCCAAGTGTCATACCCTATAAAAGTAACCAAACAAGACCGATAGACTCGATCAACAACCAAAGAATCTCCAACCAGAGTAGATACATGAACACGTATATCTATGCTATCATAAGGCAAATCCCAAACAACTAAGATGAAATGCGATACATAAGAGTAAGTGGATCCAGATCAAATAATACGATGTCAAGCTCTGAAGGATGTGTAAACGGTACCGATATCACAAAGCATCCGAGGCCTCTCCGCTCGAGCCTACCAGGAAATGAGTAACAATGGGCTCCACCATGCCCAGTCTGGGATCCTCCTCTCATACTCTGAGTACCGTCTCTAGCTGGCTGGGACCTACCTCTAGAACCATGTAAAGTACCGCGGTCTGACTCAGTACCACCTCTCTGAGAAGTCCCACCTTGACCACCGGATGATACAGGAGTCCTCGGCGGCTGATAATCCCGCCTAGGTCGGGGACATCTCTATGCAACATGCCTAACCTCTCCACAAGAGTAACAGGTAAGAGGAGTCGAGTGCTGAAACACGAAAGCTGAAGACCCAGACGAAACAGTCATGTCCACTGGTCTGGAGAACGAACTCTCAGGAGCTCTCTACCTAGGTGGCTCACTGTATGCTTCGCTTGTCGAATGCACGGACGCACGGAATCAGGCCGAGGTGGCCTCGAAAATCGACTCGCCTCCCCTCGTACTCGCAGCCCCTAAACCGCTAGTCCGACGTGGCCTCTTGTCACCACCACCAAAAGACGGCCTGGCCGCCCTCAACCATAAAAGCATGCTCAATAATGAACTGGAAGGAAGCCCCTATAGACTCCATCTGAAGGCAAGGAATCTGTAGAGAGCCCACTAGTCCTCCAACAAAGCGCCTGATCCTATTGGCCTCAGTAGGGATCAACGGAGTAAAATAACAGGCCAAATAGAGAAAACGGGTCACATAGGACTCTAAGGACATGCCTCTCTGCTCGAGGTGTAAAAACTTCTCCCTACGAGCCTCTCTTAAAGACCAGGGCACATACTTCTCGAGGAAGGCCTGATAGAACTGAGTGTAAGTCAAAGAAGGAGAACCCTCAGGTCTGCACACCATGAAATACCTCCATCATGTCTTAGCGTCGCCGTGAAACTGGTAGGACACACAATCAACGTCGTGGGTCTCCACTATCCCCATACGGTGCAGCAACTTATGCATATCAAGAATAAACTCATAGGCATCCTCAGACGAAGTACCAGAGAACCTCGGTGGCTCTAACTTCCTGAATCTCCCCACTAAGTCCTGATCAGTAGCGGCCATAACAGCTCCATCCATGGCCTAATATCCTCAGCAGGGGCGAGTATCGCATCAATGCAAAGAACCACAGCCGCGCGCGACGTGTCGCCGCCCGTGTAGACCGCCGCCGTGGCTCGCGCCCCACCCCTAGTCCGCGAACCCCGCCGTGAGTAGTGCAACACCGGCGGCCCGCCGGGCACCGGGCGCAGAATCTTGGCCATGTTGTCATGCACGACCCGGGTCGAAGTAACCCCGGCCGTGTCCGTGCTTGGCGACGCTATCCCCATGCCCCGGTCCCACCCGGGCCGATACCGGCTCGGGAGATGGAGACCCCTCCTCGCCGCCGGCCCACCGTAGAGCCCGCCCCCGGGTCGGGGCATCCCCGCACCTTCGCTCCGCCGCGTCCTTTGACCGTAGCTCGCCCTCGGGTGCCGCCCGTAGTCGGCGGCCGGCACCGACCTCGGCCATCGTAGCTCAAGTCCTCACCATCTGTGAGAGAAGAGATAAGAGTCAGATACCAATTTGGTCTTTCCAGATACCAATTTGAATAAAATAGCACGACGGAAAGAAAGAAGGTGAGATTTCCTAAATGTCCTATAGCCTCCTGCGGATAGGTACGGAGCTCATCGTGCTGATCCGCGAGACTCTACTAGACACGCACTTGTATGAAAGACCGGGTAACCTAGAGCTCTGAAACCAACTTGTCACGACCTATTTTGCATAGGTCGCGCGGACACTTACCTTCCCACCTCGATAAGCGAACCTTCATCCCAACAATGAACCAATACATGAATTGAAGAAAATTAAGTAGCGAAAATCAATAAATACGTAAGTCTCACGATATATATATATATATGTATAGTAGTAAAAATGTGAAAGACAAGAATACCCCCAGGGTCTAGTCTGAATAATACAAGAGCATCTAAGAAGAATAATACAGTCTTGAATACTAATACATAATGTTTATGTCTCTGAAGTAAAAGTAAAGACATATGATAGGAAAGTCTTCAATGTCAGCGGACGCCATGCTCACCCTGGAAACTCGAGAGGAAGCTGAAGTGTCGATCGACGGTCACGTAGTTGAATCCGACTCGGTATTCGCATTCATAAAAGAATGCAAAGAAGCGAAGGTAAGTAAAAACAACAAGATCGGTAGGCATCATCGCCGACTAATATAGTTAACACAATTTAGAAGATAAACGTATACAAGGAATGTAGCAAGTATAAGACAATATAATCACAACCACGTATCCATCATCGCCTACATAAGCATCTAAACCCAAATACATCAAATCCGAATATATCCAATCCAATCCAATCATCACAATCCAATCGTCGCAATCCAATCATCAAACATCTCAATCAAGTCATAATGCAATGCAGTGTAATAATGGTATGAATGCAATGCAATGCCATGCAAATGAGGTGTACACACCTACTCCGGACGGAAATATTGACGTCTCGGTAGCACAACCCAGCGTGACTCGTGAAGTCTAAGTACCACCCGTCCCGGATCTTTACCCAATAGATAGATAGGACCCTGGCTAATTGCTCACAGTGGGAGTCTCACCGGCACCACCCTGGGGACCCTCGGAGTCCATGCACTAACAATGATTCCGGGATATCATCAGAATCGACCATGCAACAACGATGCCGGAATAGATCATCGGTCATCGGCAATCTCACAATCACTCAAGTAAAAGAGTTTGTCAAATATCTGTCTCACACAATTAACGATTCTGAAATTGAACCTTGGACATCGGTCTTCTCACAATCACTCGAGTAAAAGAGTTTATCAATATCATTTTCATACAATCAACGATTCCGGAATTGATCTTTGGACATCGGCCTTTTCACAATCACTCAAGTAAAGAGTATATCAAAATATCGCTTATTTCAATCAATGATAACGATCATCCCCGGTATCGCTACGCATCATGAATGTGTGAGAATGCGTGCAATGCGTATATCAACTATCAATAATCAAGTTCAATATCACAAGTACCAACGAGGGTACGCCAACAATGTATCATATCACAACACTAACAATGGCATGCTAACAATATATCAATATCACAAATAACAACAAAGAAGTACACCAACAATTTATCAATATCACAAGTACCAACAAGTACGCCGACAATGTATCATAATGCAAATACCAACAAACGGTATATCAATCCTCTCTCGACCAAGACAATAACATAGATTCCGATATCTACCACTACTCATGGCGTCAAGCCATCACAATGGAACAATCAACACACATAACGGGATGGCTAGTCCCAACACACAACAGGGCCCAACCTCAGGCAATATCCATCCTGACTTCATACCCAAAGGTTCACATGCTGTCTTCGATATTATAATCTAAATATGCACTTCACTATATGAAGTCTCACCAAAGGTAAGCCATAACCTACCTAGATTGCCGAACCGCAACACGAATAAATCACTCATTTGCTTTGCCCTTCTACTGAACCTCGGAACCAAAGTAGTCTAAGCATAATCGAATTCTATATTAGAAATCATGAAGAATGATATTAATATTGCTACAATTTCAATTTGGTCCATTTTAACCCTAGAAATTAGGAAAATGGGCCCACAAAGGCAAAACGGGAAATTCTCGGGCAAAATACCAAATTGAGTACTAGGTAATCATAATCCAACCATTAGTTGTTGATTTTGCCAAAGTATTAGCCGAATTTCTGATTCAAGTAAAAACCCCCAAATTGGGTATGAACCCTAAGTCTCCAAATCCGGAATTCAACGTTAAAAGTGGAAGATATATGATTAACAAGCTTAGATTTATCAAATTTTAGCATAACTGTCATCAATTTATCATACATGACCCTAAGGAAAAGTTTCCCAAAACCCTCCTTCAAATTCCATCTCTAAGGGATTGTTAAAGGGAAGGGAGAAATCTAAGATGATTGTGATTAAGGAAGAGTAAAGGATTAGGCAAGGTTTACCTCCAAGAATTTCTCCAAATTATCTCCAAGAACAGTTTCCTCAAGCTCCAATATCGAGATGGAAAATAATGAGGGTCTAAGACTTATTTAAGACACATTTAATGAAATATAAATGCCCATCACCGCCACTAGCGAGGGATCTTGCATGCAATCGCCTTATGGCGAGCTTAAGATACCGCCACGCAGATGGACAACCTTACACATGGACGGCCCAGCGGTCATCACGCCGCCACAGCGGTGCTGCTGGGGAGGCTCTGGTGCCGCCACTCACTAGAATTCCCCTTTTTTTCTAAGTCTTCAATCGAAATCCCGTGTTATTCTCGAGGCCATCTGCTCACAACTCGACCATCTAAACCCACACAAAAATACGCTACGAACGCGCTCGTGGTCTTGAAATTTCCAACGGAGGTCTCGTTGATCGAGTCAACCCCCGATGCCTTAATTCCAATTTCCCATCCCAAGTCCCGAAATGCATCCGAATGCATTGGGAACCGAACCAAATACACATACAGGTTCCAAACGACCATTCGAACCTCTCGGAATCGGCAAAATTTCGAAAAAGGTCCGTTTGCCCAAAAATCAACTTCGAGTCAACCATTTTTCACTTTAAGCCTATATTTTCACCAAAGTTGCCCGAATTCGGTCCAGACACCCCGAGAAACGAGTCAACGGTCCCCTCGGGTCAAAAGCGAGCTAATCAATGCTTGGAAAAGGGTAAAAATGCTGAAAGAACTATAACGACCAAACGGGTCATTACAGGTGATTCCCTAGGGAAGGTGTTAAGCACCACAGTATTAAGGATCCGTAGAATACAATTGACCTTCGAGCTTCAATGTGTGATTATGTATAAATTGCTTATGTTATGTTTTATTTCTTGTATAAAAATACTGTCATGGCATATCATTTTGGCTTTAAAAGAGTTAAACAAATTCCCTTTAAGTAAGGGTACTTTGAGTTCGAATTTAAAATATCCGGATAAAAATAGTTTGTCATTTTACTTATAAGGATAGTATATTGGGTATGTCCCATCTAAAACTAATGACATGGGTTTGTATGTAAGAAAAATATATATGTATATGTATATGTACAGCCTTTATTTAATTCATACATTATCCACATTTTTATCTCTTCAGTCAACCATATCCTCAAAACTATTTTCCCAAACTCGAGTTTTGAAGGAAATTCCACTTTGAATTCATTAAGTTGGGTCTAGCCCAGATGCTTCTTTTACTTTCTTTTCGTATTTCTCAAATTAAAATACACTTTTAAAGAGGTATTCAGAAATAATCAACTTTTTTGCGAGAAAAATATACTTTCACTTTTATTTATTTTAATCAAGTGGAACACAACTCTTTTATCATTTGGATACAGTTTTGAAACATCATCTACCCAAATCCTAGGTTCTAACCTATAGGGGCTTCAATATCTATACAAATGTATTTTCATGTTCACACAGAAAATAATGCAAAACTATACTACAAGAAGGGGAAGAAAAGTTTAGCTTTTTACGGCCTTGGGCCCAAATCATTCAGCAGTCTTATTCTCGTTCTTCTAGTCCTTCATCCGAGCTGTCGGGCCTTCAACATTACTTCACTTTGTCTTTGGTAGAATCTCATCTCGCGGACCTATATTAATTAGATGTACCTCACAAGAATGAAATGAAAATAGTTAGTCAAAAGATACGCCACCTCATAGGGTGACGTTTATGAATATACATAACAATATCCCTCGGACTCGTATCAAACTTTGAGAGCTTTGATTACGGAGGCTCAAACTCACAGTTCCGAATATGGCCAAGGAACCCGAATTATGTCACGGCTGCAAACTAGGGGGCCATTTTAGTTGCCTTGCCAAGCGCATGTAGGTTCCTACCTCGTGATATCAATGTGAGATCATCCTTGCCTAAACCGAGGGATAAACTTTCCGGACTAGGCATGGCCTCAAAAAATCATTTTTTCATTGGCCCAAGTGTAGTATATGTTCAAATCAGTTAAGTGTTTAAAGTGCAACACCAGCTCACTGTTAAACAGGCAGCAGCTCAATCATACAAACAAAAACACAACAGTTTGCTTGACTGCAGGAGCTGAATCCTTGCCAAAGGCAATAACTTTTTTTTTATTTTTTATAAAGACTCAAATGCAGTATCTGCATGCCTCAACATAGCAGCCAGCCAAGTATAGCAGCACCTTTATCCAAAAGATACAGCAGCGAATATAACAACAATGGCACAAATGCAACAACAAATTGGAGAGCACTTTGAGCATGACAACAACCATAGCAGCCACTGTTTGCCTCAAGGTGCAACCAAGTGAATCATACAAGCCTTGTGGTATATATCTCAATTTATGAGGCTTTGAACCAGCAGCAGCTAGCATAACAAACAAGTTCCAAGTGTGGCAGCAATACATACCAAATGTGGTATTTTTCAAACTCAAAAGACAGTGTCAAACAGATGTGCAGCGGTAGTCTCAACTCAAAATGCAGCAACCACTTTCAACTAACATAGCAACGGTCAGCCAAACTGTGTCATAGATATTGCATAGTAAGTAGCAGCCCAAGAGAGCAACAAAATGCATAGCAGCAACAATTCTCATAATCAAGACAGTAATCCATCAAAACAGTAGCCATGGGCACTGAAATGAAGCAGCTAGCAAATTTTAAGAACATTTGAGCATAGCAGTGGCCATAACAACCACCATTTTCCCTCAGGTTCCAGCTAAGCAGCAAGTTCATCAATTATAGCAGTAACTCAAGTGTGCAGCAATAGTTTTGTCCAGAAGGCAACAACTGGTTGGTTCAAATGCAGCAGTAGAGACTTAAAGGCACATCAATAATGGCCTAATTTCACCAGTAGTTTGCCTTAGATTTAGCACTTCAAATCAGCAGTAAAAATTTCAGCAAAACTCAGCTAAGAGCTACAACAAAGATCTCCTCAAATTGTAGAAAAGCAGCAGTAGTTTTGTCAACGCATCAGTAACATAACTGAGTAAACATGGCAGCAGCTTCTCAAGGTATGGCCAAGCATACCAGCAGCCCACACAGCTCAAGAACATTTAGGAGTTAAAACTCCCCCAAGTCATGCAAAGAAAAGGAGTGAAGAATGAGTATTTGTACACAGAAAGGTTGCAACAAAATAGGAATCAAATGAGGTACTTCATTAATTGTCATAACTTGGTTTAAAACTGGAAATGTAAAGAACCAAGCTCAAAACTATCAAATTCTTTTACATTATTATACTTATACTTCCTAGTTCACTTTTCAGAGAACAAACTACAAGCTGTGTTCATTTGATCAGGCTCAAATAAAATAATTGGAGACATGAGATACCACACACACATATAGACTAAGAAATTCAGAAAGAAGGATACAATATCAACAAACAGGAAGAGGATTAAACCAAATACCAAGTCTGACAGTGTCATATCCACTATTGGAACAAATGCTTAACAAAAAAATGCTTAAAACACAACAAATACATATTGCATTTAATCATTTTTAGGCATGTTGGGATATAGGAACAGTTTTCAACTTTACAAGATCCTTAATATGTTTCAACTCAAACAGAGGTAAATTAGAATGTCCAAGAATATTCCAAGATAACTTGCTCTTTAACTCTTCACTATGCTAGGCTGTCAAATAGTGGTCATGCTTATTTAAGAAAACACAACATAGAAACCGGGCAAGAAACACCTTAATTGAAGGCATGACAAACCGTTATGGGAGGTTGTTTCAGTTCATCTATAATGAAGGGTTAGATCATTTAAGAGAGGGAACAACACATATATAACATAAAGTACCAGGCTTAAAAGATTCAGGACATATAGGGGCTACCACCATCCATATTTTCGATGTCGCACAAGATCAAAAGGTTTCTAGAACCTTGGGCATGGCTGGATATCGGAGGAGGCTAAACCAAACCCGAAGTATGCCTTGGCTTTCAGCCGGCAAAGCAATATATCAAAAGGATTCAAGCAACAAAACTACTGAAAGGACCAGCTTGGCCAAGACTTGAACACCACAAAGAAAGGCTAACTAATTTTAGAAAAAAGACACTTCCTATCTTCAAATGCAGAAAAGGAACAACTTACTACTGAAACTCTAGAGAAGCAAACTGATTCATACTTGTACTTAAGCATTTTTTAGAAAGCAAAGGAACATACCAGAATTGAATCTAGTCAAATGTTGGGTTAAAACATTTAGAGTTAAAAAAGACATTAGTGGAAGACTTTGCTTTACAAAAGAAGTCCAGATTAGCAAATAGGTATGATCTCTAATGTGTTCAAAAGTATTTCCAATGACTCTGCTTACCAGTTTGTCAAATAAAGGAAAAGAAACCCCAACATTTCATGATATTAAACTCACTGTCACTTAATGAATACATCCAAGACTCAAGTGACAACAAATTGCAGTTACTGAGTCCAAATTCTCAAAGCTAAATACACAGACATGATGGTTTATTGTTAAGTTAGACTATGTTTCAGTATTTCTTGAGTACAGCATCAGCTAGGTGTCTTAAGACACCATTTTAAGGCACCATTTGAACTTCAAACCAGCACCAAAACAATATTTAAGCCCCAAAGGATAGGTTACATCTATTTTTCTCTACAATTCTAGCAAGCTACAACTGTAGCAATTACAAATCTAAGTTTAAAATCTCACTGAGTGAAGATATCAAATAAGACTCTGGAGATAGATGCTTGAAGTTTTAACCTTGAAACTCCTTAGACTGTTCATTGATATATAATATAGGTTAAGGAACTGGTTAAGTCAACACACAAAGAAGAAACAAAACAGATTCAGGCATGCTCAAACACATTTCAAAACAACTTCTTTTTTATTCAACACTCCACCATACTAGCTAATTACATGCATGCTGGGTATGGAAACAAATTTCAATCTTGATTTATGGTATTCAGCAAAGCACGGACAAGTTTTAAAGCATTTTTTGAACATGTCTCAAGGTTTTAATCATGTTATGAGACAAAACCTCATACAAATGGTGAGTTTCAAGATTTAACACCTACGAAAAACTATTTGAGCTAGACCAGAATCAGTTACTTTTGTTAAAGGGGTTCAAGAACACAAGAAAAGACGACGCAGATGCTAGAACTGTCAAATCAAAACTTCATTTAGAAAATATCTTAAATGGATTCCCAAACTTATTTGTAACAAATGAGGAAGAAACTGAATAGTGTAACTAAGCTTTCTTATGCCTAGGTTGCTGGGAATATAAACAAACAGGTTTTTAGTAAAGGAGACAAAAGACATAATTTTGAAGACATCATCAAATGTTCAACCTCGTCCCTAATAGAAATACCTTAGTTATTCCATCAACACCCAGCCAATAAGTTACTTGGGTGAATCTAATCATTTTAACATAGTTCTACTTTCTGAAGATCCAAAGAAAAAAGCAAGGGAGGGGTAATTAAATTAAAATCAATGTATGCCCTCATACGTGAGAAGCAACCAAATAAAGCAACCTTAATCAACCAGAACTAGTTAAGCTCTGAGGGATACAGAAGAAACAAGGCTAAACTTGAATAGATCCCCATTTAACTCTAAACAGGAGTTCAGGCTTGCAGTCACCTGTTATGAATATGTATTTACCCTATTGAACCCCTATATCTACTTTTAACTAATCTTTAGCACATCATTTACAAACAAAGACCTCTTCCTGTTAAGCTCTTAAACAGAAATTAAGCAACAACTGAATTTTGGAGGGAATGACAGGAGCTAATTGTCACGACCCAATTTAGGATCGCGCGGGCACCTACCTTTCCCTCCTCGGTAGGCGAACCCTCAATCAATAACACAGTAATCAAGTAAAGACAATTTGAATATTCCAATAACTAAGTACGATTAACAGCGGAAATCAATTACCTAATAAACTCCAATATTGAAAGTATTTTTTTTTTTTAAACTGGTAACTATATTGTATTCCACATGAACAAAACAGTACATAGGTTGTACTGAAACCATATCTACAAAAGTACTCCAATACTCTACTATTCTAATCCTATATTGAATCTAATACATCAATAATGGAAATAGTATCATCTGAGTAAGCCTGATTACACCAAAAACAAAGCAATAAAATACAATTCAACTTGACCTTCTGCACTCCATTCTCTATACTCTCAAAACATCTGGAGTTTCTCTCCTTCCATATTGCCCACCATATGCTGGCAGGGACAATTCTCCATCTATTTCTGTTCTTTGCCTGCAATCCTGCCTCTTCCCAACTCTTTAGAGCCTCTGAAACCTTGCTGGGCATGGTCCAGGCTATACCTTTGAGATTTAAAAATATTCTCCAAAGCTGTTGTGTAAACTTACAGTGTAGAAACAGATGGTTAACTGTCTCTGCTGTTTCTCCACACAGGAAACATCTAGAGCATAAAATTGTCCCCCTTTTCATCAAATTATCCTGTGTAAGAACTGCTTCTTTAGCTAAAAGCCACACAAAGCAACTAACTTTATGTGGGACTTTGGATCTCCAAATGTGTTTCCAGGGCCAGTTGGTAATCTGTTGAATTGATTGATTCATCATCCTGTAGGCTGAACTAACTTTGAACACTCCTTTTTTATTCCCCAGCCACCAAAAAACATCCTCTCCTACCTGAAGTCCCTTAAATTGTTGCAATATGTTAAGAAAATCAGCCACTCTTTATATCTCCCAATCATTGATTTGCCTTCTGAAAGTGAAATTCCATCCTTGAGGTGTCCACAAATCAGCCACAAACCTTTGATGATCTAAGACAATGTTGTATATATCCGGAAATAGTGTTTCTAGATGACCAGCCTCAAGCCAATTATCCTTCCAGAATCTGGTTTTGACCCCATTCACTACTTTGATCTTGGAGTTGCACTTAACTTCATTCCATAAGGCTCTTATGGATCTCCACAGACTAACCCCATATGGTGTGGTAACCTCCTTTGTCATCCAGCTATCTTCCTCTTCATATTTTGCATTGATAACTTTCCTCCATAAAAGTTGATTTTCATTGGCATACTTCCATAGCCATTTCATTCTGAGTGCTTTGCACTGCATTTTCATATCTTTTATTCCCAATCCCCCACTCTTCTTGCCAGTGATCACTACTTTCCACTTCACCAAGTGAAATCCTTTTTTTCTTTATTTCCTTGCCACAGGAATTTCCTCCTGATGCTATCCAACCTCTTGATAATCCCTGCTGGAATTGGGAACAGAGACATCATATATGTTGATAGGGCATCAAGGACTGAGTTGATGAGTGTCACTCTACCCCCCAAGGACAAATATTGGCTCTTCCATCTGGCTAGTTTCCTCTCACATTTTTCAATCATATTGTTCCAAATCTCTGTTGAATTAGATTTGGCTCCCAGAGGCATTCCCAGATAGATAGTTGGCAGAGTACCAACTTCACCACCTAGATTTGCAGCCAACAAGTTCATGTTTGGGACTTCAGGATATAAAAAACTCTTCCTCCAATTAATGTGCAGCCCAGAGATTCCTTCAAATAGGACTAGTATCATCCTTAAAAACCTTAGTTGCTCCTCTTCAGCATCACAAAAGATCAGTGTGTCATCCGCATATTGGAGGTGTGTCACCTCCAGACTTTCATTACCAGCTCTAGCCACCTCAAAACCATTTATCCATCCATTCACCTTTGCTGTCTTGATCATATTGTTTAGACCTTCCATTGCAATCAAAAATAGGAAAGGTGACAAAGGGTCACCTTGCCTGAGACCTCTTTGTGCTTTAAAAAAACCTGCTGGGGAACCATTAATCAGAACTGAGAAACTAGCAGTTGATATGCAGAATTTGATCCATTGGATCCATTTCTGTCCAAAACCCATCATCTCCAAAACCTGGAGTAAGTACCTCCAGTTTACATGATCATATGCTTTTTCAATATCTAACTTAAAAGGATTCCAGGTTTCTTCTGCTTAAACCTGGAATCTACTGCTTCATTAGCTATTAGCACAGCATCCATAATCTGTCTGCCCTTAATGAAGGCCATCTGCTGGGAGTCCACTAGTTTTTCAATGACCCCTTTCATTCTTTCAGTCAACACTTTGGAAAAGATTTTATAAATACTACCTATCAAACTGATAGGCCTGAAGTCCCTTAGTTCCTTAGCACCTTTCTTCTTAGGAATGAGAGTAATGAAAGTTGCATTAAAACTTTTCTCAAAAACTCCTTGCTCATGGAAGTTGTGAAAAGTGTTCATTATGTCATGCTTCACTACTTCCCAACATTTGATGAAGAAACCCATGGTGAATCCATCAGGGCCTGGGGCTTTGTCAACTGCACACAATTTTAGACATCTCAATACTTCATTTTCTTCAAAATTGCCTTGTAAAGACTCCTTTTCCTCCTCTGATATAGTAGGGCAATTTGTAAAGTTACAGGCTGGCCTCCATTGTGTGGTCTCAGAATACAACTTTTGATAGTAATCAATTATCTCTTCTTCAATTCTAGCTGGCTCCTCAATTGTTTCTCCCTGTATCATAAGCTGATCAATATTGTTATATCTTCTGTGAGCATTTGCCATTTTGTGAAAGAACTTAGTGTTCTTGTCCCCTTCTTTTAACCAGATTGATCTTGATTTCTGTCTCCAAGATATTTCTTCATTCTTGACCAACTCCTCATACTCCATAAGCAAAGTTGCCTTCTTGATTGATTCCTCTTCCATTAAGCCTCTCACAGAACCTAATTCTTCCCATACCAGTCTCCTTTCTTTATAAGAGTTTGGAGCATACACTCCTGTGATATGGCATGAGAAATAAATAAAGACTTTTTTTAGGTTCCCACGACCTGGTCTAGACTAGTACAAGAGCGACTAAATGATACGGATTACAACAACACTATAAGACCCAACCTCCGTCCCGGAATGAAATGGGAGGAGGCCTTCAGATTAGGCACCGCGCATCTCCGAACATGTTGCAATCAATCACCTGAAACACTCTACACCCGAAAGGGTGTAGCAAGAGCAGTATCAGTACAATCAACGAGTACTGAGTAAGTATCATAGGCCGACAATAGTTAGAAACACATATCAGTAAAAGAAGTCACAAATAAATATGATCAGCAACTAAATCAAGTCCTACGTCTATTTACCGCACAATATGACACCAAGACCCTTAACTCATTCACCTTCCGCTAATAACCACAAGCCAGATCCACAACAATATCATGACAATCATATATCATTAATACCATTCGTTTTTAGTCTAGGAGTCGACTCTTCACTATGATATCTTTAGTCTACATCCTTTAGAGGCCAAACATACAACTAATCCTACGAACGATCCACAAGACAAACCAACCAGTAAAAGTCATAGATAAGTATACATTATCGCCTAAGTAGCATCTAATCCCAATTGTGCCAAGTCTCAATATATCAATCCGAATCCCATATCACAAGTAAACACTAAATCATCTCAAACAAGTCATAATGCAATGCAATGATGTATGAATGCAATGCAATGTCATGCCAATGTTGTGTACACATGTACTCCGGACGAAAATATCGACATCTTGGTAGCACAACCTAGTGTGACTCACGAAGTCTAAGTACCACCCGTCCAGGATCTTTGCCCAACAGACAGACGGGACCTCGAATCTTTGCCCATGGGGGTTCTCACCGGCACCACTCCGGGGGACTCACAGAGTCCACGCACTCACTCAATCAACGATTCCGGAACTAATATTGAATATCGGCCTCTCACGTCACTCAAGTAAAAACCAAGCACAACTCATCACAGTGTTTCATCAAGTATCATCAATATCTCAACAGTGTATCATGAAAAATGAGAGTGCGTGCAATGCATGTATCATCATCAATAATCATGCTCAATATCACAAGTACCAACAATGGTATGCCAACAATATATCCTAATCACAAACACCAACAATAGGTGCATCAACAATATATCTGAATCACAAACACCAACAATGGGTGCGCCAACAACATATCAGAGTCACAAGTACCAACATGGGTACGCCAACTAAATATCAAAATCACCAATACCAACATGGGTATGCCAATACTATCATCAATATCTACACACTTCATACAGAATTCTATCCACATATCAACATCAAATTAAGGTACCACCATAACACAAATAAGTTCTAACAACAATTCTCAATACCAATTACCCACTCGTGGCATCAGGCCAACATAATAGATCAAATCAGTCACAATACAATATAACCGCTCTTCTTTTATTAGCCTATTAGCTTAGTACAAGTAAATTCACCTCCTACTCACAAGGCATTCATTCCTACTCAGTCTAGAACTCAATCGCAACCGTTGGTACATTTTATCCTTCCATTTATCAACTAGATTCACTATTAATAACATAACACACTTAATCACATATTACTGAAATTCTCATTGTGAGACACAGAAAATATGTATCACCCACTACTCCCAAGTCACATAAAATCCACTGATACTCACGAAAACCAATTCAAGCATCCTAAAGAATCTACAAGCCACAAGCCCGAACATACAAGTCACACAACAATACTATCCTAGGATTCTATCCCAAATCTCCAATTCCTACATATGCATTCTCCGTTCCTTCTAATACATGAATATGGAAAACTAACCGAGTGCCGAAAGGGAAGTCAGAACCTACCCGCAGCGGTAAATCGTGTGCCACGAACCCACTTCTTGTTTCGTCTTTCGAAGCGTCTCCAAACAATCAAAATCTATCACATATGAATTCTATGTAAGAAACCATGCATAATGATACCCCATAATGACTATATTCTATTCGGGTCGAAAACCCTTTTAATTTAGGAAAACGAAACTCAAGGGCAAAACGGAAATTTTATGACCAAAATACCAAATTCAATACCAAAGGGTCAAAACCCATATTTAATCATAGGAATACTCAATTAATTCTCAAATCATCATTAATGTGAAAAACCCCAAATTTGGGTCTAAGAACCCTAACTCTAATCCCACAATTTTATCACTAAAATGGAAGAAACATGTTTATATAGTTTATAACCATCAAATCCATGCTTAATGAAGCTAACCCAACCAAAATTACAAGATTCTAACACCAAGAACTTATTAAGGAGAAAACCCATAAAAACCCTTCTTTTAATCTTAAGCTTTTTATGGGAAAAATGAATCTAGCTAGTTTGTTTCCAACATATTCAAGCATAAACAACATTAATCTTACTATTTAGGAAGATTTTAGGAACCAAAAATGATTTGGAACTTAACTCAAGAACCCATTTGAAGACCCGTTGGGATTCTATGGATTCTAGATTATGCTAGATGATTAAGAGAGGTTAATGAAACCATAATAAGGTAGGAATGTCACCTTAGGGAAGAAATCACTTGAAAACCCTCCAATTCGCCTCTACAAAAGCTCTCAAGTCGGAATAGAAATAATGACTAGGGTTTTGGGGTTTTAAACTTATAAAAACTGCTCGTCGACCGCTCCAGCGGTCACCCTTACCGCTCCAGCGGTACCGCCCCAGCGGCTGTGCAGACCGCTACAGCGGTCAAGGCCAGGAACTCAACTTACCGCTGCAGCGGCAACCACACCGCTACAGCGGTCCTGGTGCCGCTACAGCGGACACCAGACACCAGAAACTTTTCCCAAGTTTCACAATTTCATCCCGAAATTCGACAATCACCCGAGGCCCGAAACACACAAACCAGATATGTAGACATACATAAAAACGCGCTACGAACTCACCCGTGGCCTCAGATTTCCCAACGGAGGTTTCGTTGACCAAGTCAACTCTAGGTCAAACGATTTCCGCTTAAAGTCACATTGCTAAAGGGTGTTCCAAGACTCAAAATGATGCCAAGGAAGCCATGGCAATTATCTTCTCGGGTCTGAATAGTTCTAACGAGACTCAGGAACGGGTCAACGAGGGCAAAAATGGAATAATCAAGGTAACGACAAAACGGGTCATTACGCTAATATTCATTGAGGATCAAAGAAAGACTATCAAGTCATACTGAAGGCAGAAAAGGAAAATGAATTGGCAAAACAGCTATTTAAACCACTTATACTTATATCTTGGGTTGAAGGTAAAGTATTCAAGCTCCAGTATTATCTTATCTGTATTGTGCGTAAATAAAAGTTTAACACCCATTCTCAATCAAAACTATCAGAGGGGAAAGGAAAACACACTAACAATCTCCTATGGTAGCCAAAACAGAGAAAGGATTTTATTATATCTTCATATGACAACTAAAACAATGTAATGGTCAAATCACTAACGAAATTGGGTTAACTAGTTCATGCTTTCAATCCAGAAACAGTACAGAAGGCAGTAAAAAGCACAACACAATTAAAGTAGAACTAAAAATAACACAATGAAATCAATACGGAACTAAAAAGAATAGCACAACAAAATCAACACAGAATTGAGAACCAAAACAAAACTGAAATTAATACAACTGAAACAAAACTGCAAATTAAAGGAGGGAAAATACACACACTATATCTGAACAGCAACAAACTATGAGCTAAAAGCAAAACTAAAGTACTACAAATTATATCAAAATCGTAATTGAAACGCAAAGGAGAAGGAGGGAAAATTACCTTTTTGCCGAGCAGCGATGGGGACGAGAGTTGAAGACGAACTACCTTTCACCCGAATCGATTTCCGACGAACGAAAATGACTTCCAAAAATTAAAATATGAGCTCGAACTTCCCCGAAACTCAAGGCTTTTGCCGAGCTTCTAAGTGTTCAAACTCTTGAGGGTTGTCAAAAACCCCATTGTGGGGGTAAGTACCCATTGTGGCTATGTTCTTCCCTGAAAATCTCCCCTTTTCAACATCAAGAGAAGGGTTTCCATTTATAGAACCCAAATGAAGTCTGACTGAAAATTGAACATTCAAATCCCAAACTTACAAGAAAAGGTAAGTAAAATCCGTTGCCAATTGAAAGGAAAAAAGTACAGTTACCGTTGAAAGACCCACTGGATGTGTACGTTTACAGAGAAAAAATCCGTTGCCAAACTAGGGCTCGTTTTTGTTCGCTTTTTTTTTTTTTGACCTGAATCAAGGGAAAGGGGTTAAATGAATGGGGATGGGCTGGGTCAATGGACTATTGGGCCGGTTTTAGATTGGGTTGAGGCTTGCTTTGAAAGCTGATTTTGGGATTTAATTTATAGCCAAGAATTGGGTTTTAGATATAGCCCTTTCCCTTTCATATGTGACCACACTTGACAGAATAGCCAATTGAGATCGATTTGGAAATCAATTGCCTTTATATTAACCACCCTTTAAAATTAAACCACTTTGAGGTAAAATTGAGATGAATTAATAATTCAATTAATTAATTAAGCTTCTTAATTTTAACAAAGTAAAAATAATTAATTGCAAAAGAGATTAATTATAGTAATAAGTCGTGAAGGACTTTAAACTGATAATAAAATATGTGTATTTAATTAAAACCCTTGTCTTGTGTAAATTGTTTTTCAAACTTATAAAATAGACATAATTGATGCTTGAAATTATACGTAATAATATGGATAGGGCATATTAGGGTTTTGCCAAATAAAATGGCAAAATAACACCAAAACTAGTTTAGGAAGTATTTTTAGATATTTGACTAATTCTTTTACTCTGTTTGGCTTGACTAGTTAATTTGATTTTTTGGAGGTGAAAAATTGGGTGTCAACACTCCCTCCAACACCTTTTAACCTTTTGTCAATGTTTAAGCATGGATTAACCTCGTAAAACCCGAGGGTAGCTAAGATAAGGTTGTAGCTTGTATTGTTGGCAAGTTGTTGGCTTCATAGCTCGGAAGTGGAGTGTTATAATTGGAGTTCTGAACCTATTAAGGTATGTTCTTACCCTAAACCTTGTTGATAAATGGTATTTGAAAAGATTTGTTAGTTTAAGATAAAGGAAGTCGTGGCATAAAGGTTGAAAGTTGGCATGTCGATATTGTTAGTTTATGGACTATTTTTTAAAGGGGTTTTGAGTTGGTTTTACTCATATTTTGATATGTGGTTCTTGATTATGTTATTGTTGATGTGTTATTGATGTTTGGGCTTGATTTAGAGTTGGATAGTAGTTGAGATTATAGGGGAAATGTTGCCCGAATTCCGTTAACTTAAGAACAAGTTTAAAATATTGTCAAAAAAAGAACAAGTTTAAACTTGGATTATGAGTTTTCCCTTCACTTAATTATGTTGTAAATGGTCTTGAATGTAGATTTCCGAACTTGGAAGATAGATTGTGAGTAGCTAAGTGAGCAGCAAGGTATGTTAAGGCTATCCCTTTCCTTCTTTTGGCATGAGTCATATGAGAAGAACGAAACGAACGAACGAACATTATCCATAATGATTCCATTCTTAGAATTCTAGAAAGTCTGCATTCCCTTGGATTGATAATGTTATTGTTTCATTTTTATGATTCTTGATTTAATTTTATGACCATGGAACCAACAAATGTAAGACATGTGATGATGTTAGTTCCATAATGATATTCGGAGATTACCAATCCTACGTCACTTCGAAAGGCCCATAAGTTATTCCTATGAGTCATTCATGCATTGTATATATATGTATACACTTACTTTACCACACCGAGCCACGTTTATAGTCGGCTCTGCACGGACCTTTACGACGCGCCATCGCATTGGTACGGATAATATCGAGCCTCTCTCGCGGTCGATATAACAGAAAGAGCCTATATTATATGGCTAGGTAGGGTATTATGATATATGTATATGATTGTTTTTTAAAGAGAGCATGTATATCATACGCCCTCAGAGGCACTTCCAGATGTATAGAGTTATACAGACACATTCAGATATACAGATTGAATCTCATGTCCTAGATTTCTTTCATGATTCTTATATATATATGTTATTTTCATGCCTTACATACTCGGTACATTATTCGTACTGACTCCCCTATTATTGGGGGCTGCGTTTCATGCCCGCGGGTCTTATGATATAGGTTGGTGATCCATCCAGTAGGATATCAGCTCAGCGGCCAGTGTTACTGCACTCCACTT
Organism: Lycium ferocissimum; assembly: GCF_029784015.1. Lineage (NCBI taxonomy): Eukaryota > Viridiplantae > Streptophyta > Magnoliopsida > Solanales > Solanaceae > Lycium > Lycium ferocissimum. Next base: position 4,697,899 of record NC_081345.1, on the reverse strand, counting down.
GTTTCGGAGTTGCTTGTGAGTCAGCATGGTTATAGTTATACATATGTATGGGTATGGCGGGACCCTGTCCCGACCACGTTATGACATGTACTTCAGTAGAGGCTTGTAGATAGTTATGTATAGTCAGCAGATGCATGGTCTTGTGGTATAATTGTATATGATAGCCTTGTCAGCTCGCTCAAGTATTTCAATGAGTTTACATATTCATGTTTTACAGGCTATCATATGTTCAGGCATGTTTCTACACGAGTCAGTAAGATTATCACATGATGTGCATGTCGCAGTTCATCTATGTTTACGTTTATGTTCTTACGATTTATGTCGGATAGTCTTTACAGTTACGGTCAGGTGCCCATCATGGTTCTCTATCTTGGATCGTGACAGAAATTCTCAAAGTGTGAATTTTAGCTAAAGCCAGTTGCATTTTTAGGTCATGTAATGTCAGGTGAAGGCGTTAAAGTGAATTCTCAGAAAATTGATGCCGTGAAGAGTTAGCCCAGACCTACCTCAGTATCTGATATAAGAAGCTTCTTGGGTCTGGCAGGCTATTATAGATGTTTTGTAGAGGGATTTTCCTCTATCTAAGCCCCATTGACTAAGTTGACTTAGAAAAAGGTCAAATTCAGTGGTCAGATACATGTGAGCAAAGTTTTGAAGAGTTGAAGAAGAGGTTGACTTCTGCTCCAGTTTTGAAGCTACCAGATGGAACCGAAGGGTTCATGGTATATTATGATACTTAGAGAATTGGTCTCAGATGTGTTTTAATGTAGCATGGTGGAGTTGTTGTTCAAAACCGGACTTATTCCTCCTTAGTAGCCGAAGTGAAGGAGAAATAATTTAATGATCCCTTTTTACTGCAGCTGAAGGGGGGGATTCACAAGCATAAGACAACGACTTTCGAACAAGGGGGAGATGATGGTGCATTTAGGTACCGAGGCAGATTGTGTATTCCGGATGTAGATGGTCTTAGAGAGCGAATTATGTTAGAAGCCCACAATTTTAGGTATTCCATCCACCCAGGTTCTACGAAGATGTATCATGACCTTAAGGAGATTTATTGGTGGAATGACAAGAAAAAAAATGGAGCAAATTTTGTGGCCAAGTGTCCAATTTGTCAGCAAGTGAAAGCCGAGCACCGGAATCCTAGTGGTTTGGCCCAGAATATTGATATCCCCGTTTGAAAATGGGATATAATAAACATGGACTTCGTAACAGGTCTACCGCGCTCATCTCGAAGACATGACTTATTTGGTTGATTTTTGACCGGCTCACTAAGTCAGTGCACTTTTTGCCAATCGAGACCATCGATTCAGCAGAAGATTATGCCAAATTGTATATTCAGGAAATTGTCTGATTGCATAGGACCCCAGTGTCCATTATCTCAGACTGTGGTGTTCAGTTTACAGCGAACTTTTGAAAATCCTTTCAAAAAGGATTGGGTACTAAGGTAAACCTCAGCACAACTTTTTATCCGCAGACAGATGGACAGACAGAGCGTACTATTTAGACCCTTGAGGACATGTGAAGGGCGTGTGTTCTAGACTTTAAAGGTAATTGATATGATCATTTGCCACTCATTGAATTTTCTTATAATAACAGTTATCATGCTAGCATCAAGATGGCTCCGTTTGAGGCTCTATATGGGTGAAGGTGTAGATCACCCATTGGGTGGTTTGAAGTTGGTGAAGAAGAGTTGTTAGGGTCAGACTTGGTCTATCAGGCTATGGAGAAAGTCAAGTTGATCTAGGAGCATTTGAAATGGCTCATAATCACCAAAAGTCCTACATGGACATCGGTGAAGAGACTTAGAGTTTCAAGTTGATGATTGGGTATTCCTAAAGGTTTTACCTATAAAGGGGGTGATGAGATTTGGCAAGAAAGGGAAACTTAGTCCCAGATATATTGGACCATACAAAATCTTACGAAGGATTGGTCAAGTAGCTTATGAGTTAGAATTTCCACAAGAATTGGCTGATGTACACCCAGTATTTCATGTATCCATGTTGGGAAAGTGTACGGGAGACCGGTCGTTGTTTGTTTCTTCTGACACTATAATAGTTAAGGATGGCCTAACCTATGAAGAAATCCCTATGGCTATTCTTGATCGTCAGGTTCGCAAGTAGAGGACTAAGGAAGTTGCCTCAGTAAAGGTGTTATGGAGAAGTCAGAAAGTCAAAGAGGCTACATGGAAAGACAAAAAAGACATGAAGTCCAGATATCCGCATTGTTTTGAGGTTACAGAGAGTGTTCAAGGTAAACGATTTCCATAACCATGCCATGTCCCTTATGTATTCATGCCTCACATTTTACGTTCAAGTTCATGCATCTATTACTCATGTATCATGTCCTAGCGTTCATGTTTCCACGAAACCATGTCATGTTATTTCAGTCTCTATGTTTCATATTTCCTCACGTTCATGTACTCAAGCCGTGTCCAGTAACATTCTTAGCCATGACCCATCATTCGAGGATGAATGATCACAATGGGGAGATATTGTAACACCTCGTACCTTCAAACTGAGCTGTAATCATGATTCAGAGACTTAGAAAAAACCAAGACAGGGAGCGTTAGGATTAAATTCATTTCAGTTTAGTGATTAGCATTCTTACACCGGGATTTATGGACCATAAATTGGTTTACGGGCTATAAATTGAACCACAGATGAACCTCAAAAAACCTAGCTCACTATTATCGATTTATGGTGGGTTTTACGGTCCGTATAATTTTCACGGACCGTATATTATGCCGTAAAATATTTTTTACGGCCTGTCATTTGGATCATAAATGGGGAGGAGGAAATTGGGCTCACTGTAACCGATTTACGATCACTTTTACGGATCGTAAAAGGTACTGTAAAATATCCCAATGACTGATTAGTATAAATACGCATTTTCAGTTCATTTCTCACATTTTTCATTCTCTCCAAGCCCTAGCATGAAGCACTTTTCCTCTCCTCATCCTACTACGTCAAGGTAAGCTTTTTCTAAGTATTCCAAGCGAATTCTAACATATATACACATGAATTCTAAGTAGAAATTCATTGTCTCAAACAAGATTTTCAAGAAAACCCATCTTAAGGTTCAAAGTTCAAGCTTTCGGGTTTCTTCTTCAAGATACGAGATGGCTTAGCTGATCGACCAGAGATCAGACGCCACGTGCCCACGTAGTGGTTACATGTCGGTTATACTAATGCTCTCCCATTTAATAATGTTTTTCTCATGATATATATATATATATATATATGTCAAATGATACTCATGTTCATGTACATGTACAGTTTCAGTTTTAGTTCATATTATTTCATATGCCATGTTTATTCATTCAGTTGTTCTACATACTAGTGCAATTCAAATGTATTGATGTCCCTTTATTACCCGAGGCCTTCATTTCATGATACAGATATTGATTTACAAGACGACTGATCTGCTCGCTAGGTTCACACGTATCAGCTATTGGTGAGCCCCATTTTGTTCAGGGTGTTATCTTTATTTTATGTTCATGTCATGTCATACTGTAGAGGTATGCCAGAGGCCTTGTCCGAGTAAACAGTTTTAGTATTTCAGACTCATGTTTCAGAGGTTTCATAGACTAGTTCAATCATGTCATGTCAAATATGTAATTGGGTTAGCCTTGTATGCTACATTATTACGTTCAGACTGTTTTTCCGCATTCATGATATAACAATATTTTCAGATTTATGATTATTGAATCCCACGTTTTCCTAAATCATTTATGTTTGACGTATATTCCTCATCATTACATGTCCCATGTTGATTTAGCAAGCTATGTGGTTCGCTCGGTCACATGCAGCAAAGCACCGAGTGTCGTGTTACACCCAGGCCATGGTTTGGGGCGTGACAATTTGTCTAAAAAAGCCATAAATAAAAAAAATAATATAAAAAAGAGATACCACTATTTAAAAATTATAATAATACTTTAATACAACATATGAGAGTCTCATCCATTGAACACATAACCAAAAGAGTTTCAGGACATGTAATGGTACTTAGAAGGCCAATATTTGTCTAAAAAAAGCCATAAATAAATAAAAACACTTGATACTTTCAAATATTATAATAACATTGTAATATATCATATGAGAGTCTCCATCCATTAAATACATGATCCAAAGAGTTTAAGCACAAGTAATGGTTGTCCTTCAAGGTTGTGCTTTGAGAACAATAATTTGTTGTCAGACTAATTGGATAGTAATGTTATGATTACCATTACTTGTCCTAAAACTCTTTTGATCATGTGTTCAATGGATGCGGACTATCATATGATGTATTAAAGTGTTATTATAATGTTTAAATAGTATTAAGTCTTTTTATTTATTTTATTTTATTTATTTATGGGTTTTTAGACAAAGATTGGCCTTTTAAGTACCATTACTTGTCTTAAAACTCTTTTGATCATGTGTTCAATGGATGGAGACTCTCATATTATGTATTAAAGTGTTATTATAATATTTAAATAGTGGTATGACCTTTTTTATTTTATTTTATTTATTTATGGCTTTTTTTTTAGACAAATATTGGCCTTTTAATTACCATTACTTGTCCTAAAACTCTTTTGATCATGTGTTCAATGTATGAGGACTCTCATATGATGTATTAAAGTGTTATTATAATGTTTAAATAGTTTCATGTCCTTTTATTTATTTAATTTTATTTATTTATGACTTTTTAGACACATATTGTCCATGGTCTATATATAACATGTGGGAAATTTTTTACCATACGTGAAGTCGAGCCTAAATGATAACTGTTAGCTATTAACGATGGTCGATTTATGGTATACCTATCCACAGTCTCTTATATTTGTTTAATTTGGGGTTTGGAGTTTCATTTTTAAAAAAAAAAAAAAATTGTCCGTTAGACTAGTGCAAATTCAGAATGCTTCTCATTCCAACAGTCGCCTTTATATTCTCTTGTTTATCATCGACCAAAATGGTCTAAAATGGTCCTAAGCAGTGAGTTATTATAGATTAAGGTGGAATATTACCGGTTTGGTTTATAATTGACCCATCACACTTGGCTTTATTTCGACTGAAAAGAAAGACAAATGCAGAAATCAAATGAGGACAAAAGTGAAACACAACACAAAATGCAAAAATCACAAGAAAGATGTATAGCAAAACAATCCCAACATTTCATTTCATTTCAACCCCAACAAAAACATCAAATATATCCAAAAGCTTTCATATATGAAGTCCAAAAGCTTTCATCTACTTATTGGCCCGCAACATCCAACCATAGTTAGGAGATGTGCATTTCACCTTATAATATTTGTTATTACTCTCGTTCAATTTAAAATAGAACGGGCTCTTAATTTGCAGCTTTCTTCAATAAAACATTTAAATACTCCTTGTTCTCGAATGTTTGTCCGTAGTAAAAACCGATTCCATCATTGAAGTTGTGGTTTCTTTATGGACCACTTGGCTGCCCATAATCCCATCGCCTCCATCACACTCTTCGTCATCACTATCAGGATTATCCATATTCATTAAATGATCACTCATGCCCTCATGTTGTATTCAATTGTCATCGGATGGTGGCTGTGGATATGATGCGGGTGGGGGTGGGGTTGTTGTAGCTGAAGTAAAAGCTTCTTGAGACCTCTCAACAACAATTATTTTTAAAACAGGCCTAGAACCATCAAGACAACATCAAGCATGTACAATCCCTTGCTATCATTCGTTATGAAAGAAGGATGGATTTTCCCCCTAGTGGGCAGAGCATTAATCATATAACTAGTGTGCAAGTCGTTGGAGTTCCAATTTAGCTTCTTGCTTTCCATTACCTCGTAACCAAGTCGTTAAACGTACCATCGCAATGCACGACAATCGACACTGTCACCTTGCTCATAGAAATCTAATTCCAACATTTTGGGGTCTCCTCTCATTCACCCATGTAATCACTACCTACTATAATATATTTTGCAATCGACGCCATAATAAATCTATAATAGACTATGACTATGGTCTATGACTAATCTGCGGTCTATAACTAGGCGACGAACAATACTAGATTCAGAACGAAAAAAAGCAAGGATAAAGCTCTTGCCAGTTATGAACTGAGATATTTGAATAGAGAATTTGTATTCCCAAAATGAACTCCAATGTCGGAATGAGGGCGGAAGTTTCGCCGGGGAAGTGAGCTTTTACAGCAATGAGAAAGATCCTTTTCAACGATTTCTACGAGCTTTTTGTTACAATGGTTGAAATAGGGAAGCTTTCAGTCTTTGGGGACTCATTTTCCGATGAAAAGATAGAATTTTCGCTGGAAATGGGATTTGAAAGTGGAGAAATCGGAAGCTTCTTGAGCTTTTGGAGGGAAATATTTAGTTTTTTATTTCTTTTTAGGGTAATTAAAATGTTGGTGGTTGGGGGCCAAAATGTATTTTTCAAATCTTTGGGGCTAGGGTTGACAGCTTGTGGGACTAATAATGGAGACATCATAAATGGTGGCCCTGCCACTAAATCTTTGAGACTTGTGGCCTGTTTCTTAAATAAGTTTTGGTCTTCTAGCCAACTCCCCCAAGTCACTGTTATAAAAGTTAATTGGTTATTTATTTTGTTTCGAAGACATATTTTAAATTATAGTGCAGTAACTCTTGATTCAACTGACAAAACAGTAAATAAAAAATGATCACTATTATTATAATTATATTTTTGGTTAAATTAATACTGAACCCAACGACCTCGTACTAAAATCAAAATCCGCGATAATAGCATCAAAATTGACCATGTCCTACTACACTTTATAAAAGGTAAGCAACTACTGTAAATATATTTGAATTTGACTCTGGAGTTGATTTCACGTATAAGCATTTGGTAGTGGTTAATAGAGAAATTATTACTCGGGCTTTCACTCTTACTCGTTAATAATGGACTTTGCACTCCCCTTAAAAATAATAAATAAAGTAGTTATTTTATCATAAAACCGGTATTAATTAGTGTATAGTTTCAATGAACTTGGAAAATGATTTGAGGAATGAGTAGTTAATGTTAAGGGTAAAACATGATATGTTAAATTGGACAAGTAAAAATGAAAAGATTTATTTTCAGTATAGTGGACAAGTAAAAGTGAACGGAGGAGTGCTAAAATTACTAAAGTCAAACTGTTCGACTGAATGTTAAAAATATCACTAATGAAGTGCTAATTAGAATTAGAAACAATTAATTAATCAAAACATCTAGAATAATGAGATATTACCGTTGCTCTTGAGGACTTACTGATTATTCTGTCTAATTTATTGAGGTAAGTCATTTACTTATACTCAACGCAATTACCACAAAATATACAGATTCCAAAATCAATACTGTAATTAAGCAATCGTTTCTTTTTCCTTGGAGATGGAAAATTCGCCCACCAGATTTTATCAATTTGCAAATTCTTCCTCAGTTAGTTAAAAGAATGAAATTGGCTAATGTTACGACATGGATCGGGATTAAAAAAAATTCCATTTTCATCCATTAAATAATATTTAAATTTAATCACTTGAAAAGTCTTCCGTGGAGGCTAGTATGTTATTTTAATATTCAGATATCTTTTCCGGTTGCGTCCTATTAATTTCGTACCCAGATACTATAGATATTGCTCCCTGACTAGTGTGTGAGTTTCAAGGAATATTGTCTCTCTTTTACATTGCTTATGTTATTTTTATTGCAATGATACTTGTATACGGTAAAAACCGAAGCAACTTGTACTTGGTAAGAAGCGGGGTAAAGTTTAAAGCTGTCTGATATGATAGATCAAGGAAGTATAAGGTCGTTGGCCATCAATGGGAACAAGGACCGAGGGGTCGTGAGTTCATTCAATTCAGCGTCGAAACCAAGGGTATGTTGATGGGCACAGAAAACCCGAGCCTGAAGCGAACACACTTAATATAGGCTCGGGGAATCCGTTGTGGAACGAGCCACGCGTCAACTGACCGTTGCGCCATTTGCGCTGACAATAGTACGGGTGTCAGACCGTACGGACGCCGCCTTATTCATTTTAGGATTTTCCTAGAAAGGCCTTTTCTTAGATTGTACTAAGGCCCATCTATTTTTAGCTATAAATAGGGGTGTACCCCCTTCTTTTTTAGGTTAGCATTTCATTATTCTTGATATTTGTAATCTGAAAAAGCGGCATTGGAATTTTCTTAAGTTGTTGGCTCGATTAAGGAAAGCAATCACCAAAACCGGACCAGTGATCAGAGTTCACAAACTTGGTTTCTTAAGTTTCCTTTACTGTTATTTATCAATATACCATCATTAGCTTGCTATTATTATACATTACAAATTAATCTAACCACATATCCTATCAACCATTTATAAATTTAATTGTTATCCATTTTCGAGGATAAACAGTTTGGCGCCCACTGTGGGGCCTAGGATAATAGTGGTGGTTAATTTGCAACTCCCCTTTTCACTTGTTCTTTGAAAGTTTGTGTTTCAGATCCATTCAAAATGGTGAGCAGTGGTCAGTCTGGGCACGTGAACAACAATGAGATTATCGCTGAAAACGACAACAACACCGAAGTGCCAAACCTGAACGCACCCCCTGTTGACCCAGCCAACCCAAATGCTGTCAACTCGACCGAAGGCCTTAATCAGAATACCGTCAACAAGACCAATGCCGCCCTTCCGGCCATGGATCCTTTAAATAACAATAATTCAACTACTTTACCTCAGGCACAAGCCCGAAAGACTCCGGATGTTGCGGATGAAATTAGCTTACATTTGATATTTGAAATGTTGCAGGAACAGCAGGTCGCTATAGCTCAGCTCCAAAACAAAGACAACAAAGCAGCATCGGCAAAGCCAAATCAGACCACCAAACCAAGGCGAGAGAAGGCCCGGATAGTCGAGAGCGACAACGGATCTGTATCGGTACATCTACCGAGGTCTTGAAAATGCTTGACGTATTGGCTAAATGAGTCGAGTCAACTGAAAAACGGGTGAAGATGTATAACTCTTGAGTAGATCAAATCTCGGGGGCACCTCCAATCTTGAAAGGACCAGACTCGAAGAGATATATCCAAAGGCCTTTTCCTCCGAGTGCGGCCCCGAAGCTGATCCCAAAGAGGTTCAAAATGCCCGATATCCCGAAGTATGATGGGACGACAGACCCACAGGAGCATGTGACTTCGTATACTTGTGCCATAAAAGGCAATGATGTGGAAGAAGATGAAATCGAATCAGTGTTGTTGAAAAAGTTCGGTGAAACGTTGTCTAAAGGGGCACTGACTTGGTACGATCATCTGCCCGAGCATTCCATCACTTCTTTTGAGATGCTCACAGATGCGTTTATCAAAGCCCATGCCGGAGCCAAGAAGGTACAGGCAAGGAAAGCAGACATCTTCAGAATCACCCAAAGAGATAACGAACTACTCCGAGAGTTCGTAAACAGGTTCCAAAAGGAATGAATGGAACTCCCTCCGGTCCCAGAGGAGTGGGCAGCTCAAGCCTTTACTAAGGGTCTCAACCCACGAAGCTCAAATGCCTCATTCAAATTAAAGGAAAACTTGGTGGAATATGAGGCAGTAACTTGGGCCGATGTCCATAACGGGTACGAATCCAAGATTCGAGTAGAGGATGATCAACTTGAACTTCCACCCGATCCGATAAGTGGAAATAAGAATTCTGAGAGACTGAGGAGGAATTTCGAACCGGAGATAAGGTCATCAAAGGATAGGTATCGACCGTATGCTCAATTGCAGAAATCCAGCTTTAGGTCGGATAAGGGAAGAAGCGGTCCCAGTCATCTTTTGAGTAGAGGCGATAGACGAGATAATTGCGGATCAAGCAGTCGAGGCTTGCTGTTTAGAGGTGACGCCGGTGGGTCAGCCAACAATAGGGATATTCCGAGGTTATCAGAGTACAACTTCAACATTAACGCGACATGATCTTGTCTCAGTGATTGGCCATATCAAAGATGCCAGGTGGCCAAGGCCATTAAGATCTGATCCAGCTCAAAGAGATCCAAGCATAATGTGTAAGTATCATGGGACTCATGATCATAAAACCGAAGACTGTTGCCAATTGAGAGAAGAAGTGGCTCGGTTGTTAAAAAATGGTCACCTTCGTTAATTCTTGAGTAAGTGAGCCAAAGGACACTATAAAGGTATAAAGGTAGGGAAAATCACAAACAGGTCGAGCCCGTGGAGCCACAAAACGTGATCAATATGATAATCAGAGGAACGGATATGCCATGAGGACTGATGATGAAGAGAACAAAGGTTTCAATTGTACGAGAGAAGCGGACCAGGGATTATGTGCCGGAGGAATCTATTTCCTTCAACAATGAGCATGCGGAAGGCATCATTCAACCGCACAATGATGCGTCGGTAATTTCTATTCTTATTTTTAAATCTCAAGTTAAACGTAATTTGATTGACCTAGGTAGTTCGGCCAACATTATCCGATGGAGAGTAAGAGAACAACCGAAGTTCTTTGACCAAATTATTTCGGTAGCTGGGTTCTCGGTGGATTCAATATGGAAAGCGAAACTACTAAGGGAGAAATCTCTTTACCGGGCCAACATCGACGAACTATTCACAACCGTGTTCTATGTCATCGAGGGAGAGAGATAAGTATAATGCGTTACTCGGCAGACGTGAATTCATAGCGTGAGGAGCGCACCATCACGATAGCCTTGCCGGCTTTTGTGCGTTATTATCTGTTGAAAGTTGTAACATCTCAGGGACAGGTGGCTGTGATATATATATATATATGCGTATATGCGACAGTTTTGAAACGACGTCTTGCCTTCGTATGTGTATAAGTTCTTAGCATGCTAGTTGTGGATTGGCTATAGTAACAGGTGTGTACGAGTGTCCAGCTCGGGCACTAGTCACGGTCTATGGGGTTGGGTCGTGACAAAAGTGGTATCAGAGCGGTTCATCCTGCAGTATCCCAAACATATATACATACGCGAGCCGATAAGGCTGCCACGACGAATGGGACCGCCCAAAACATAAATCATACCACCAACCGACGAAAGAACTATTCACAACCCACGCATATGTCTACGTACCTCCCAAGAGTAATAACAAATCATATGACGGGACAGGGCCCCGCCATACCCCTGAACAGACGTATATATATACAACGAAAGTGTCTGTACCAAAGTATAGGCTCCGGAACAAGGGAGCGCTCCAAGATAGCAGAATAGATATCCTAGGCTGGCGGATCACCAAAGCGAGCGTCTGTACCTGCGGGCATGAAACGCAACAAAGAAAGGGGTCGACGAGACGTGTATCGAGTATATAAAGCATGAAATACGTAAAAACGGGGTTATGACCAAAGTAAGAAGTACAAAAAGTGAGCACAATAACCAGAATACCAAAATGCTTGCGTTTGAAATACAAATCATGCATGTCAATATCATATACATATATCCGGCCCACTATAGGACCCGGTGAACATGGTCGCCACCCCGTCTTTGGCGCCATAACACAACATACTTCGAAACACAGCATAACTCCATATCACAGCATAACTCCGTAATCACAGCATAACCCCGTAACACAAAGATAACTCCATAACACAAGATAACACCATGATATACATATATATATATATGCCGTACCGGCCCGCTAGTGCGGACTCGGAGAAAGACGCGAAATGCCTGCACAAACATAGTAAATAGCCATATGCATATAAAATCATCTTTTCGAGACTCGATAGGTAAGTAAGTAATCAACGCTCGAGTATTAAAACGATAGCCAGATTAAGTCCTTTCTAAATGTCGCTATAAGCCGCATTGAGGGAAGTCTCAGGGATCCTAGACATGTATCAAACCAATCCGAGCCCGCCTATGAAAGTTACGGACATTATTCATTATAGAACCCTCTATGAACGTATCAAAGCAATCCGAGGCCGCCTATGAAAGTTACGGACATTATTCCTTATAGAGTCATCTAGGAATAGGATCCCTTTATACATCACTTACTAGCCAATCATACAAAAGACTCAAGGGCAATGGCTCGACCATATTAAAAGGCTAATATCAAGAAGTGAATAAGAATCGTAAACATGCTCGGAACTTATGAATAGAGTTACCCCGAGGCTCGTATCGTATCTTACTTACATCTAAGACATGCCAAAAGAAAGAAGGGATAGGCTTTACATACCTTGTCCGCTTCCTAAGTTAATCCGAACTTAAGTCTCGGGATTCCCAAGATCTACAACAACGTCAACATTAGCTATAGGTACTTAAGAATCCAATCCTAAGCTAGCAATTCATTTATAGAAATTTGGGCAAAGATTTCCTTTATAAATTCAACAAACCCCGAGAATTCCACTCGGCCAAATCATCAACAACAATACCAACAACCATATTAACAACATCAAAAATTAATTCAAAACGCATTCTAACGTTAGTAACTCCTTCCTACAAAATTCGACGGCATTCCAATTACGTTCAAGTCAACCACATACAATCAAGCCAACACCAATGATCACACGTTCAAGTACTAACCCGAGACCATTCAAACAAGACTCGAGAACACTTTGGACAACCCGTACAATATTCAAAACAGCCCAACTAACATACAACACCACCCGAAATCTTCCAAACTCGACAAGAGCAACACAACACATTCTTTTCTTCCAAATTCATCAACTATGCCAACAACCACACGTTAACAACATCATTTACACAAATGCAAGAAATGATATTAACATCATATTAGCTTCTACAACAGCCCACAAACAATTACAACTCCAACTTGAACCATTAAACCTTCATTTATATCATAGAATCCACAACAACAACAACCAAAAATACTAAATAAATTTAGTTCATCACTCCTACACAACACAACTCCTACACGGCTCAACACCAACACATATGGTTCCATGAATTTCATTCATTTCTACACACTACAACATGCACAAACCATCCATAACACATGTAAAAGGAGTTAAAGCTTACCTTTTCCACTTAACTCTCAACTTGGCTAGGGTTTGTAACTTGCAAAAATGAATGGTTTGATTGCTCCAACAACTACTCCACGTTACTAGGGACCTTCCAATTGGTTGGAATATTAGAAGAAAATTATTTTTCTTGATCAATATTCATGGCACCAAGTTCGGCTAGCCATGGCCGAATATTTCTCCATTCTTCTCCAAGTTTCTTAAGTTTGTGAAGTGATGAACAAGTCTTGCTTTGTCATCACTTATCTATTTATGTGTATAGCCCCTACAAGGTGGACACATGCCCCCCCTCATGGCTTAAGTCAATCAAATTTGGCCAAGCTATGGGTGGGAGCCCACACCCCACACGGCCACTTGTGGCCTTTTTCATGAAATAATTAACTTCTTAATCCTTAATCTTCCTTAATATTCCATACCAATAAAATTTATAAGCAACTTGTATTAAAACAAAATCGGAAAATAGCCTTATCCTTAACTTATCGCAATTAACTTAAAATATCCCAATGTACAAAATACGGGATATAACACTATTAATCGAACTCCGAGGCTATCTAATCGATGAACTTCATGAGCCATTTCTCTTTTCTCTGGTGGCACATATGACAAACTACCCATGGATTTACGACTAAGGGCATCGGCTACTACATTAGCTTTTCCCGAATGGTACAGAATATCCATAACATAATCCTTTAGCAACTCTAGCCATCGCCTTTGGCGTAAATTCAAATCCTTTTGCTTAAAGATGTACTGGAGACTTTTATGATCAGTATAGATATCAACATGGACACCGTATAAGTAGTGCCTCTATATTTTCAAGGCATAAATCACTGCCGCTAACTCAAGGTCATAGGTTGGATAATTCTTCTCGTGCTTCCTCAACTGCCTAGAAGCATAATCGACAACCTCACCGTGCTGCATCAACACACAACCCAATCCTACACTTGAAGCATCACAATATACCACATAGCCATCTGCTCCTTCTGGAAGAGTCAAAACTATTGCTGAAGTCAATTTATCCTTTAAATCTGAAAACTCTGCTCAGAAGCATCTGTCCATTGGAACTTAGCTGATTTCTGAGTTAATTTAGTCAATGGGGCTGAAAGAGAGGAAAATCCTTCTACAAACCTTCTATAATAACCTGCCAAGTCCAAGCAACTACGCATCTCCATTGGTGCCGTGGGCCTTGGCCAATTCTTTACAGCCTCAATCTTCTGGGCATCCACTCTAATGCCTTCCTCTGAAATAATGTGACCCAGAAAAGCCACAGAGTTCAACCAGAACTCACACTTAGAAAACTTGGCATACCACTCCTTTCCTCGAAGAATTCCAAGCACTGTCCGTAGATGTTCTGCATGATCAGCCTCTAACGGCGAATAAACCAGAATGTCATCTATGAACACAATCACGAACAAATCTAGGAAGGGTCTGAATACACGATTCATTAAATCCAAGAATACGGCTGGGGCATTAGTTAGCCCGAACGACATAACACGAAACTCATAAAGGGCCATATCTAGTCCGGAATGCCGTCTTCGAAATGTCCTCTTCCTTGACCCTGACCTGGTAATATCCTGATCTCAAGTCTGTCTTCGAGAAATGTTTAGCGCCTTGCAACTGATCGAATAAATCATCGATCCTCGGGAGTGAATACTTATTCTTTACAGTCACTCTATTCAATTGCCTATAGTCAATACACATTCGCAAAGAGCCATCCTTCTTTCTCACAAATAACATCGGCGTTCCCCACGGTGATGTACTAGGCCTCGATAAAGCCCTTCTCCAAAGAATCTTTCAACCGCTCCTTCAATTCTTTTAACTCCGCAGTGCTATCCTATAGAGGAGGGATAGGTATTGGGAAGAGTGTGCGGCAATAGGTCGATAGTGAAATCAATCTCCCTCTCTGGGGGAATGCTCGGAAGCTCGTCTGGAAACACTTACGAGAACTCATTAACCACAGGAACAGACTGAAGAGTCGGCGACTCTGCTTGCACATCTTGAACTCGAACTAGGTGAAAAATATGCCCTTTTCTGATCATTCTTTCTACCTTAAGGTAGGAAATAAACCTACTCCTAGGCGAAGAAGCATTGCCCTTCTGCTCTAGGACTGCCTCGCCTGGAAACTGGAATCGAACCATCTTTGCTCTACAATCAACGTTAGCATAACAAGAAGCTAACCAGTCCATGCCCATAATAACATCAAAATCAATCATATCTAACTCAATCAGATCTGCTACAGTATGGCGATCACAAACTATAACAGCACAGTCTAGGTATACTAGCCTAGCGATAAATGAATCACCAACGGACATAGACACCTCAAAAGGTGTAATCAACTCGGGCTCTATCCCAAACTTGCCGGTAACAAAGGGCATAACATACGATAAAGTGGAACCTAGATCAATCAGTGCATAAACATCATGGGAGGAAACTAATAATATACTTGTAACAACATCAGGAGACGTCTCGCGGTCCTATCTACCAGCCAATGCCTACACGCGGTGCTGAGGACCGCTCTAGCTGGAGGCTCCATTCCCCCCTCTACCTCGCCTTGCTGGAGTCTGAAAAACTTACCTTGAAGGGCGCACTGCAGAAGATGAGCCAGCCATAGACCCTGTAGGCTGAACCATACCTGAACCAACCCCCAGTCGGCACTCCCTCATCCCGTGGCCTGGCTGTCCACAAGCATAGCAACCATCCGAGCCCAGCCGACACGGACCTACATGTAATTTGCCACACTGGTACATCGTGGCAAAGGGGGCCTCATCTGGCCTGACTCTGGTCGGTACTGAGAGCCTGATGCTTTAGAACTCTAGCCCGCTCCGGAATAAGAAGACCTATCAAACCTAGGGCCTAAAAATCGCGGAGGTGCACTCCCTGTCGGCTGATAAGAATATCTGGAATGCTGCTACCTCTGTCCTCCCCTGAACTCACCAACCATATCAAAAGATCTAGCCCTCTTACCACAGCTCCGGTCACGCTCACGCTCTATCCTCCGCTGGCATTTACGATCCTCTAAATTCTGTGCATACGCCTGTATACGGGAGATATCCATGCTTGGCTGTAGTGTAGCGGTCGTACACTCATCTATCAAGTGTGGCCCTAGACCTGCCACAAAGCGATGAACTCTATCCTCCATCTCAGCCACCATGGCGGGAGCATATCTAGCCAAGGAATCGAAGTGTACACAATACTCTTGAACATTCACACTGCCCTGCTCAACATGTAGGAACCTGTCTGCTCGGGCCCGTCGGACCTCTGGAGGTAAATAATGGTGGAGGAAAGCATATAAGAACTCTCGCCACACAGCTGGAGGGGTATTTTCTCCCCTAGATAACTCCCATGCCTAATACCATTGTATCGAAATATCCCGGAGTCTATATGAAGCCAACTCTATTGACTCAACCTCATCTGCGTGCATAACCCTCAGGGTCCTTTGCATACCATCAATGAAATCCTAGAGGTTCATTTTTTGCTTTACCACAGAAAACTCGGGAGGACCTAACCCAAGGAAGGTCTTAACCCTCGAAAGACTAGCCCTGTTTGCCTGGTCAACACCAACTCCCTGCCGCTGAGCCTGGGCGGCTACTAATCTGGTCAACAACCGTACGAAATCCCGTACATCCTGGCCCGATGCATCCCGGCCTGTTGGGAACTGGGACGATGCGAGGCGAGGTACGCGATGTCTCGACGCCCTACTCGAATCTCATCATGGGCCCTCGTGGCCTACCGAGTACGGCTAGTGGCGGCCGCTCTCTTACCCTTCTGGGCAGCTGTAGCTTTCTTGCAGGGCATTGCTGAAATTAGAGCAATTTATTAGAAAGCAAACGCTTAACACAGGGCTCTATTGCACAATCTAAGAGAGAAAGAATGATATCATTCTAAATGTCCTGTAGACTCCTGTTTATAAGTGTTGCGCATAACACGCCCATAAATAAGACTCTACTAGACACGGTTTGTAGACAACCCTAGGACGAAACTGCTCTGATACCACTTCTGTCACGACCCAAACCGATAAGTCGTGACGATTGTCTGACCTCTAGCGACCAAACACCCCTAAACACGATATCTAAAACATACCGAACATCAATGGCCCACAAAAAGGCATAAACGGATCTCATAAGAGGGAAACATCAGAACTCTGTACAATCTGCATATTTATACACAACATGCGGAAGACCAGTGCAAGCTAGCTAGGCTGCTACATATACTCTACACAAAGGAATAGAAGCTGACAAGGCTACATCATCTGACTACTACATACAACTGTCTACAGACCTCTACTGAAATGAAAGCTGTAGAAAGGACAGGACAGGGCCCCGTCATACCCATATACATACACATCTCAAAAGGGGCATACCAAAACTGACTGTAGCTCCGGATCAAATGGAGCGTACTGACCACTGCTAGATCTAGAGGTCCTACTGAGCTGGACCTGTCTGTCTCCCCCCCGTACCTCGCGGGCATGAACGCAGCCCCCGACACGGGGAGTCGCACGGAAGCACGTAATCGTATCGAGTATGTAAGGCGGCATGAACGTGCCCCCCAGTTAACGTGGAGTCAAGACAAATAATGTACCGAGTATGTAAGGCATATAAGAACAACATATACATAAGAATCATGGATAAGATCTGAACTCATAAACTTAAATGACTGACTGCATGTACCTGTATGAACTAGTATTTGCCTAAATCTGCACAAATCTGTATAACTGACAATGCCTCTGTGGGCACATAATATGCATGCTTATACATATCAATGATGGTCGTGTATCTATATATATGTGTGCGTATATAACGCTTGATATATGTGCGTATATAACGCCTATAAAGCCTCTATGGCATCTCATCATATCATACCGGCTCTTCTGCGACCATAACCGACATAATCATCATAGTAGTAATGCGTGTATAATGCCTATATCTCTTCTAATACTTTACATATATCTAATATTCGCGTATATAACGCCTTCTGGTCACGGATCAATGTACATAAATATATTATGAATGTAATGCTGAATAAACTGTATGCACAGAGCTGGCTACATAGGACTGGACCCATGAATAGAAGGACCACTCATAAACAAGGTAAACATCAAAGACTGAAGTAATTCTAATGTTTCTAAGAGTAGAGTGATATGGAAGCTCGCTTACTCACTTGTAGGATCATATCATAAGATCATGCCAAAAGAAAGAAATGATAGACTTAACATACCTTGAAGTATACTCAATCGTCCCACTTCAACCTCTCGAACTTGCAAGTTTACAATTAAGATAACATAGTATTTAATTGGACTATTTACTTCACTTACTAACCTCCTTTAGACGCATAGTTTGTAGATAATATTTTCCTTATAAGCTTACAACTCTTCAACTTCTCATTCGATCCAATGTCAACCACAATATCCACAACACGATGACAACACATATATATATCAAATCCATTCCCAATCATCTCTTAAAATAACCCTAAGTCACTATCTTTTCTTTCATCAACTTACCACCCCCACAAATATCCCCTCTTTACTTAAAATTACTAAAACTCTTGATACCCAACTTAAATATAAGGGTAGAAATCATTTACATACCTTGAGGGGTGAAAAATCCCAAGAATCACTTCAACTTCAACTCTCTAAGCTTCACAACCTTGAAGAAACCCTAGAAGCAACCTTCTTCTTTACAAGCATGGGTTCACGGGCTCGTATTTTTCCAAATCTCTACTAATATGATGGGAAATATTGGGAGAGAATATATTAGGGTTTTTCTGATTTGGGATGGAGGAAAATATGAAATAAGGTCGTGAACCACCTATTTATACTTGGAAGCCAAAAAGGCTACAGCCGGTCCGGTTTCGACGAGCGGGTGTGCACGGCCCGTCGACGGTCCGTCGACTTGCTCCGTCGACCTGCGCCTGCAGATGCAAGGCTGCGGGACCCTGTTGACGCTGCACATCGATGGTCCGTCGACTGTGTCGACGACCCGTCAACGATGACTGGTGTTCTGCAGATTTTTCTAATTCAATTCAGATCGCGCCGGTTCGATTCGTTCAACTTCTAACTCTATAAATTTTCAGGAATATCTGTTGGAACTCTTGTACACGGGGTAAGGCACTTTCTACCTCCAAACCCGGGCTCGGGTCTCTATTCCAAGGGCATACCCGACTAGAAAACTATAGGTTCTACCACTACGAACACGAGGGGTGTAACAATAAATATCTGCAAATTACATGTTCGCTTGGTACATGCTTCACATGCCTACTTGCTATGTGTGTTGTCATATATTAAAGCTTGAGTACAATTGGACTGATGATCTATACTACATACTCAAAGAAAAACCACAAGGCTTAAAACCTACCTGAATTTATCTCCACTAAAGGTTGACTTATGATGGCGAATCAAGGAGAGCAGGAAGCACAGACTTTAGGAGAGACAGTTGAGATGCTGCGGGATAAAGTGCTACAAATGGAAAAGAACCTTCAGGAAATAGGAAAGAAAATTAAGGAGGTAGACAGATTACTGGGCATGGTTGGGAATCCGCCGGAAGGCATACCCCAAGTGCAACACTATGGAAATGTACCTGATGAGCTGAGGGAATTGGTGCTAAACTACATACCGCTAGAGAGAAAGCCTGCAACACCTAGAGAAGGAACCCCGAAAGGGGCAAATGGGGAAAAAGGAGCCGGGTTAGATCCGTGGGTGTTTAAATCGGACCCGCAGGAAGTGACAGAGCCCCAAGAGAAGGATCCCGAGCCCATTGAAAAAGAAAAGCCGGAGGAGGAAGAAGAAGAGCTAGAGAAGGAAGAGGAAAAGCCTCATACATAGAGAAGGAAGAACCACAGCCTATCGACATAGGGGTCGAAGGAGGGGAGAATATGTTTCCCGAATTTTAAGGGAACGATGCGAATGATGAATTCGGTTATTATGCCACCACTGATGAGGGAAAGGATTTCTATGCACCTTCGTCCATGCTGATGCCTGCTGCCTCTACTATGGTATTAGAGAGCTTTGGAAGGGTTAACCTTCCTACACCTACTCCGTGGAGCATAGACTTCAGAGCCCGATCCTCCCCATTCAGAGTAGCTCCTTTGCCCGTCACTTGTAAGGAAGTGTTCCGAAAAATGATGGCCGCGGGTATGGATTGCACTACTAGGGCTAAACTACCGGTTCCTGACTTGGTGTATGCTTACAAAAGATGCTCGTTCCACCTCAATCAGGCGGGCCATACCTTGAATGTATGTTTAGCATTAAGAAAAAGAATTGTTAGTTTGATCGACGACAGGATCATCGGGACTTTGTAGGGGCCGCATACCTTGCTGGTCCATGACCCTGTTATCCCAGGAGAGGGAGTCACCCTCGAGACTCAATTTGGAGGTAAGATTTCATGATTTTTGAGGAATCATACACTCGCCTTTTCGCAACTTTAGCCTCGTTGAACAAGATCAGACCCACGGAACCTGTCTACGAGCCCGCGCCATTAGGGCCCAACCGAAAAATGTTCATCTTATACCATACTGGAGCCAGGGAACATGATATAGAGGAATGCCATACCTTCAAACTCAAGCTCAAAAGTATGATTAAGATCGGACAGATCTTGGTCCTCCTTCCACCGTGGTTTTGAGAGGAAGAAAGATCGGCATGAGAGAGCAAGTTCGTAAGGACAACAACTTGCAGAGCTATACTTTTGGGTAGATGTTATGTCCCCCCTTTCCCAAATGTTCCCCCCCCCTCAAAAAAAGGGAACGGCCCACCGATGCCCTAGGAAGGGCAGGGCCCCTTCGGGTTCTGGGATTTGTAGGGG
>NC_081345.1:4665500-4677077 GCF_029784015.1 Lycium ferocissimum | reverse complement strand
TGTCCTTCTAATCCAAAGTTCTAGGTAAGGGTTCTAGTGATCCCCTAGGGAAGGTGTTAGGCACCCTAGTATTAAGGATTTGTACGATACGTTTGACCGTCGAATTCCAATGTGTGAGTATTTGCATGAACTATTTATTTAGTGTTTATTTCCCACAAAGAGATTTGTCATGTTGCATATCATTTTTGAAAAAAAAGGAGTTGAATATATCCCCTTTATATATAGGGTATTTAGGTTCGGATTTATGATATCCGGATATAATTAGTTCCTTTTATATATAAGGATAGTAGTTTTCTTATGGGAAAAGATAGAAAGTTCAATTATTTTTTGCTTTGGATGACCAAGTTTTACCCATGCTTTACTCACACGTGGACCGGGTTAATCCGTTCAGTACATTTTCAGAATATCCTTCCTTAAATTTTTTACAATTAAGCGTAATTTGGACTGTTTTGATTTTTAAAGAAAAGGACTCTTTATATGTTCCGCGCGATTGGTCTTTTAGAAAAAAGATGAATTGTACCCATGGTAAAAAAATCTCGCATATGTTCCTTTAAAACGTACTTGCATACATATGTCTATTTAATAACAAAAGTTCCAATTTTACTTAAAAAATAAGAGCTTCATTTCAAAATCAGTTCTGTTTTATCAAATGCCTGGTGTTTTTATTGAAATCGTGGGCCTTAGCCCATAAAATATTGATCGTGATTTTTAGGAAAAAGGCCAAGTGGGTATTAACCCAAAGAAATAACTTTATTTGGGTTTTCTTAAAAAATAATCAAGTTTTATGGACTATTGGCCTAAACACGCCCTATTTCTAACCATTTTAAAAACGTAGGCCTTAGCCAAGTTTATTTGACCACAGATTTATTCAAAATCAGACGGGGTTTTAGTCCAAAAGAGACCTTTCATCATTTGTTTTCAAATACTAGACCGAGTGGGCTCTAACCCAAAACATTTCAATGAGCATTCATTTTCTTGAGAAAAGACAAGTGGGCTATGGCCCAAAAATATCAAAACCCTTTACAAAAGCCCAAAGCCAGGAAAGATATGCTTTCAAATCATTTTTAAGAAGGAAGCCTTTTGCCTAATCTATTTACCCTCTAAGTTTTACACAAGTTGTCTATACCATTTTTTTCGCATTCCTAAAATCTTTTCCAGTTTATTACTTATTAAAATTACAATGATTGCCTCATTTTTAACCCTTCAAAATCAACACGCGTTCTCAAGGTTTTAAAAAATTTCGGGTGCTAAAGTCTGTCTAAACGACATATGTACCGTTTGCCTAAGATGCCTAATTCATAATACACTACAAAAAAATTGGTTTTAGCAACGGACGAAATCCGCTGGTAAATAGCTTATATCCGTTGCTAAACCAATATAGCTACAAAATAATGACGGAATTGTATCTGTCAGTAAAATCCTCGTAGCTAGCAATTGGCCGACAAAAAAAAATGAATCCATCGCTGGATTAACAACGGATTGGCGACAGTTTTTATCTGTTGCCAATATGAGCGACGAATGAAATCCGTCGCGATGTTAATAATTTTCGTCGCTAATTCTATGAGTTATTTCGTCATTTCTTCTGATTGGCGACCAATAGTTTCCGTCGCTAATTCCGTAGCCGAATCTTTTAATACACATTTTTGCATTCCTTTTGGCGACGAAAATAATTTGTCTCAATATTTGAAATCCGTCGCAAATATTTTTCTTTTTTTATTTTATATAATATTTTAAATACACGTGTCCAAGCATACATTAGATACTCATATAATTACTTAATTAATAGAAACTAATATTCTACAAGGTCCAAAATACATAGCAAAATGCAAATCAAGTTTGAACCACCACAACAATAATATCCAAACCAAAAAATCCAAAATCATATGCAACAACCATAAGTCCAAACAACAAAACTAACAACCATAAAGTCCAAACCACAAAACTAACTAATGAGAGACTGGAGAGCCACGATCATCATCAGAAACCGATGCATCAACTTGATCAATGTTGGCAGTAGCTGGAGCTAGAACTATAGGTGCCATAGATGATGGATGGTCGTCAAGAGGTGTCCGTGTACGAGAAGAAGACTGCAATTATGATTCAATCCACGTACCCGCTCAACAATTATAGGAAGCAAGCGATAAGTTCGAGATCCAAGACCAATATCATGCTATCGGTCGCTGCGAATTATGCAATTAGTCGATATGTAGAGAATTAATCGCGTCACTAACTCATCAAGAAATAATGCCCCGAAAGCTCAATACAATGCAAGATTTCTGTTGAGCATTCGGAGGTGGTACTAAGGATGTAGCATCGGATGCGTTATTAAGGACGAAGATTCTCAAAACATACATCATAATATAAGTGTGCTTGAGATCCACAGGCCATATATATTCTTCTTTTCTTTACCCTCCTACGGCTTGACATTGATCAACTTCGCATTGAGTGAATTTATCTTCCATCCGTAGATCGATTTTGTAGTATTTCTTGATATTTTTCCTGTAAAAGAGAGTGATAATTAGTAAAACTCATTTCACTAACAGTAAGCACATACAAGAATCATTAAAGACAGCAAGAATAATGCCCTGAAAGCTTCAATACAATTCAAGATTTCTTTGTCTCACTAAAGGAAGCAAACAAAGCTTCTTCCTTTTTTTTTTTTTTTTTTTATTTTTTTAGTTTTTTAACCTTTGATAATTTTTCGTAAAACAATTCAAAAGGCCCATGGCAATGAACATCAACAACATAGCCGATTGGTGCTTTCTAAACTAACCATTTTGAACATGAATTAAACAAAACGGTTATTAAACTATTACGGCGAGAAAAATTCCTAAATGAAACACCAACGAGAAGAATATTCTCAAAACATACATCAATTAACTTATCTATAAAATAAATAATACATTAGTCCTATGAAAAAAAGGTTCAATAAATGATGTTTCATCTTAACACACACCCACTCTCATAAACGATTTAGGCCAAGGTGCTTTCCTCTATTACCTCATAAAAAGAACGATATCACTCGGTGAAGATGTAAAAATAATCTCGAAGAAATAGTTTGCTATAGGTAGCACAATGTCAACTCTGCTAAGTGCTTGTTTCAATGAGCTTAACTTTCAACCAACACTCCCACTCAATCTAGGACTCCTTTCCCTTCACCTCACTCACTTTTTTCTGGTTCACTTAGACATTGTTTAACTAAATTACAAAGCAAGCTCGCGGGATAGTAAAAAGAAAATCACTTTCTAAATAATGAGATATAAGTGTTCTCCAAGCAAGTCCTCTAGCTGCACCAGCAGCAATCCTAAGCCTTGCTGGCCAAACGAGCTCGAAATCACCATTCCTAACACCAGTACTAAGATTACCATGTAAAAGGGAATACAAACTTCCATTCTGCATATGCTTATACCCCAAAAGCCTTTCAGTATCAATTATACAAAAACCTAATAAGGGCACTAAATTCGGGTGCCTAAGTTGCCCTAACTGATTCATCTTAGACCGAAACTGTTTTTCGCTTATCTTACAACTACTCAGCCTTTTAATAGCTAATGCAGATCCATCAGGCAACATAGCTCTATAAGAAACACCATTCCTAGTTGAAATTACAATATTTCCACTATCAAAAGAATTAGTACCTGCTAATAAATCATTGAGCTTAATCTTGTTAATAGGTTTTTGAAACAATGTAAATTGAACAAGCTTAAAAGCTCTCAACTTTTCAACCCAATCACTACTGTTATTACTACTACCTTTACCATCACCAAGTTCTCTATCTTTCTAGTTTGGCTGAACCAAAAACCATCTCCAAATCCCAAATCCAAGAATCAAAGATCCTAACGCACTAACAACACCAACAACTATAATAATAACAAGACTCTTATTACTCAACTTACTACATATATTTCCAAGTGGGGTCCCACAAAGTCCATTATTCCCTTCAAAATAATTTTCAAGAACCTGTCTAAATCATCAGGAATTGAACTAGAAAGACCATTATTTGACACACCGACCTGTTTCAACCAGTCCAACCTGCCAATCTCAAATGGTATTGCTCCAGTAAGTTTGTTGTCATTTAGCAAAAAGGTGTTCAAGAATTTACAGTTAATAAACTCAGGTGGTATAGAACCAGTAAAAGAGTCACCAAAATGATCAAGACTAACTAAATAAGGTAACCAAGAACAAATTTGAACAGGTAGTGAACACAAAGTGAGTTCTTAGAAAGGTCAAGTGATTGAAGTGAACTACAAAACTGAAGATCAGGTGGTAGTGAACCAAATAAAGACATAGAAGTAAGTTGAAGTGAAATGAGCCTACTTTGAGAAAACAACAGCAGAATTATTGATTTACTCTGCTAAAGGAATATAAGTGTTCAGAAAACATATTTGTTAACATAAAAAAACTGAATTGAAATCAGACAGTACATGACTGTAAATCTGCCACTTTATATAATGGTAGCGCTAATCTTGGATTAGATAGCTTTGGAAATGGTTTTGTAGCTGAGTTGATATTTATCCATTCCCCTTCCATCTAGTATGTTAAAAACTTACTCGTACCCAGTGTTTAACCAAGCCCTATCAAGACTTGTTTGGTGTTTAAATTAAACTAATGGATGCAGACGGGGTTTTTTTTTACACACTTCTGTTATGGTTAAGTGATACGCATTCTCGCTTTAATTTTTACTGCTAAAGACGAAGGTTAAACTATTTTGTTTGGTGTAAACTCCTGGTGCAGTTAAGTATTTTACCCATCTAGTACTGTGTCTTAATTTTTGGCATGGCTTTTACTCTTGGTTTCCTTATAAGCATCATTTATATATGTAGTTAATGTTTCCTACTATGTTTAAGATAGTATCTTTTAAGTAGCTTTGAGAGATTCCATCTTTTAAATATTTTGCCTTGTGTGCGGGATAATGTGAAAGCGGTATGTGAGTTACAAAGCGTTCCGATAATGGAAGCCGATGGAATGGAACCAAACCTTATAATGCTAAATATGCTGATAAATGCTTTTGGGAATGCTGGTAGGAATATGGAGGTACTATCAATTTACCAACATATAAAAGAGACGGTAAGTACTTAAAATTTCCAAATTTCTCTAAACACATTTCCTAACATAAACTTTGCTGATAGTGGTGCTGCTATTTCTGTAGGGTACTAGTCCTGATGTGGTTACTTATAGCACTTTAATGAAGGCCTTTATGAGGGCTAAAAAGTTCAATCAGGTTTGGCTTCTAATATTGCTATCAGCCATTGGCTTTCGCTCTTTTCTTGAATGTGATGGGACTAAATAAAGAAACTTCCTATAGAAGATTATAGAATGCTGGACTCACATGCACGATTCGGGCTCGCTCACCAATAAAATATTTTCCATGTATGGACGTGCAAATGTACGACACTTGGTGTTGGATCTCGACCCTTTTTAATAGCCTATACAAGAAAAAAATATACATAGTTTAGTAACTTCCAAAACCAACCAAAACAGCAACCAATGTCACAAGAGAGAATATATTTTGACATATTCCTTTTACATATGCGCAGTCCATATGAGAATATGTTCATGAAAATTTAAAAACTAATTGAAGGCAGGAAATCAGTAAAAAGTTATGGTGAAAATGAGAACAAAACTTTAAAAACTAATAGTATTAATTAGTCTGTGGCGGTCCATGGACCCAAACAGTCAATGGATAACTGATCCCGATCCTTATCTTCAACATTTGTTCGTGAATAGGCTATATCACAAGTCCGATAAACACAATTATAGAATACATGTCTTTCTAATTGGATATATAGGTAACTGCCATAGCCGGCTCATAGTATATTTAAAGAAAAATTGAGAATTTAACATGATCAGGAAAAAGGATCAACACAAATGAAAGCTGGTTTCTGTAATTAAGTCATACGTTACGTCCGTTCGGTGGCACCCAATTCTCATACGTTATGTTTGTTACTATACTCGAAATAATGTGTAAATGACTCAATTAATGAGTGAAAATATGCTGTTTTTATTGCTCAGCAAATTCTTCTAGTGAGAAAATAAGAGATAAAGGCCAATTCTTTTATATAATTATATAGATTTTCAGCATTTTCAACTTGCAATACCACGAAAGCAGTCGAAATTTTTGAAAACAACAAATAACTTACAAGTCTAAACTTGCCAACATAAACATACTGCAACTGATGAGGCATTCACCTTCATGATCGAAATTTAGTTAGGCAAAGGCCAAAGCCACAGAATTAACTTACATGTCTCTTGTGATGCTCTCCGATGGAAATAAAGCCGCCCATGTGAGTCCCACTGGCAATTGCACCCTCATCGCCACGATGATTTTTTGAAGCTATTTTCGCTTTTTCAACAACCTTAGGATCTTCCCAATATTTCTTCCAACTTTCCCATGTTTATTTCGGAACATAAACAGGCAGAATCCCCTCACCTTTTATTGTGCTAACGAAATCACAGTACATTCTCGCTGCCTTTCTACGCCATTGCTTCCTTACTTCACTATCAATCGAAGAATCCCAATAGAATGCCTTCTGAAATAATTTAACAAAGTAGAGTATAACAATAAACTCATCATCTTAGCAGACAAAAATTATAAGACATGAGTTATAAGACAAGCACCATTAGTCACCCAATAAGCGAGAAAGTAAAAGAACTGCAGCTTTCTTTGACAGGTGAAAAGAATGAGATGATGCTTATGTTGCAAGGAAGTGAGACAGAGGCATTATTAGACATGTTCTTGGTTACTTTCTTTGACAGCTTCGGTTAAGAATAAAGCTCTACATCTCATAGTCAAAGCTAAATAAAAAATCTATTTTTCGTTCTGAACACTAATGGTAATTAGTGACAAATGTTTCAGTTATTATACCTCGAATTCTCCGAGATAAAAATCTTTTGTCTCTTATGAGACACTTTTCCAGTTAACTCCATTAGGCTCAACTTCATTCTTGAAAATCTCAGGTATCATCTCAGAGCATAATCTCGATGGTTTCAACCTGGACAAATTTGAAGACATTATATGAAGTCTATCATAAAGCAATTACTGTATATAAATAATAATGGTGCAAGCAGAAACTAACCCTGAAGGAGAAAGAAAAATAAGTGTCTGCTTCACGTTACTATTGTTCTCACCTTCACCTATTGCATCACTCTGAGCAGATGAACCTTCACCTATTGCATTTCTCTGAGTAGATGTACCCTCGCCTATTACGTTGCTATCATTAGGCATTATAGGAAATGATTTAGAAATGGATGGGGTACTACCATGACCTGATGTTTGAATGGGTGGCGTAGTAGTAGGACATGTTTCAACTTGGTCTTGCCCACCTGAGGAATGGGTACCACCTTGTTGAGAACTAATTGTGGGAACGGGAACAGTAGGCATGTTACCTCGACCTCTAGTTGAGGACTTGCTTACACGGCCCATGCTACCTCGACCTCTGCCACGAGCCATATCTACAAAAAAAAATATAGGTAGTCATCTTTTAGATAATCAGCATGAGAGTAAGCAATGGATATATATATTATTGAAACCACTGATTACATACAAAAAATGGGCAGTAAATTATTGGTTTTGCACAATAATTATGTTTTTTATTATTGAAATTCGACAAACTTCATGTTACCAAATTCACAGAAACATGTTAGGTTTATGGATCCTCACTTTCTGGATGAAATTTTTATAAGGGAAGTTAAAGGATGAATGCCAAGCTGTACATAAAAGGTGATCAGTTAAAATGAAAGAAGTCAAAACTCCACAAAAGGTCCATTTGCAGTAGTAAACTTAGGTTAATACCTTCAATGTTAAGAAATGAAATCACAGTGGACGCAACTAACAGAAATGAAGTTCTTATAAGCGTAGCTGCAAAAATGAGGAGCTTCTTCTGACTATCAACAGAAAGATAGCCAAAGACATGAGAATGAAAGAGATCACAAGCAAACTGTTTTCTTTAAAGATTACACACAAAAAATGGACAGTAAATTAAATTGTGCAAAACCATAGAATTATTGCTCGATTTTCAGCATAGTAAGCAATGGATATATTAAGAAAAAGTCTTTGGATTGTGCATACATTATGAAAATGACTAAGAAGCTTAGACATCCAAGACAACCAACAAATATAGAAATATCACATACTTATACCATCCAAAACATATTACTACAAACAAAAGTTAATAAAGATACAGTAGCACATTTCTATCAACACACTAGTCAGTATCTATTTCTTCTTCGAACTCCTCCTCATCATTCTCCTCGGTTTCATACTCATCTTCTGTAGATTCTTCTTCGAAGTCATGATGCTCTTCTTCGGATTCATGATGCTCTGGCAATAATCCATCATCAATTGGTTCATCCATTTCAATTGCTTCCCCATTTGGATCATGTAGGAGTATAACTTCATCAACGGTCATATTCATATCTATCTCATGGACTTCAACTTCTTCAACTTGGAATGGAAGATTTAGTTCCAGTTTTGGAGTTGTGATCGCTTCCTCATCAATAATTCAATAACATTTCGAGGTTAACTTTCAATACAGCTAACCAATCATCCTTGTCCTTTTTATTTTGCTAGTACAAGACATATAACACACTTGAGTTGCTTGCATCGCAAGAATAAAAGGTTCATATTTGTTAAACCGATGACGATGGTTAACATCGACCAATTTGTATTGATTATGCTCCTTAACACCAACATTCATAGTAGATCAAACCATTCACAGTACATAACATAATGGCGACGAGCCCACAAAATCAGAAGTCATACCAAACTAGCTAATATCCAACCAAAACATCATGTCCGAAGACCTAATCATGCTTTCCCCCTTCAATTCTATATACACAATACATACGTTTCGCTAATCAAAGTCTAACTAAAGTAAGCCATAACCTACCTGGAATGCTGAGCATCAGTCTCGAATTGCCAAATCTTAGCCTTGCCTTCTTCTTTGAAGAACCTCAAAATGATTAACGTTTATCAAATATGAATTCTATATCAGAATACGAATCTAAGGATACCCATATTGCCATAGTTTCACCCAAAATCCAAAAATGAACCCAAAATAGCCAAATCCGAGCCACAAGGGCAAAATTGTAATTTTATTAAAAATTTAGATACAATATTGTCAAAATAGTACTCTACACATCTAAACGAGTCTAACGATACCCATATTGTTATACTTTTAGATAAATGCCCAAAATACCCCTACAATGTGAATCCGGGTTCATGAGGCTAAAATGGGAAATTTAGTGCATAATAATGTTACCCATCATCTAGTTAACCTTCAATCTTAATTTCATGGAATTCTATTCACCACAAGATATCCAAATTCATCTTTTTTATTTTTAGCCATACGGTTCTTAACCCATTAGTTCTTCACAATTAGTGTGTAAGATGACGATGAGATGATGATAATTGACAAATAAATAATGAATACTAGGTTAGAATCTTACCCTAAAGTTCTTGTGATTGCTTTTCCAGTGTTATCTCCCAACCCTTCAACTATTGAAGGTTTCATCAATTCTTGGGTTCTAATCTTGCACCCACCATTAATGGAGCTTAAGCTTGTCATGGGATTTGAAGAAGGAATGATAATGAATCACACAAGGGTTTGCACTTACCATCAAGGAGGAACTTCACCCTAGCCCTAGGAAAATAGCCTCTCACATTCTAAGGAAGTGTTTTTGGGTTTATGAGGGGAAAGACTTGAAAAAAACAACTTAAAAACGGAATTCTGCCCAGTGCCGGTGCCCCCTTCGCTATAGCGGGTGACCAAATTTCTGATTTGTTCAAAACTTCGTTTTAGCCCGCGAAACTCATCCGGAACCTCCCGAACATAAACCGTATATGCGTTTTGATCGTAAACCATGTTACGGATGGAAATAACGAAGCATATTTTGGGATTTGCCTTATTGGAGTTCTAACATGATACGACATAATCTTGATGTCATGCATATTGAGAAGAATGTCTTTGATAATGTGTTTAACACTGTTCTTAATGTTGCTGTCAAAACCAAAGACAATCCAAAAGCACGTCTAGATGTTGCAAAATACTGTGATCGACCGCAGTTAGCAAGGAATCCTGATGGAAGCTATCCCAAAGCTGCATATACAATAGAAAAGAATGAAAAAGTTGTCTTGTTCGATTGGTTGGAAGGTGTGAAGTTTCCAGATGGGTATGTTTCGAACATGAGTCGATGCCTGGACACGGACAAATTTAAGTTATTCGGCATGAAAAGTCATGATTGTCATGTGTTCATGCAACGACTATTGCCAATTGCCTTTCGTGAGCTACTTCCTAGTAATGTGTGCGTGCACTTACGCAGTTGAGTTTGTTTTTTAAAAATCTTACTTCAACTATTTTCCGAGTGGTGGACTTGGAGAGATTAGGGGTACACATCCCACAGATCTTGTGTAAGTTAGAACGCATATTTCCCCCGAGATTCTTTAACTCAATGGAACATTTACCCGTGCACCTGCCATATGAAGCACAGATTGCTGGACCTGTACAATACAGATGGATGTACCCTTTTGAGAGGTAAATATAAAATATATATTCTTTAATGGTGACAAGTATCCTATAATTTATTGGTTTACCTTTATAGGTACCTTCGAACTCTTAAAAACATGATTGGGAACAAAGCTAGTGTTGAGGGCTCCATTTGTGAAGCATACTTGATGGCGGATAAAATAAAATGGGGTGTACCAAACCCCAACCATTTTCACTCATGGTTGGGCCTTCATATCATTTTTACCCATGATTGGGCCTTCAATATATTAGCTTCCCTTTCTTCCTTTTGGACCCAAAGACGTTTGAAGGAAATTTTCGTTATTGGGCTTCTAGCCCAATAAGGTGGCTGGACCTCGCCCCGAGTGGCCATGCAGTAGAGAGGGGAAAAAACAAAAGACCCCGGTTAGTTTATATTTTCTGTTCCTATCATATATATGATATGCACACATAATATACAAAGTATACTATTGTTTTACAAATCCTATTCTATGTACTATACAACATATATACACAGTATATCGTATTTACTCAAGAGACCATGTGAAGCATATGTGTTTCCATGTCCTCAAACTCAACATCCCACACTAGGTGGTGGGAGGCCAAGTCATCACCACCCCCCCTCCCCACCCTTTTAATCCTAATGCCGCACAAGTTCCAAGAGGTTTAATGAACCTCCGGCATGGCTGGTCACCAGGGAAGTGTTCAAACTAGACCCCCTTTTACCTAACATGTCTCTCAACAAACAGGGAAAACACAAATATCTTCACACACCCACACATGGTTCAGAATAAATAAGATATGTCTAATATATATGTGTATGGAATCACTATCAGTCAACAAGAAATAATGAGACCAGTAGAGAAAAGCATGATTTAAGCATAAAAATGAAAGTAACCTATATGGGCATAGCGTAGCCTAAACTAAACTTTAACCAAACAAGCCACAACAGATCAGTCAAATGCAGTTCCAAACAACATGAAATCAGGCGGATGTGATAAAGCACAATCCACAAAGGGAAAAATCATTCTCTAAGCATAGTGTCATCATAACAGGTTTACCATACATAGAGTATACC
>NC_081345.1:4639858-4665400 GCF_029784015.1 Lycium ferocissimum | reverse complement strand
AAAATCTGAGTTTTGCACTTCCTTTTTCCTAAAATTTTTCTCTATATATATTTTCCTTGCTATTTTTCCGGTTTTTGAATTTTTCTCCCAAAAAGGACTTGTTTTGTGCAAAGCCTGGGGTTCTATATATAGAACCCCAAAGTTCAAAATGAAATCTACAACAATCGATATGGGACAGAATCCTTTTCCTCACAATCTAACCAAATAACCAACAAATCAACGACTTAGATCAGAAACAAGCCAACACACGGTCAGATCTGGCCCTCTTGGGTCGATGGAATTAAATAGCTGGCACGCAAAAGGCCCAGCCATGGGTGAAAATGGCCAACTAGGGGCTTGGTACGCCCCTAGTCTTCCTCTATCCTTTATTTTGTTACATCTTCTTTATTTGAGCCTTGCTTGTATTTGTACAAAAATTGTAAAAACTCATATTATACTAGTCGAATCTTTATGTTTATGAACTAGCCATCTTAGGATAATGGTACACATGTCGTTTAGATGACTTTAGGTCCCCAAACGACTTTTAAATCGCGATTAGTATAAACTTTTTTCCAAACCCGAGTGTGTGATAAAATAAAATGGTTTTTGACATTAGTTTTATAAATACTAATAAAGGGACGAAAAGGATTTTTAAAAGAGGATTTCAATATTTACAAGTATTATGACACTTTTATCTCAATCAGCCCCTTTTAAAACAAACCTTACAAAGATTTAAGAATTGAATTTCGAATTGGACTAAAGATTTGGTATTCAAAACAGGTTTAAAGAGATAAAAGGAGATTTTGGGCTGAGGCCCACTTGTATAAAAACTGGTTTAAAAAAGTGAAATTTTCAGAAAAAACTTAGAATTCTCTTTGGGCCAAGGCTTGACAGACTTTCTGGCTGTCATAAGGCAAATGTTATAATTTTGAAGTTAAATTCAAGACCAAGTCTTCAAGTTTGTAGTAATAAAATGCACCTTCTTAAAAACAAATACACTTCAAACAAAAAACGTTTGTATACGATAAGTCTTAGATAAGGCATTCTAAACGTATTAAACGGACTGGCCCAAGCCAAGTATGAGTTAAGCATGGATCAAAATTACATATACTTAAACATAACAATTTTACTGTCACGACCTAACCAGAGGGCCGCGACGGGCACCCAGAGCTAACCTACCGAGCATCTCCTAACATCCATCTTATAATCATATCTAGGCGAGTCACATGGCTAACTCATAAATATCACAAACTATAAGAGACACAAGTTCAATAAAAATATACACGTCTATATAATCACCAACAATTATGCCCATGTGTACAAGCCGACAAGGCTGCCAAAAATGATATACAGAAATATGAGCTGATGAGGTTATAGGGTATCTAACTATATACGTCTGCCTACGAGCCTCTACAAAAAGTGCATAACATCATAAAGATGGGACAGGATCCCAACATGCCCATATATGCACATAAAAGAATAATACCAGCTAAACCGCAGCTCCGAAACAAATGGAGCACTCATGTAAAATCGCTGATGAAGCAGCCTAGGGGTCTGATCCGTCTCCCTGTCTACCTGCGGGCATCAACGCAGCGTCCACAAATAAAAGGACATCAGTATGAATAGTGTACTGAGTATGTAAGTCATGAATAACAACATAACAAAAAATATGAAAGAAGCATGAAATAGGAGAAATAACCTGTACATCTGATTGCCTCTTAAGACGGATATCATGCATGCTTAGCCTTTTAAAAAAAAAAAACAAAGCAGTTTCATACATACATACATAATATAAGTGTTAGTGTTGTGGAACATGCAACCCGATCCATCTATCATATCATCCCGCGTCCGGGGCATCCCGCATCCGGGGTAACATCATAACGTACCCACTGCAAAGGGTGTACATATCTACTTGCTGTACTCGGCCAACTATAGCGTAGCTCGGTGTGAGAAATTAGCTACATATATATAAAGCATGCATAAGAGCCCAAATAAAATGGTACAACTCAATCGGAGTGACGTAAGGTCGGTAAACCTCCAATGTGTCATTATGGAATCATCATCATCGCTATATCTCACCTTGAAGGAACAACTATAATAAAATGAGATCAACAACAATGCTCAAGATCAATAATCATGCAACAAGATCAATAATATCACGAGAAAATCAAGAACTATAAGCTTTGGTGTCTTAGAAATGGAATCATCATCATGGAGGACATTTATCAACAATGTCATAAGAACCTTGAGAATCACAAGCTTCTAGCATTTTCTGGAATGGGGATATTAGGGATATCATGTGTAGGTTCACAACAAATGAATCATGCCTTAAGAAAGAAAAGGTTAGCCTTAACATACATTTCGTCTCCTTAACTACTTAACGCTCTCCTCCCAAGCTCGCAAATCTACATTCAAGAGGATTCGTACTAGAGTTAAGCCTTGAAACACTCATAAGTTCAAACTAGAGTAATTAATGAGCTAGCAGAATTTGGGCAGCACTTCCCCTATTTTATCGACTTCCACCAAATTCCAAAACAACTCCCAAACAACCATAACAATACCAACAATACCATAGTCAAGGAATTATATTCAAATTAATCTTAAATCAATCCAAAATCCCCTTTCAAATTCACCTCATAGTCATCAACTTAAATTCAATACTTCTTGACTTCTCTATTATGATTCTTTCCTCTCCAAGACTTGCTAAACCTTTAAATCAACTCAATCATACAAATAAGATGAAGAACATACCTTATAATAGAAGAACTTCACTTCACTCAACTTCTTCCAAGACCAAGTTCATCACAACATTGAATAGAAGCAAGGATAATCATCTTCCATGGATTATCTTGGGGTTTTGAAGTTTGATCTTCTATTTTAATGGTGTGGAAGGTTTTGGAATGTTGGAGAACCTTCATGAACTATCTAATAATGTGGGGAGAGAAGTATGGAAAGTGGGTGTGAAGAATGGGATCTTTGGGACATTAAAAAGGTTTTAAAATCGTTCCTCTACCTCAACTTGCGTTGGAGATGCGGCACCACATACTCAAAGATGCGGCCACATCTCCCCTCCTCTCCTTGGGAGAAATTTTGGGTAGTTAGGTCCCCAAATTTTAGGAGTTTGCGGCAAGTATGATGCACAGCAAACTTAGTTTGCGGCCTCATATTGGTCCACAAACTCCAATTTTCGCGAAAACGCGTTCTTTTCAATTCGTTTGACCTCCAATCCTTATGAAACCTTCTTGGCACTTGTATAAAACTTCATTAACCATCTAAGGAGCCCTATAACTACCTGTCAAGGTAATTCTAAGCAATGTATAGCTCAAATGACACGAAATCTTCCCAAATACATGACACCAATCCTAACCTTCATCGAACTTACTTCCGCCGATTCATTTAACTCCGAAACCTTAAGGTACATACTTAAAATTATTGGATACCCTACTTAACCTTGTAAAGACTTCATATCCATTTTAGGCTTGCGTTAGTTTACTTATAATGCAAACGATGCCAGATTTTCTAAGGTGACATCCTTTCCCTCTTAAGAACATTCGTCCTCAAATGTTAGACTCTTAGGGATTCTTCAAAAATTTTGGCAGAGTTTCTCCTATAAATATGCCACTACCATCCTGTCACAACAACCGAAAATACATAACGCCTCACAGGGCCATAATAACAATAACAATAATGGTCCCACACAACCAAGAAATCGTAAAAGGAAAGCATTACACACCTGAAGACAATGGTGGCTTTGTCTGAACCTCCTCTGGGAGTGGAAACAAATGTGGATACCTGGATTTTATATCTTCTTCAGCTTCTCAAGTCATTTCTTCCTTCTTACTATTTCTCCAGAGAACTTTAACCGAAGCTACATCCTTAGTTCTTAATCTCCGAACTTGTCTATCTAGGATAGCAATGGGAACTTCTTCGTAGGATAATTGATCGGTGACTTGGACATCATCTATGGGTAAAACTTTGGAAGGTTCTCCAATGCACTTGCAAAGCATTGATACATGGAAAACCGGATGAACTGACTCCAAGTCTGAAGGTAGATCTAACTTATTGGCCTACTTTGCCTACAATCTTGCAAGGTCCAATGTTTGAGGACTAAGGTTACGCTTCTTACCAAATCTCATGACGCCCTTCATAGGAGACACCTTCAAGAATACCCAATCATCAACTTGAAATTCTAGGTCTCGTCGACGATTGTCCGCATAAGACTTCTGTGAACTTTGGGTTACTAATAATCGGTCCTGAATAAGCTTGACCTTCTCCACGGCTTGTTGGATCAAGTTTGGGCCTACTAACTTAGTCTCTCCTACTTCAAACCATCCAATTGGTAATCTACACTTGCGCCCATATAAAGCCTCATACGGGGTCATTTGGATACTGGAATGATAACTATTGTTACATGCGAACTTAAAGAGTGGCAAATGATCATCCAATTGCCTCCGAAGTCTAGCACACTTTCCCGTAGCATATCCTCGAGGTTCTGAATGGTACGCTCAGCCTGTTCATCAGTCTGGGGATGAAATGTTGTGCTAAAACTCACCTGAGTCCCCAAACCCTACTGGAAAGATTTACAAAAATTTGCTGTAAACTGCACACCTCTGTCGGAGATAATGGATGCTGGAACATCATGGAGTCGTACTATCTCTTTGATATAAAGCTTTGCATAATCTTCAGCTGAGTACGTAGTCCTAACAGGAAGAAAATGAGCTGATTTTGTAAGTCTATCCACAATTACCAATATGGAATCATACTTACATTGAAAACGAGGAAAGCCTGTAATGAAATTCATATTAATTACTTCCCATTTCTAAGTCGGAATCTCCATAGCTTGTAGCAATCTTCCAGGCTTCTGATGCTCGATTTTTACCTGCTAACAGTTAGAACATTGAACAACGAACTCTGCTATGTCTTTCTTCATTCCATCCCATCAATAAATTGATTTAATATCATAATACATGTTTGTCGCTCCCGGATGAACAGAATAACGGGAACAATGGGCTTCCCCTAAAATCTGGCGGCGCAATTCTGCAATATCAGGAACACATAATCTGCCTCGATATTTGAGAACTCCATCTGCAGAAATCTCAAGTGGTGACTCTTTCTTCTGAGAGAATGTATCTATACAATGAACTAACATGGGATCTTCATACTAGCGCTCTTTCACCTCAACTACTAAAGACGAAACAGCTGAATTCTGAATAGTAATTCCGGTATTGCCCGAGTCCAATAATCGAACTCCCAAGCTAGCTAATTGTTGAAGCTCACGAGCTAACTCTCTCTTCTCTGGCTGGACATCATATAGGATACCCATGGATCTAAGACTAAGGGCTTCGTCTATGATGTTCACTTTCCCCGGATGATACAAGATGCTAACGTCGTAATCTTTCAATTGCTCCAACCATCGCCTTTGCTGCAAGCTCAACTCCTTTTACTTGAAAATATACCGGAGACTCTTATGGTCTGTATAAATATCGACATGAATGCCATATAAATAGTATCTCCATATCTCTAATGCATGAATCACCGCTGCCAACTCTAGATCATGGGTTGGATAGTTTTTCTCTTATTTCCGCAACTGCCTTGAAGTATAAGCAATAATCTTACCGTGCTGCATCAATACACAACCTAGTACAACACCTGAAGCATCACAATAAATAACGTAGCCTTTCAATCCTTTTGGAAGTGTCAGAACTGGGGCCGAAGTCAATCTATTCTTCTACTCCTTGAAACTGTGCTCACAAGCATCCGTCCATTGAAATTTAGCTGATTTCTGAGTCAGCTTCATCAGTGGTGTAAAGATAGAGGAAAAACCTTCTACAAATCTTCTGTAATAACCGGCCGAACCCAGAAAACTACGAACTTCAATAAGTGTTGTAGGTCTCGGCCAAGTCTTTACAGCTTCAATCTTCTGGGTATCCACCCAAATAACATCAGCTGAAATAATATATCCCAGAAAAGTCACAGAATTCAACCAGAACTCACATTTAGAGAACTTCGCATATAACTTTTGGTCCTGAAGAACTCTAAGAACAGCACGCAAATGATCTGCATGCTCTGCCTCGGTTCAAGAATATATCAGAATATCATCGATAAACACAATAAAAAATGAATCCAGAAAAGGCCTGAATACACTGTTCATCAAATCCATAAATACTGCTACTGCATTAGTCAATCCGAACGACATTACTCGGAATTCAAAATGACCATACCAGGCTCGGAAGGCCGTCTTTGGAATGTCTTTCTCTTTAACTCTCACCTAGTGGTACCCTGATCTCAGATCTATTTTTGAAAATCATTTAGCACCCTGCAACTGATCAAATAAGTCATCAATCCTTGGAAGTGGATACTTGTTCTTTATTGTCACCGTATTCAGCTTCCTATAGTTGATATACATCCGTAACAAATCATATTTATTTCTTACAAACAACACAGGTGCTCCCCACGGCGACGAACTAGGCCTAATAAAGCCTTTCTCAAGCAAATCCTTCAGTTGATCCTTGAATTCCTTTAATTCTGCAGGAGCCATTCTATACGGAGGAATAGATATTGGCTTAGTATCCGGTAGCACATCAATGGCGAAATCCATCTCCCGTCTAGCTGGTTCTCCTGGAAACTGGAAACGAACCGTTTTGTTTCAACAATCAACATTGGCATAACAAGAAGTCAACCGGTCCATACCCATAATAACATCAAAATCTACTATATTTATCTCAATCAAATCAGCCATGGTATGACGGTCACAGACTACAATCACACAATTTCTATATACTCGTCTAGCTATCACTGGGTCACCAACGGGTGTAGACACCTCAAAAAGCTTAATCGACTCAGGTTTCACCCCAAACCGACCGGCAATATAAGGAGTAACATACGACAATGTAGAACCTGGATTAATCAATGCATATATATCATGAGAAGATACTGATAATCTACTTGTAACTACATCAGGTGAAGACTCGAGATCCTGTCGCCTAACTAGTGCATAGATGCGGTGCTGAGGACCGCTCGAACTAGATGCTCCCCCTCTACCTATACCCCAGCCTGCTGGTGTCTATGAACTCTGCCCAGAGGGCGTATGGATGATGAAGAACTAACTGCGGACCCTGTGGGCTGAACCGGACCTCTACCACCTCTCGATGGACAGTCTCGCATTATATGGCTTGTTTGACCACAGGCATAGTAAGCATCTGAACCTAAATGGCACTGTCCCGAATGTATCCTACCATAATAAGTACATTGTGGTAAGAGTGGCCTCATCTGGCCTGAATCACCCCTATGCTGGGAACCTGAGGCTCTGGAACTCTTACCCGATCTAAAATAAATAGGTCAATCAAATCTCTTGCCTGTAAATCGTGGAGGTGCGCTAGCTGCTGAATGGCCCGAGTGTCTAGAATACTGCTACCTCTGACCCCCTTTGAACTCACTAACAACACCTAAGGATCTGGCCCTCTTACTATAGCCCCCATTATACTCACGCTCACTCCTCCGCTGTTGCTGTCGTTCTTCCAGATTCTTGGTATAGGCCTGAATACGAGAAATATCTATACCTTTCTGAAGTGAGGCTGTCAAGCAATCATCAATCAAATAGGGTCCCAACCTATTCACAAACCGGTGAACTCAATCTCCCATATCATATACCATAGTTGGAGCATACCTAGATAATGAATTAAAATAAAGAATATACTCCCGAGCACTCGCACTCCCCTATCTAAGGTTCAGGAACCTATCAGCTCTGGCCCGTCGAACCTCTGGCGAAAAATAGTGTCAGAGAAAAGCATCTACAAACTCCTGCCATACCGGTAGAGGTGCGTTAACCTTCTAGAAGACATCTAGGTATGGCACCAATAGACAATAACATCTGGTAATCTATAAGAGGCCAACTCTACCAATTCAACATCCGAAGCATGTATTACCTGCAATGTCCTCAATATCTCATCTATGAAGTTCTGCGGGTCCTCGTCAGGTTTTGACCCAAAGAATTCTGGTGGGTCTAAATTAATGAAATCACGGACTACGCACTAACGTACCCTATCACCATGTCCCACACCCTGTCACTAAGCCTGAGCGGCTACTAACTGCGTCAACAAATGAATGGCCTCTCTCATTTCTTAGCTTGAGGCATCCGGTGGAGGAACTGGGGGGACTGGAGCAGGAGCTGGGGTGCCTCTATGCTCCTCTGGAGTGGGCGGAGTATGAGAGGACCGAGATGGAACCTCATTCTGATACTCGCCCTCCTTCACATTTGCAGATGGTACTCGTTCAGTCCTTTTACCTGTCGCTGACTTGCCCTTCTGGGACACTATAGCCTTCCTCTTCACAGGCATTACTGAAATTATAACACACAGTTAGAAAAAAAAAGAGTCCTTACAACATGGCTCTATCGCACGATATAGGATGAGAAAGAAAGGTCAATTATTCCTAAATGTTCCACAGCCTCCTGTTTATAAGTGTGGCGTGCTTCACACCCATAAACATGACCCTACTGGACACGGCTCGTAGACACACCCTAGGACGAACAGCTCTGAAACCACTTTTTAGATTGATTTAAGATTAATTTGAATATAATTCCTTGACTATGGTATTGTTGGTATTGCTATGGTTATTTGGGAGTTGTTTTGGAATTTGGTAGAAGTCGATAAAATAGGGGAAGTGCTTCCCAAATTCTGCTAGCTCATTAATTATTCTAGTTTGAACATATGAGTGTTTCAAGGCTAAACTCTAGTACGAATCCTCTTGAATGTAGATTTGCGAGCTTGGGAGGAGAACGTTAAGCAGTTAAGGAGACGAAAGGTATGTTAAGGCTAACCTTTACTTTCTTAAGGAATGATTCCTTTGTTGTGAACCTACATATGATATCCCTAATATCCCTATTCCAGAAAATCTTAGAATCTTGTGATTCTCAAGGTTCTTATGACATTGTTGATAAATGTCCTCCATGATGATGATTCCATTTCTAAAGATACCAAAGCTTATAGTTCTTGATGTTCTCATGATATTATTGAGCTTGTTGCATGATTATTGATCTTAGGCATTGTTGTTGATCTCATCTTATGATAGTTTTTTCTTCAAGGTGATACATAGCGATGATGATGATTCCATAATGACACATTAGAGGTTTACCGATCTTACGTCACTTCGATTGAGTTGTCACGTTTTATTTGGGCTCTCATGCATGCTTTATATATATATGTAGCTATTTTCTCACACTGAGCCGCGCTATAGTCGGCCGGGTAAGGCATGTAGATGTGTACACCACTACAGTGGGTACATTATGATGTTACCCCGGACGCGGAATGCCCTGGGCGTGGGTTGATATGATATATGGATCGGGTTGCACTTTTCGCAACACTAACAATTATGTTATATATGTATGTATGAAACTATTTTTTTTAAAGGCTAAGCATGCATGATATCTGTCTTAAGAGGCAATCAAATGTACAGGTTATTTCTCCTATCTCATGCTTCTTTCATATTTTTGTTATGTTGTTATTCATGCCTTACATACTCAGTACATTATTCGTACTGAAGTCCTTTTGTTTGTGAGCGCTGCGTTCATGCCCGCAGGTATTTAGGGAGATGGATCAGACCCCTAGGCGGCTTCGTCAGCGATTGTACAGGTGCGCATCATTTGTTTCGGAGCTACAGTTTAGCTGGTATTATTCTTTTATGTGCATATATGGGCATGGCGGGGTCCTGTCCCGCTTTATGATGTTATGCACTCCTTGTAAGGGCTCTGTCACGACCCGACTAGGGGCCATGACGGGTACCCAGGGCTAACCACCAAGCACCGCTCATACCATTACCCATCGTACACATCAAGCGTTCATTCATTTATCTTACACTCAAATCATAGGAAAACCATTTTTCACTTTGAAACATAATTACCTTTATATACATAAGCCCTTCGGCTATCAAAATATATATATATATATATATACACATGGGAAAAATTGTGAGACCATACTACCCACACATGCGTATCTACGAGCCTCTACTAGAGTACTAGACATATGGACGGGACAGGACCCCGTCATGCCCAAAATACATGTATACACAAAAGAATAAATCAATGGCACCTCCGGAACAATGGAGTGCTCTGAATCACCTCCCTGTCTACCTATGGGCATAAACACAGCGTCCAAAGGAAACGGACCTCAGTACGAACATTGTACTGAGTATGTAAGGCATGAATGAAATGGATATGATAGAGAAATCATAAAACATAAGATGAAGATATAACCTGCTTAACCTTTAAGAATGGATGCATTTCATGCATATATCATCTATAATCGTATTACATATAACATCATAGCACATACATCCCTATATCATATATATTCCATCATCGCTAACTCACGTCCGGGTAACCATCATACGCCGCCCACTAGCGGTGATCATGTCCAGCCTTCTAGGCGCGGTGAAATCATAACCAGCCAGCCTTAGAGGTGACATGTCCGGCCATTTGGGCACGGTGGAATCACAAGCAGCCCGCCTTCGCGGTGACATGTCCGCCATTTAGGCACGGTGGAATTGTATCATCGTGAGCACATCATAGACTTATCATAACTTAGCATCATTATACATTCATCATTAATCATACATTAAAGCTTGAAGGTAACCATGGCTATGTCAGGGTGACATGAGGTCGTGAACCCCCAATTACGTTATGGAGTAATCATAATCATCATATCTCACCTTGGAGGGACTAACATTTTCAGGTGAGTGCACACAAGGAAAAGCATCAATGGAACTATATTTAGCGTTATTAACCTCATGGATATCGTACCTCACTTTAAGGTTCTCTGTACTTAAACTCATCATCATCATTGTCATGCTCGTATCGTATCTCTTTTCTTTAGCTTATACATATATAGCTTGTTACAGTCATGGACTCATAGTTTCCGTTATTTAGGAAGATCATGGAAAAATAGGAAGATTCATGCCATAGGAGTCATGCCTAAGAAGGAAAGGATTAGCCTTATATACCTCTTTCGTTTAACAATTCTCTCGCTTAATTGTTCTCCTTCAATGCTCACATTTCTACCTTCAAGAGAATTCGCATCAACATTAGCTAATCGATTATATGAACGTGCTTACTAATGCTAGAGAAAATTGGGCAGCATTTCCTTTGTTTATACAACTTTCCTCATATTACATATAAACTCCCAAACATCCATAACAACATTCACAATATTATAAGCAACAATCATCATTCATCTACATTATCCACATTTCACAATTTCACTTCAATTCCTCCATAATCATGGTCATAGTTCATTATTGCATTTTCTCACATATAATACTTATCCCATGTTCTAAATGTCACTTATAGCATACTTACAATCACAACATATCAATATTCATGACTCATTCCAAACTACTACTCAAACTCTGATTATTCTCATCTTTGTGACCCATTTTCTATCTCCTTTCATAATCTAAGTCTTTCAACCTCTCATTACCTTAAACAACATGGAAAGATCATAAAACTTACCTTAGATAGTGTAGGAATAAGCCTTGAGTGGAAATACTTCTCTTGCACCAAAACCCTAGTCCACTTCCATTGGAATTCCTTGGCTTGGATGAACTTTAATGTGTCTCACACACTTGATTTTGTTGGTTTGATGAAGTTGATCATCAATTTCTCTTGGGTTCTTGTGGATGAAAAGTGGAGAGTTCTCTAGAGTGTTCTTGAAGTGTGGAGAGGAGAAATGAAATGAATTAAATGAGAGAGGGTCCTTATATTAATTCTTGAAACTGTCCCGACCAGATTCTACGGACCAACATACGGTCCGTATAAATTATACTGACCGTATGTCCGCTCGTAGATTTGGTCCAGTGAGGTGTGCTAATGGGCT
Source organism: Lycium ferocissimum (assembly GCF_029784015.1). Classification (NCBI taxonomy): domain Eukaryota; kingdom Viridiplantae; phylum Streptophyta; class Magnoliopsida; order Solanales; family Solanaceae; genus Lycium; species Lycium ferocissimum. Next base: position 4,653,551 of record NC_081345.1, on the reverse strand, counting down.
GATTATACGGCCAAACATACGGCCAGTATAATTTATACGGCCAGTATGTTGGGCCGTATAATGCCCAGTTCTTCCGAACTCATTCTCGTTGACTCGTTTGATCTCCAATCCTTATGGAACCTTCTTGACACTTGTTTAACACCTCAATACAAATATAAGGGACATTATAACTCTTCTCCAATGCATCATTAAGCCATCATTAATTCAATACTCGTAAATCTTGCCCGACACACAACATATACCTTGTTTTCCTTAACAACTTCCATCTCCTACCTCGAATGTCTTTGAAATCTCATTTAGAATCATCAAATTCTATTTCTCCCTTATCAAAACATCGTATACGTCGTGCCCTTCGTTAGTCTATTCACTGTACGTTAACGAAAAATTTTCGAGGTGTAACAGGCTCGTAGGCATATGTATATAGTTAGATGCTCTATAACCTCATCGACTCATATTTCTGTATATCATTTTTGCTAGCCTTGTCAGCTTGTACACATGGGCATAGTTGTTGGTGATTATATAGACGTGCATATTTTTATTGAACTTGTGTCTCTTACAGTTTGTGATATGGATATGATTATGAGATGGATGTTAGGAAGTGCTCGGTAGGTTAGCTCTGGGTGCCCGTCGAGGCCATCTGGTTAGGTCGTGACATTTAAATTCTTTATAAATAACATGTATAAAAGGATGACAACGTTTATACTCTCTTTACAAACAAAATATACCATCCTTATATATAAAGGGAGGTTTTTCTTATCCTGATATTATAAATTCGAATCGAAGTACCCTATATATAAAGGGAATATGATATGCAAAAAAATGATCGTTTTTCTAAATACGGGAATAAAGAATAAATAAACAGTTCATGCAAATATTCATACACTGGAATTTAAAGGTGAACCATATAGTACGGATTCTTAATAATTGTTACGCCTCGTGTTTTAGTCGTAAGAAAGTACATGGCTTCCTAGTTGTGTGTACCCCTAGTATAAAGATTTGTACCCAAGTTTACGAGATATTGAGTGCCTTACCTCACGTATACCGAAATAAAAGTATATGTTCCTTGCAATACGACAGGATTACGAATCAAATCAAAATGAATCGGAGCAACTCGGGGAATCAGGAAACCAGTCCACTTTGACGGTGCAAAGGCACGGCCCGTCGACATGTCAACGTGGCATCCTTTCACGTCGTCAACATAATGAGGCCCCTAAATCTAGGGTGGCTGAACGGAACAAGTCGACGATCGTCGACGTGTTGACGAGCCGTCGACCCTGCTCGTCGACCCGGAGGCGCTGGAACTTTTGTTCCACTTATATATATAGCAACCTCATGCTTTCCTCTTCATTTTATACTCCCCAAATCATATTCAAACCCTAATATATTCCTCCCAACATTTTCCCAACATATTAGAGAAGTTTTAGCAAGATCCGAGCCTCGTGAACCCGAGCTAGTGAAGAGAAAGTTGTTCCTAGGGTTTTATTGAAGTTGTTGAGCTTAGGAGTTGGATTTGAAGTTTGAATTTTGGAGTTATAGTTCCTTCAAGGTATGTATATGATTCTTATCTTTATTATCGATTTGATTACCCAGAGTTTTAGAGTTTTAAAGTAAAGGGAACATAGTTAAGAAGGCGGTAAGTTGATTGAGAGTAAAGTGGAGATTAGGGGCTGTTTTGGGAGATGATTTGGAATGGATTTGATTATATTTTGATATTTAAGTATTGATATTGTTGTTGTTTGGGTTGAATTGGAATTTGAGGGATTGTTAAGTTTACAAAGGAAATGCTGCCCGAATTTCGTTAAGTTGTAAACTAGATTAAAGGTTGGACTATAAGCACGTTCTAGTCTAATAGCTGGTATACTTGGTCTTGTGTGTAGATTGTCAAGCTCGGGACATAAGCATAGTTAGCTTGAGGAGCGAATAAGGTATGTTAAGGTTTTCCCTTTTATTCTTTTGGCGTGATCCTTATCATACAAGCGACAGAAGTAAGCGAGTTCCAAAGACTTTACTCTTAGATTGGAAAGGGTTCATTGTATCCTTGATTTCACATGTTTCATATCTATAGCTTCCAGAGATCTTATGCTTCCCAGAGGAGTCCAGAGTATCCTTTTACGAGTCCTTCATGCATTATATATATATATATATATATATATATATATATATGTGCAGCTATTTTCTTACACCGCGCCGCCCTATAGTCGGCCGAGCAAGCACGTAGATGTGCACACCACCCGCAGGTGGGCGTACTATGAGATTACCCCGGACACGGATGACATGATGTATGGATTGGGTGTACGTTCCACGACTAGCAGTTATATATATATATATATATATATATATATATATATATATATAGATGATTTTGAAAGAAAGCATGCATATCATACGTCGCAGACACTTCCGCTTATTGAGTTTAGCTTTCATGTTTCAGATATCTTTCATGATTCTTATGTACATGTTGTTCTTATGCCTTACATACTCGGGGGTGCTGCGTTCATGCCCGCAGGTTCAGGTAGGCAGACAGGCGGTCCAGCTTAGTAAACTTCCACTCGGCGATAGTTAGTGCACTCCACTTGGTTTGGAGTTGCGGTTCATTTTTGGTATGCTATTGTTGATATATATATATATATATATATGACGGTGTATAGGGGTACCTGGTCAGTAGAGGTCAGGCACTTGTCATGATTCTTTGGTTTGGGTCATAACAATACTGGGGTGCCTAACACCTTTCCAGGGGATCATCAGAACCCTTACCTAGAACTCTGGGTTACGAAGGATTTTTCACTGTATTTGAATAAATCCTTCACCCTCGGTTTTCCTAATTTCCTAAAAATTAAGTGGTGACTCTTTTAAAACAAAGTCCGAAAAAGCACTAACAAGTTCGAAGTAGCTTTCCGAGCACTAACCCCGCCCGTGAAATGCGAACCGTAACACCCACGACGAAAATTATTGAAGAGAAGGATATCCCTATCCCGGAGACCGGGAACTTGACTCATAAGTTGTTACTTCTTTTGATTCCAATTTTTCTTTCTAGTCTTCTAATTTCCTCCCTTTTTTATGCCTTGAAGCTAATAGAATCAATCCCCTTATTGACATGCACTTCCCTGAGTGGGTGCAAGTACTTTTAGATGTTTCATGTCGTGATTCTCGTACGTAGAAAGAAATTTCTCGCAAAGAGGCCAAAACCCAAAAACCATGGTAACTGCTTTACCATTTTGAATTTTGTTGTCAGTTAACTTCTTTTTTCTCCTTGAAACTAAATTCACTATTTTTCCTTGGGTTTACCCAAAGGGACTGTTCGGCCGTGGGTCAGTGCGATGGATCCTATTTTGGATCCAGCGACCTTGGCCTAAAGGATTACTCAAACTGCTCCTAAGAAGATGAAAAAGAAGTGACCTTTTGAGTCGTCAGCTAAGAAACTAGTGGCTGATGCCACCACACCCATTGCCTCGCCTCCTCTTAAAAGAAAGGGGAGCTCTATCTTCTTCCTGAGTTAATGTTTCCAGCGAAGCCAGAAATGCTTCGAATTTGACAAACCCCTTTGTTCCTGACACCCTTATCGTTGAAGATAACGACGAGACGGAGGATGATGATATAGTGACCAAGAGGGCCAGGCCGGAGTTTGTTTAGAAGATTCGATCTGGTACCCCATTTCACTCCCAACCTTTGATGCGGATGAGTTTAACCATATCTTCTCTGAGGCTGATGCCTCCATCGATGGTAATCCTTTTGTAAGAAGTCCCAGGCTGAATCTCCGAGGCCTTCAAAACATAGCATCCCAACAATGCTTTTATCTCCTCACGCAGCTACCCGCATTTCAGGAAATCATGCTTCTTCTCGGGCTCAATTGGTTGATGTTTATCCTGCTCCAAGCGTTAACCCGAGTCAGGTTAGGACTATTACCATAATGGTTCCCAAAGACACCAACCTCCTTTCTAGGCCCGTTGGTGTTGTGAACTACCTAAAATCCTTGGTCTCGGAGTCGGACAAGGATAAAATGAAAGAAGTTTCTTGGAAGTGCCTTTTTAATGAAGGCATGCACGCTACTTCCCGGGTAGGATTTCTTTTCACTGCACTCTCTGCATACAACTTTACTTCATGCCTTTAATTCTCTATCTCCTCTTTTACAAATATATAGGTTGGGTTTCTGATTAGGTGATAGAGTTTTATAGGTCTAAGCTTAGCATAAGAGATTCTCAGCTGATCGGTGATATTCCATCTTGAAAGCGGAACTCGAACAGGTCAAAGAATCCTTACAGAAAGCCAACCAGGATCTCAAGCAGTCGAATGAGGAAAAAGAAGCCTTCAATCTACAAGACAATGAGCTCCAGGTGCACCTCGCCAAACTTCAATTCGAATATGATGCCAAAGTACAGTCTCTGCATTCTAGCCTACAAAGAGAATCCTTTCTGGACACCGAGGTTCGAAGATTGAATGCTAAACTCAATGCTACGATGGTCAACGAAATACAATGGAGCAAGAGCATAATATCCATCATGCAGAGTGGAAAGAGCAATGCTACTAGCAAACATTAGAGGTTAAGAGATTGGAGGCCGACCTAGCTACTCGGACCAAAGAGAAAAACGTTCTTCAAGCTCAGCGAGATAAAGCTCTTTTGCAACGGGATGAGGCTCATCTTATTATTGAAATTCAAGAGAACTGGGTCATTCTTCTTGCTGAGTATACTACTTGGCAAGTTCGAAGGTATACTCCCGAACAGGCCAGAGATAGTATTAACAATCTTGTGGACGAGATTGCAGAAGCTCGTAAAATTGAGCTTAAAGCCCTTGTTGCATTGCCTTCCTCTCCTTATTTCAACTCCGACGAATCTGATGAGGATGACAGAGGTGAAAAAGAAGATTACACTAGAGATGAAGCAGATGCCACCTTAAGCCCAACTCTTTCTCCTGCTCCAACCAACTTTATCAATCCCGGCAAAGATGCCTTGATAAGGGGAAAAAATCCCCAATAGTTTAGCTATGAGTTTTTGCAATCGTTTGACTCGGCCTTAAAGACAATGGTTTTTTATGTTTTATCAAGTCTTTATCCATTTTGATGGCTTTGACATTGATTTAATTTTCGCAAAACCGTTAAGAATTTTGAATCCAGTCTTTAGTTTGCGCATAGTGTCGAGTATTATTCATCCGACTTAAATTTTATCCAAGCCATAATTCCTCCGAATAAAAAATTGTTAACAAGGACCTTGCATTTTTGCTTATGAATAGGACGTCTCCCATTCATTTCAGGCATATAAATTTAAAAGTCGAGCTAAAATTAAGCCTCCATTTTTGCAGTGCAAAAGTAGCCTTAGTCTTTTATTGACTATTGAATATCTTGTTGCAATTTACAATTATAATCAAGACTTAAAACAAAAAAGGGTTGCATCTGTTTCACCGGGAATCTTTCTTTCAACCAGTTTATAGCTTGGCAACAGTCCCCATTATTCTACACTAAGATTACAGTTTTGCTTTTGAGGGTACGGTATTACTCCCCCCAAATGTTTGGGTGTGAAAGATGATGACTCAAATAGTGTTGGTCCTTTCTTCGACAATCCCCAGTGTGGCACTTTCTGAGAAACTCTTCAGCAATTCCTTTATTCCCATGCTCGAACCACATAAGGCTCCCATTCTTATAAAGGTAACACGCTTTACATTTTACGCCTCATTAAAAACCTCGCTGGAAAAAACCTTTTTGGGACAAAAAACGGTCTAAGGAAAAAAGAGTACAGCACGTGTTTTCAGTATGAAGCGAATGGTCTCCAAAACACTTCTTCAAATGGCTGATGTTCCAATTGTTGGGCAGCTCCGTTCCATTCTCCATTTCTAACTTGTAAGAACCCTTTACGGTGATACCCACTATTTGGTAAGGTCTGTCCCAATTTTGACCCAGCTTTACAGCATTCAAGACATTGGTGTTAAGGGTGACCTTCCGTAGGACCAAATCTCCCACTGGAAAATGTCTGAGTTGGTCTGGCGATTACAGTATTTTCCCATTCTTTGCTTTTACGCAACAATCCTGAACAAAGCCATCTCCCTGTTTTCTCTCGCTAAATCCAGACTGACCAATAATGATTTGTTATTGTCTTCTTCATTTGCATGAGTATATCTTAAGGATGGCATTCTGATTTCTACGAGAATCAAGCCTCGGCCCCATAGACCAATGGAAATAGCGTTTCCCCTGTGCTAAGCTTCATGATCATCCGGTGAGCCCCTAATACCTCGGGTAGAACCTCTCTCCATCTTCCTTTTGCATATGCCAACCTTTTCTTTAAACTCTGCACAATTGTTTTATTTGTCGATTCCGCCTGACCATTTGTGCTCGGGTGATAAGGAGTCAAGGTTATTCATTTAATTTTTAACCCTTTGAAGAACTCCATTACCTTTTTTCCCACGAACTATGGCCCATTTATCACAGAATTTCTTTTGGGATTCCAAAACAACAAATGATATGATCATAAATGAAGTCAATGACTTCCTTCTCTCTTATTTTCTTATAGGCCCCGACCTCCACCAATTTAGAAAAGTAATCGGTCATAATTAAAAGAAACTTAACTTGACCGGGTACTGCAGGAAACAACCCTACAATATCCATCTCCCACTTCATAAACGGCCAAGGCAACACCACCGAATGTAGATGCTCCGCCGGTTGATTAATCATTAGAGTGTGTCGTTGACATTTATCACATTTCTGGACAAATGTTTTAGTATCCTCTTCCATCTGAGACCAATAATAACCTACCTTGATCAATTTTCTTACCAACATCCGGAATGATTCCCACAAACTCCTTCGTGAACCTCTCTCATTGCATAATCAGTTTATCCGGGCCCTAAGCATGTAGCTAATGGGCCGTAAAAAAGATCTTCTATATAATTGGCCATCTACCATATAGTACCGAGCTGCTTTTGTTCACAAAGCTCGAGATTCTTTTGTGTCACCAGGTAACTTACCATCGCGTAGATAGTCAATGTATTTATTACGCCAATCCCAAGTCAAATTTTTTTAATTTACTTCATTATGACCGGCGTCTAACGTTGAATTTAACAGCTGCACCACTTTCCCTGATCTGATTCCTTCAGTATCCGTGGATGATCTTAAATTTGTCAGGGCATTTGCTTCCACATTTTTCTCTCGTGGTACATGCTCTATTGCCCATTCTTTGATGCAGCGCAACAATATTTGGACTTTTTCCAAGTATTTCTGCATCCTATTGTCCTTCACATCAAAATAATGGATTGACCACCAAGAGGGAATCGCTTTTGGCCTCAATGAACTCGGCACCCAAACTTTGGGCGAGCTCCGAACCCGCAATCATTGCCTCATACTCGGCTTCATTGTTAGTCAATTGAACAGTTCTAATTGCCTGTCAAATTACGTCCCCCGTAGGAGTTTTTAGAATTATGCCCAGGTTGTGGCCGAAACTGACTCCCCCTCTTCAAATTGGGAGGAGCCAGACTCGGACTGTGAAGGTGTCATTGCCTCGGGCTCAGCCTGTGGGGCCCCCCACTTTTTCTTTTTTGGGATGACTTCCTCCTCCTCTTCAGACTGGGAGGGAAAATCATGCAATTTATGCTCAAGTTCAGGTTGTTTGCCTCAGCCTCTACCTCGGCATGAAGCTCGGGGCCCCGCACCTCTTTGTGTACCATGCTTCATTCTCTTTCCTATAAAAGAGGCACTTATTAGTTACAAGTAAACAACTAAGTAATAAAATGTTTTTGGATTTTTTTTCTGTGACCGTAATTGATACGGTTCGTAACTGAGTCCATAATTTTCAATCACAGGTCACAGTGTACCTGTGTTATTTTTTTATCTTTCCGTCTGTGGCCGTGATTGAAAATTATGGACCGTAATTTGAATTACGGTTCGTAACTGAGTCCGTAATTTTCAATCATTGGCACAGTGTACCTGAGTGCAACTTTACTTCGGGTTTTGATCAAGACATCATACACACCAAATTTGCACATGGTTTCAATTTATATGGGGTCGGGTTAATCAGACTTCACCCTTATTTCAATTTTAACTAATAGCAATTTTAACGAACAATTGGCAGGCATAACAATCTCAGAATCCAAATTGGAATTCGTCAATTGAAACGCCCTCCAACCCATTGTGGTTTTGATTTTTCAACCCCATGAGGTTACAACAACCATAAGACTAACCCCCATTGATAAAAATCATTAACCATGAAATTTCACACTAAAACCCTAGTTTTACTCAACACCCACAATAGTATTGAAACTATACGAGCAAAGTAGAGAGTAGAGCGTCAACATACCTGTGCTTTGATGAAAGTTGAATGGAGAAAATTTAATGAAAACCAACAAGGAACTTAAATTTTTTAGCAGAGGGATGGGTTTCTATATGAACAAGGATGGGTGTGATGAAATTGGAGATGGATGTTAGGGTTTTATGGAAATTTAAGGTGGGATTTTAGTGGGAAACGGACATGGGATCGTAGGTTGAAGGTTTTAAGAGGTTGAGTTGATGTTTGAAATGGTGGGAATGAGGAAAAGCGCGTATGTTTTTCTATTTTAACCCTTTGCTCGATCTGACATTTTGTGCCCATAATTTTTTTCAGCATTTAATTACGGACCGTAATTTGAATTACGGTCCGTATTTTATGTGAAATTTTTAAGTAAATCACTATGTTGTGTCATCAAAAATTACGTTCTTGGTTATGGACCGTAATTCCAATTACGGTCCGTAATTCTTGGGCGTAATTCTTCATGTTACAACACAGTGCTCACTGTTTTGAGGCATGGAAAATTACGTGTCGTGTTACGGCCCGTAATTTAAATTACGGTCCGTAATCACTTGGCGTAATTTTTCATGTATTAAAACAGTGAGTCTGATGATTTTCTTACCTGTTATCGCCCATGCTTTATGTATTCTCATCTTGCACCAAAGCAAACGTTACCCTATATACACACCTTTTTCTTTAAGCTACAAATATTCCAAAACAACAAACATTAAACATGGGCTGGCTCCCAAGAAGCGCTTCATTTAACGTCGCGACACGACAGTGTCACCAATTTACTCCAGGTCAGGATTCTCCGGGTCAAAGATTCGTTCCCAGATGCTTCAACCGGTACCGATTAACAATTCTATCCCCATCAATGCAACCATAGTAGTGCTTCCCCCTCTGCCCGTTCACCTTAAATGTCTGAGTTCCATCTTCAAAATTCAATTCAATCGTCCCATGGGGTGAAACACTTACCACCTCAAAAGGACCGGACCACTTTGATTTTAACTTGTCCGGTAGTAGCTTCAATCTAGAATTAAACAATAGGACAGGATCACCCTTGTATAATTCCTACTTCAGGATTTTTTTGTCATGATACTGCTTCATCCTCTCTTTATACAATGCTGCACTTTCATAGGCCTGATAGCGAAACTCGTCCATCTCATTGAGTTCAAACAACCTGAGCTTAGTTGCTTCTTCCCAATCCATGTTTAACTTCTTCAACGCCCACATAGCCTTGTGCTCCAATTCAATGGGCAGGTGGCAAGCTTTTCCAAAAACTAGCTTGAAAGGCGAAGTCCCAATCGGAGTCTTGAAAGCAGTCCGGTAAGCCCATAGAGTATCATCGAGCTTGCGGGCCCAATCAATTCTATTTACATTTACCGTTTTAGCTAAAATACTCTTGATCTCCTGATTGGAGACTCAACTTTCCCACTTGTTTGAGGATGATAAGGTGTTGCCACCCTATGTTTGACGCCATACTTCTCCATTAATCCCGCGAAGGCTCTATTGTAGTAGTGAGAACCACCATCACTGATTATAGCCCTCGAGGTACCAAATCGAGTAAATATGTTTTTCTTTAGGAACCCCATGACACTCTTGGCTTCATTATTAGGTAAAGCCACCACTTCTACCCATTTCGACACATAATCTACAGCCACCAAGATATACTTCATTCCACAGAAGCTCACAAAGGGCCCCATAAAATCAATACCCCAATCATCGAACACCTCCACTTCCATTACAAAGTTCATAGGCATCTCTTGCCTCCTTCTTATACTCCCTTTTCTCTGACACTGATCACAAGACCGCACCAACAGATTTGTATCATGAAAGAGAGAATAGGCCAGTAGTAATCGCATTCAAGAACTTTAGCAAAGAATTCAGTTACCACTATGATGACTCCCAACTGGAGAGTCATGGCATGCCTTTAGAATCGCCATCACTTCATTCTGGAGAACACAACGCTAAATGATGTTATCAGCACATGTTCTAAACAAGTAGGGCTCGTCCCGATAGTATTGACTAGAATCTCGCAAGAACTTCTTCTTTTGGTAGGACTTGATCTCCTCTTGAATTATGCTTGTTACCAAATAGTTGGCAATGTCTGCATACTATGGTGCCACCATCATTGACACTGGCAACACCCGCTCATCTGGAAACGCGTTATCAATATCTAGCTCATCTGAAGTCTCCCGGCTTCTTCAAGCCGAGAGAGATGGTCAGCAACCTGATTCTCAGTTCCCTTGCGGTCTTTCACCTCGAAATCAAACTCTTGCAACAACAGCGCCCATCAGATCAGTCGTGGCATAGCTTCCTTCTTTGCCATTAGGTACCTCAATGCAACATGATCTGTGTACACCATAATTTGGACCACAACAGATAGGCTTAGAATTTTTCAAAAGAAAAAACTATAGCAAGCAACTCTTGCTCCGTCACTGTGTAATTCATCTGAGCTGCATTCAATGTTCTGCTAGTGTAATAGATAGGGTGCATCATTTTATTATGTCACTGGCCAAGCACAAAACCTATAGCAAAACCGCTCGCATCACATATCAATTCGAACGACAAAGACCAGTCAAAAGAAACAATAATATGAGTTGTGGTCAAACACTCCTTCAGTTTATCGAATGCCTTTTGGTGCTTCTCATTAAGTTCAAACTTTCCCTTTTTTTCAAGAAGCTTACATATCGGGTTGGCAATTTTTGAGAAATTCTTGATGAAACGCCTACAGAAACCAGCGTGTCCCAAGAAACCCTGGACACCCTTAACTGAGATAGGTGGAGAAAGCTTTGAAATCACATCAATCTTCTCCTAATCGACCTCAATCCCCTTTTCAGAGATTTTATGCCCGAGGACGATCCGTTCCCTCACACCATTAAAGGCACTTCTCCCCGAATTCCCGCACCGCATTAGTCTCATCGCGGCATTTAAGCACTCGACCCAGATGGTCGAGACAGTCATCAAAAGAATCACCAACAACTGAGAAGTCATCCATAAAGACCTTAAGAAAGTCTTCCACTATATCATAAAATATCGACATCATACACCGCTGAAAGGTAGCCGGTGCATTACAGAGATCGAAGGGCATCCTGCTGAAAGCGAATGTCCCATAACGACAAGTAAATATCATATTCTCTTGACCCTCAAGGGCGATGTTGATCTGATTATAGCCCAAATACCCGTCAAGAAAGCAATAGTAAGACCGCCCCGCTATTCGATCAAGCATTTGATTAATAAAAGGCATAGGGAAGTGATCTTTGCAAGTAGCAGTGTTACGCTTGCGATAGTCCATGCAAACTCTCCAACCTATCACAGTCCTCATCGGAATCAGCTCATTCTTTGCATTGGGCACCACTGTGATGATGCCCTTTTTCGGAACACATTGAACTGGGCTCACTCATTTGCTGTCAGCAATAGGGTAAACCACTCCAGTGTCTAATCACTCGATGATTTCTTTCTTGACAAATTCTTGCATATTTTCATTCAGTCTCCTTTGATGTTCCACACTTGGCTTGCTATCCTCCTCTAACTAGATTTTATGCTTATAGATCCCAGAAGAAATCCCCCGAATGTCTGCTATGGTCCAACCAATAGCACGCCTATACTCACGCAATATCTCCACCTACCCTCTCGACCGTCTTCGCCTTTGGAAACAATCTGACCAACGAATTTATTTCGGACCAAGGAACTCATACTTCAAATGTGATGGGAGCGTTAAACTCAAGCTTCGGTGGCTCAATGATAGAAGGCTTTACTTAAGGAGTTGTTCTATTTTCTAGATCAAGAGTGAGCTTCTTGGGTGGTAAGAGTATGAGCCCAACACAAAAAGCAAATTAACCGTCTCCACATAACCCTCCATGTCTTCAGCATCAAAATTTATGAGAATCGCAGCAAAAGCTTCTCCCAAATTTTCCTCTTCCATCTTGAATTCCACAGCTTCATCAACAACATCAAATGAATCAATCACCGAAATGCTCTCATAAGAACTTGGTAACTTCATCCCCTTACTTGCTTGAAAAGTAACTTCCTCATCATTGACTCGGAATTTTATTTCATTCTTTTTACGAATCCATCAGAGCTCTTCCTGTACTAAGGAAAGGTCTCCACAGAATAATAGGAATGTCCCGATCAATAGCACAGTCAATAATCACAAAATCAGCGGGTAACATAAATTTACAAACCTACACAAGAACATCATTAATTACGCCGACCAACCTCTTAATAGATCTATCAGCCATCTGTAATCTCATAGTAGTCGGCCTTGGTATTCCCAAACCTGATTTATTGTAGATAGCAAGTGGCATCAAATTTATACTCGCCCCTTTATCACACAAAGTACGAGCAAAATCATGGTACCCAACAGAACAACGAATGGTGAACGCCCCAGGATCTCCCTTTTTCTGGACAAAAAGAGTTGTTGAAATAATGGAACTCACGGTATGAGTCAAACTCAAGGTTTCAAGTTGCACTGTCTCCTTTTTGGTCAACGGTTCTTTCAAGTACTTAATAAAAATTGGGCATCTCCTTGACAACATCCAAAAATGGAAAGTTCAGAGATAACTGCTTTAGCTGATCATAAAATTTCTCGAACTTAGCATCTTTCTTCTTCTTCAATAACCTTTGAGGAAAGGGAGGTTTAGATTTGAAAAGCTGAGTCAAAGGGCGAAAATCCCCCTTTACAGTCTGCTTGCTCTTATCATCAACCATCTTCAAACTTTGTAGAATATCAGCAAATTTTTCTTCACGCGGAACCTCATCAACAATAATTGGTGCATCAGACTACACCTCTTCCTCTTCACAGAATCGTCTCGAAATCACCTTCTTTTCAAAGACTTTGGGAGTATTTTACCACTCGAGTACTAATAGGAAACACACAATAACACCGTTCCCCTATTCTTCGGATTCGGAATAGTGTCACTAGGAAGTCCTCCATTTCTTGTGAGGGTCTTTCCTCAGAAATATCACGCATCTACGACTCAAAGCTTTTGAATAAACTGATGAGATCCCACCGTCTCTGTGCTTGGGATAACATCTTTTGAGGGACTTGGTTTGATTTGCTAGAACCTTCTCAAGCATTGCCTCAACCCTCGAACTACCTTGATCGTTTGACTACCCTTTTGGTGGAATATATGGATTGGAACTCTTATTTTCAAAATTGTTGTTATTGTTGTAGTTTCCTTGGTTCCCACCACCATAATTATTATTGTAGTTCCTCTGGCTATTGCCAGGCACTCTTGGCCCCGCCGAGGTCACCAATGATTTTGATTCGATAACCCCGGTATCCAATTTTATTTCTTACACTAAATACTCATAGTTTTGGGAGTCTTTTTGGGGTTACAAACAATTAAAAATTTAAATTTTTCTTTTCCCCAATCTTGTGCAAGGGGTCTCAATTTTTTCTTATTGTTCTTTTCTTTTCTGTTTTAAAAATTCCTTTTGGGTTTGGGAACC
>NC_081345.1:4542051-4639758 GCF_029784015.1 Lycium ferocissimum | reverse complement strand
AAGCCTATGGTATTTGCATGCGTAGATATGAATTTCTTTGTGAGTTCGAGTGTTTTTCTCTTCTCTTTCGTCTTCGTCCCATTCTTGTTGTATATATGTGTGTTGGGACATTCTTTGGTCCATGTGAGGGCATAAGGATGACAATTGAGCAAAATAAAGTGACCGCCTTTAGTAGCGTTTGTGTGCATCATAATATGTTCGATAATGTAACGTCATGCATTGAAGCTTCATTGTTAGTCATAGCATTCTTGGGTTGTGTATATGGTGTGAAAATCGAAAAAAGGGGTGGTTCTTGGATGAAAAACATGTGTGCCGGTAGTTGAGAGTTAAAACCAATGTAGACATTCTTACTCTGTGATATCTAGGTGTTAGATTGAGTCGTTGTTTTGTATGGCTTGCTTGAGGATAAGCAAATGCTTTAAGTTGGGGGTGTTGATGTGACATGAATTTACGCCACAATCGATGCTTTTTGGCTATAAGTTTTACTTGTTTTTAAGCAAGTCTATGTGATTTTACGTGTTTTTTATTGGATTTCAGGTATTAAGTGTTTCGATGGCAAAAGTTGGAGAATTAGGTGAAAATACAGAAAGAAGTGAAGAAAATAACACATCACTGAAGAGGCAGTTTGACGGAGCAATTAGACCGGCCGCAGAACTTTCTGCGGAGCATCAAATTGACCGTATAATGGTCACAGTAAGCAATGCATCAGAGATTCATCCTGCGGAACAATTATACGGACCCCATAATATTTGACGGTTCGTCAAAGTGTATCGTGGAAAAACGCAGGAGACTCTTTGACGGTTGAAAGGCAGCAATTTGACGGTCCGCATAACGGTTTTACGGACCGTAGAATGGACCCGATGGGCAATTTTGTCTTTTCACTTCTCACGACATAGGGTCTTATAAATACCTAATATAGGTTTCTTGTACGATAGACATCAGATTTCAGTTTTTATTTTCCTTAGCACTAAATACTCATAGTTTTGGGAGTCTTTTGGGATTAAAAACAATTGCAATTAATTTCTCTTCAGTTCCAAGCAATCAATTGTAAGCATTATGATCTCAATTATTTCTTATTGTTCTTCTTCTTCTATGAGTAGCTAAATTCCCTTACTAGGGTTGTGAACCCAATGATGGGTGTTTTGTGATTGGGTTTTGTGATTGATATACATATAATGGATTATTAGGGTTTATTTATTCTTCATTCTTCATTCATAATTAATGGTTGCAAATATTGATTAAATCCATAAACCTTCATTTATTTGGGAAGATATTTAGGGTTGGTAAGAATAAATAACAAGGACTCAAAGCTTTAAACTTTGTTTAATAAATTCACTTAGGAATAAGAAGAATTTACTTGGCATAATTAACCGTTCTTCATAGCTACTTTCTTATATTTGGGAAAATCATAGAAAGAGATAATCTTTATTTATTGGGAAAGAGTAAAGATTCACATAGAGGTTAAGTGCATTCATATAATGATCCATTAGAAGTATATCAAGATCAATGCCCATGATCATACACTCTATCTAACGGGGACACAACCTTGGTTTCTTTTACCAAAAATTATATCCAAAGAAATTAGTTAGCAATTAGTCATAAAAACCCAACTTTTACAGAAATCATCGGATTAAGATATTAGAACTAAATTAAGCATTCTACGAGTTTAATAACCTTTTCACACCATATTCCCTGTGGGATTCAAACCCAACCTAGTTGGGTTCCTATATTTGACAACATCCGCGTTATACCATTAATAGGTGTAATTTGAGCATATCTGTTATATCTCGTATTTTGTACATTGGGATAATCCGAGCTAACCATGATAAATTAAGGACAAGACTATTCCGGGATACGAGGTAGAGACTTTTACTTGTTTTAAGGCATAAGTTGCTTATGATTTTATTGGTATGGAATATTAAGGAAAATTTGGGGTTAAAAGTTAATTATGGAAAGTAATTATTTCATGAACAAAAGGCCATGTGGCCGTGTGAGGTGGAGTGGGTTCCCACCCATGGCTTGGCCAAATTTAATTGATCCAAGCCATGTGTGGGCCATGGTCCACTTGTATGATTCATATACGCTTATATTAGATGACAAGCAAGACCAATATTCATCATTTTCACAAACTTAAGAAACTTGGAGAACTTGGAGAAAAAAAAGGAGCCATATTCGGCCATAGCTAGCAAAAATTAAGGTCCAAAAATCTTGATCAAAAAAATATTTTCTTCTAGCAATTCAACCAATTGGAAGGTCCTTGTTAACGTGAGATAGTTGTTGGAGTCAACAAACCATTCGTTTTCATCATTTACAACCCTAGCCAAGTTGAGAAGTTGGGTGGAGAAGGTAAGGATTAATCTTCTTTTTTATATGTTATGGATGGTTTGTGTATGTTGTAGTATGTAGAAATGAATGAAATTCATGAAATTGCATGTGTTGGGGTGTGTGGCCGTATGTAGGTGTTGTGTGTTGTGTAGGAATGAACTAATTTTATTTAATACTTTGAGTTGTTGTTGTTGTTAATTTTATGGTGAAAATGAAAGTTTAATGATTCAAGTTGAAGTTGTAATTGTTGAGGGCTGTTTTAGAAGTTAATGTGATTTTAATATAGTTTCTTGTATTTATGAGAATGATATTGTTAACGTGTGGATTGTTGGTGTAATTCATGAATTTGGGAGAGAGGAATGTGTTGTTGTTGTTGTTCTCGGGTTTGGGAGGTTTCAGGTGGAGTGGTGTTTTGGTTGGGTTGTTTTAAATATTGTGCGGATTGTTTGAAGTGTTCTTGAATCTTGTTTGAATGATCTCGGATTAGTACTTGAACATGTGAGCGTTGATGTTGGCTTGAATGTATGTAGTTGAATTGAATGTAAATGGAATGTTGTCGAATTATGTAGAAAAGAGTTACTAACGTTAGAATGCGTTTTGAATTGATTGTTGATGTTGTTAATATGGTTGTTGGTATTGTTGTTGATGATTTGGCCGAGTTGAATTCTCGGGGTTGTTGAATTTATAGGGGAAATGCTTAAATTTACGTAGATAAAGTGCTAGTTGGGATTGAATTCCTAAGTGCCTATAACTAATGTTAGTATTTAATGACGTTATTGTAGATCTTGGGGAGCCCGAGACTTAAGTTTGGATTAGCTTAGGAAGCGGACGAGGTATGTAAAGCCTAACCTTTCTTTCTTTTGGCATGTCTTAGTTGTAAGTAAGCTATGATACGAGCCTCGGGGTAACTCTATTCTTACGATCCGAGCATGTCTACGATTCTTATTCACTTCTTGATTTCGCATTCTTAATATAGTCGAGCTATGGTCTTTATGTCTTTTGTATGATTGGATTTCAAATGTTGCATAAAAAATTTTGTTCCTAAAGGATTCTATGTCGAATAAGGCCCCTAACTTTCATAGACGGGCTCGGATCGCTCTGATACGTTCGTAGAGGGTTCTATAACGAATAATGGCCCTAACTTTCATAGGCGGACTCGGATTGGTTTGATACTTGTCCGTGGTCCCCGAGACTTTCCTTTGTATGGTTCTATCGACTTTTTGAAAGAACCTAATATGGCTATCATCCCGACCCCGAGTATTGATTACTTACTTATTTGTTGAGTCGTAATGATGATTTTTATGCATATGGTTACTCACGACTACGCTCGTGCATCATGTTGTTACATCTTTCGCCGAGTCCGGGCCGGTTATGTCGTCGTGCGCACTATGCTATATTCGGAGTATGATGTGTTATGGTTCACCGAGTCCCTCGCTAGAGGGCGGGTACCTATATATTACGGTGTTATGATGTGTTATGGCGTTATGATGTGTTATGGAGATATGTCGGGTTACGGAGATATGAAATCTTACGGCAGTATGATGTGTTATGGCGCCAAATGACGGGGTGGCGACCATGTTCCACCGAGCCCCATGCATGATTTGTGTTTCGAAACTAAATATTTTGGTATTTTGCATATTGTACTTATTTTACGTACTTCTTGTTCCGGTTATGATCCTGTTCTTGTATTTCATGCTTTGCATACTCGGTACATATTCCGTGCGACCCCTTTCTTCGGGGGCTGCGTTTCATGCCCGCGAGTACAGACGCCCACTTTGGTGATCCGCCAGCTTAGGACATCTATTCTGCTATCTTGGAGTGCTCCTTTGTTCCGGAGCCTATATTTTGGTACAGACTCTTCCGTTGTATATGCATATGTTTATTCAGGGGTACGGCGGGGCCACGTCCCGTCATATGATTCTATTGTTACTCTTAGAGGTACGTAGACATATATGTGGGTTGTGAATATTCTTTTCGGTTGTGTTCGTATGATTTATGTTTTGGGCGGTCCCATTCGCGTGGCGACCTTGTCGGCTTGCGTTTGTATATATTTTGGGACGTTGTGCTTTATGATAGCCTTGCGCTTCGTGATATATATGTTTGTACATGCGACACTTTGGAGACGACGTGATCCTTTGTATATGTATAAGTTATTTGTATGCGATTACTTGTTAATGGGTGTACGAGTGTCCGGCTCGGGCACTAGTCACGGCCTACGGGGTTGGGTCGTGACAGCGGTTCGTCCTCGGAGTGTCTACAGACCGTGTCTAGTAGAGTCTTGTTTATCGGTGTGTTGTGCACCACATCTATAAACAGGAAGCTACAGGACATTTAGGATGTTATCTTTCCTTCTTATCCTAGATCGTGCGATAGAGCTGTATTATCAGGATGATTCCTCCCTAACGAATTGTTATGTTTTCAGCGATGCCTCCAAAGGCGACAGCTGCCCAGAAGGGCAAGTCGGCGGCGGTGGAGAGACTAGCCAGGCCCGGAGAGTTACTAGGGCCCGTGCCCAGCTTGAGCCTGAGATTGTGCTCCGGTCAGCGAGCTCTGCTACACCGTCACCATTAGAGGAGCATAGGGCAGCAGCAGCTGCAGATCAGGGGGCGGCTCCACCGCCAGCTCCCGGGGTTCCAGTACCCGAGCCTCCAGCTCCTCAGCCAGGGGCGGAGGATAGGGCTATGAGAGATGCGGTCCGATTGCTTCCAGATTAGTGGCGGGGCAGGCTCGCAGGCACGGATTGGGAGGTGATCAGGCAGACAGACATGATAGTTTGAGGGCCCGTGATTTCCTGACTTGTAATCCTCCAGAGTTCTTCGGGTCAAAGCCCGCGGAGGATCCCCAGGAGTTTATTCGGCAGATGCAGCGTACGTTGCGGTTAATTAAGGCTTCCGAGGCGGGTACGTCGAGTTGGCTTCATATCGGTTGCATGATGTAGCGCTAATTGGTACGAGTCCTGGGAGTTGTCTAGGGGCGAGGGTGCTCCTCCAGCGGTGTGGGATGAGTTTACAGAGGCCTTTCTTGGCCACTTTCTACCCTCCGAGAGATGCGGCGAGCTAGGGTTGACGAGATTCTGCGGTTGAGACGAGAGGGCGGGGAGTGTCCGAGAGTATAGTCTAGAGTTTGACTCATTGGCCAGATATGCACCCACTATTGTAGCTGATATGACCGATAGGATGCATCGATATGTGATGGGGTTGGATCGTTATTTGGTTGATAGCTGTATGGTGATGGCTTCCCAGCCTGGGATGGATATTGCACGGGTACAGGCGCATGCCCAGGGTATGGAGGACCGACATAGAGGGCGTCAGCCGACGAGAGATTATGACGAGAGCCGGCCCCGAGGGCTAGATCGGTGGTTGTTACGGGGAGTCTCGAGGCGGGCGGCCTCGGCGGCGGCATAGTAGATATCCTTCCCGGCCCGGCCACGGAGTACACCCCCGCGGTTCACGGGTAGGAGACCGGACGTGCGGGGTATTCGGGAGCGGTCGAGCTCCAGGGCTTCGGGTTCGCAGGTGGACAGAGGTTCCGGTCAGTCGAGGCCACCCATACCTCGGTGTTCTCACTGTGGGAGACATCACCCTGGAGAGTGTTATCGTGCTACGGGTGCTTGTTTTTCCTGTGGCCGTCAGGGCCACCTTATGAGAGATTGTCCGCGTGGGGGTAGTCCAGGTGGTGCAGCTCAGCCCTCGGGTCGATTCTTGGTTCATCGTCCTCTTCGGTAGCTATGCGCCCTGGGGGCGGGGGGTATGCCGACACCGGCGGGGCCGCGGTAGAGGGTCGTGGCGGAGCTTCCGGTTCTAGCGGTCCCTCGAACCGCATATATGCCTTGGCTGGCCGACGGGATCGGGGAGGCGTCACCTAATGTGGTTACGGGTATATTATTGATCTTCTCCCGAGATGTATATGCATTGATAGACCCAAGCTCTACTTTATCGTATATTTCTCCCCTTGTTGCTGGTAGAATTGGGATAAAACCCGAACCGATAGAACCGTTTGAGGTAGCTACACCGGTAGGAGATTCTGTTATAGCTAGGCAGGTATATAGAGATTGTTCGGTAATTATATGTGGCCGTTGCACTAAAGCAGATTTGATAGAGCTAGATATGACTGAGTTCGATGTTATTATGGGTATGGATTGGCTAGCTTCTTGTTATGCTAACGTTGACTGTCAGAAGAAGGTAGTTCGCTTCCAATTCCCAGGGGAACCCGTTATAGAGTGGACGGGAAATACAGCATCGCCGAGGGGTAAGTTTATTTCATACCTCAAGGCAAGGAAAATGGTTCGAAAGGGTTATATTTATCATCTGGTTCGTGTACATGACTTGAAAGCAGAAGCACCGACTCTTCAGTCAGTCCCGGTGGTTAATGAATTTCCAAATGTATTCCCAGATGAGCTTCCAGGTCTTCCTCCTGAGCAGGAGATAGAGTTCACTATAGATGTGCTGCCGGACACTCGGCCTATATCTATTCCTCCGTACGAGAATGGCACTGCGGGGTGAAAGAATTGAAGGAGCGGTGAGGATTTATTAGAGAAGGGCTTCGTTAGGCCCGGCACATCACCTTGGGGAGCGCGGTATTGTTCGTGAGAAAGAAAGATGGGTCGGCTAACGGATGTGTATTGATTATAGGCAGCTGAATAAGGTAACCATAAAGAATAAATATCCCCTCCCCAGGATTGATGATTTGTTTGACCAGTTGCAGGGTGCTAAGTGTTTCTCGAAGATAGACCTACGGTCAGGCTACCACCAGGTGCGGGTAAGAGAGGCAGATATTCCAAAGACTGCATTCAGGACCCGATATGGGCATTATGAGTTTAGAGTGATGTCTTTTGGGCTGACCAATGCTCCAGCGGTGTTTATGGACCTGATGAACCGAGTATTCAGGCCGTTCCTAGATATGTTCGTGATTGTATTTATTGATGATATCCTGGTTTATTCACGATCAGAAGAGGAGCATGCAGATCATCTGAGGGCAGTACTTGGGGTGCTCCAGCACCAGAAATTATATGCTAAGTTCTCTAAATGTGAATTACGGTTGACTTCGGTTGCATTCTTGGGGCATATTATTGGAGCGATGGCATCGGGTTGATACACGAGAAGATTGAGGCCGTAAAGAATTGGCCTAGACCTACGACACCTGCGAGGTACGTAGTTTTACGGGATTAGCGAGGATATTACGGGAGATTTGTGGAAAAGTTTGCTTCGATTTCGGCGCCTTTAACGAGGCTAACTCGGAAAGGCGACTAAGTTCCGGTGGACCGATGCTTGTGAACGAAGCTTCCGATTCTTTGAAAGAAAAGTTGACTACGGCTCCGGTTCGACTCTTCTACGAGGGACCGGATGGTTATGTTATTTATTGTGATGCTTCCGGTGTTGGGTTAGGTTGTGTATTAATGCGGCATGGCGAGTTATAGCCTATGCCTCCCGGCGGCTCGAAAGCACGAAAGAAATTATCCTACTCATGATGCGGAGCTAGCGGCGGTAATTCATGCTTTGAAGATATGGAGACACTATCTATATGGCGTTCATGTTGATATTTATACGGATCACAAAAGCCTCCGGTATATCTTTAAGCGAAGGAGAGGCGAATTTGCGGCGAGAGAAGGTGGCTAGAGTTGTTTGAAAGACTATGATGTTGATATTTTATATCATCTGGGAAAGCCAATGTTGTAGCGATGCACTCGGCCGTAAGTCTCTATGGGTAGCTTGACGGACGTGCCATCGAAAAAGAAAGAAATGGTTCGTGAGATTCATCAGCTAGCTAGTCTTGGAGTCCGTCTGGCCGATTCTGGAGATAGTGGGGTTTCTGTCCGAGAGATTGTTGAATCCTCTATTATGGAAGAGATAAAGCGACACCAATATGAGGACCCTGTTCTGGCACAGTACAGAGATGCAGCCCTTGAAAAGGAGAAGACCCCGTTCGAGATTACACCTGATGGAGTACTACTACACGGGGCGGTTATGTGTACACGAGGTTGCGGGGGCTGCGGCGACGAGGGTTATGGGCGAGGCACATTATGCCCGTTATTCGTTCATCCGGGATCGACAAAGATGTATCATGACCTCGGATGCTTGTGCTTGGTGGGATGGTATGAAGAGGGACATAGCGAGTTTCGTTGCCCAGTGCCCAAATTGCCAACAGGTTAAGATCGAGCATCGAAGCGGGTGGATTGTTACAGGAGATGGAGATTCCGACTTGGAAGTGGGAAATAATTAATATGGACTTCATTACGGGCTTACCTCGCACTCCACGGAAGTATGACTCCATATGGGTTATCGTTGATAGGTGACAAAATCGCCCATTTCTTCCGGTCGGGACTACTTATTCGGTGAGGACTATGCCGGGTTATATATTAAGGAGATAGTAAGACTTCACGGAGTTCCCATATCTATTATCTCCGACGGAGGTGCCCGGTTTACGAGCTAACTTTTGGAGATCATTTCGGGAAGGATTGGGGACACGGGTGAGTCTTAGTACGGCATTTCACCCTCGGTCGACGGACGGACGGCCGAGCGTACTATTCGGACGCTAGAAGATATGTTGCGGGCTGTGTTATTGATTTCGAGAGGTAGGCGGGATGATCATTTGCCACTTGTTGAGTTTGCTTATAATAATAGCTACCATTCTAGCATCCGGATGGCACCGTATGAGGCTATGTATGGCGAGGAAATGTGCGGTCACCGATTGGCTGGTTCGATGTTGGCGAAACTAAGTTAATTGGCCCGAGATATGATTCGGCAAGCGGTTGATAAAGTGAAACTCATTCGGGAAAGGTTATTAGCGACTCGAGTCGACGAAAATCATATGCGGATAATCGACGTCGACATTTAGAGTTCCGTTGGTGATTGGGTATTTCTGAAAGTGTCACCCATGAAGGGTGTTATGAGATTCGGCAAAAAGGGAAAGCTCAGTCCGAGATATATTGGGCCTTATCAGATTGTCCGTAAGATAGGCAAGGTTGCCTATGAATTAGATCTACCAGCTGATTTGGGAGCAGTGCATCCAGTTTTCCACGTGTCTATGCTTCGCAAATGCATTGGTGACCCCTCCAGAGTATTTCCTATAGATGATATTCAGGTGACAGAGGAGTTATCCTACGAGTAGCAGCCTATTGCCATACTGGATCGTCAGGTGAGAAGGTTGCGTAATAAAGATGTGGCTTCCGTTAAGGTGTTGTGGCGGAACAATAACAGGGAGGAGATGACCTGGGAAGCTGAAGAGGAGATGAAGAAGAAGTATCCCCACTTATTTCCTATGCCTACAGGTAATCTAAACTCCTTAATTGGTTATGTTGATTGATGAATGAATTGTATGTGATAGCTATAAAAGAAACTCCCCCGAAATGCTTATAAGACCCTATAAGACTAGTTTAACATTCGAGGACGAATGTTCTAAAGGGGGGGAGGATGTTATATCCCGTATTTTGTACATTGGGACAATCCGAGCTAACCATGATAAGTTAAGGACAAGACTATTCCGGGATACGAGGTAGAGACTTTTAACCTTCGATATTGTTTTAAGGCATAAGTTGCTTATGATTTTATTGGTATGGAATATTAAGGAAAATTTGGGGTTAAAAGTGAATTATGGAAAGTTATTAATTCATGAACAAAAGGCCAAGTGGCCGTGTGTTGTGGTGTGGGCCATGGTCCATCAAGCCATGGATGGTCATTGTATGATATATATATGTTATATTAGATGACAAATTAATCATATTCATCATCTTTCACCTTAGAAACTTGGAGAACTTGGAGAAAAAAAGAGAAGCCATATTCGGCCATAGCTAGCAAAACTTGAGGTCCAAAAATCTTGATCAAAAAAATATTTTCTTCTAGCAATTCAACCAATTGGAAGGTCCTTGTTAACGTGAGATAGTTGTTGGAGTCAACAAACCATTCGTTTCTACCATTTACAACCCTAGCCAAGTTGTGGAGTTAAGTGGAAAAGGTAAGGATTAATCTTCTTTTTCATATGTTATGGATGGTTTGTGTATGTTGTAGTGTGTAGAAATAGATGAAATTATGAAATTTGTGTGTTGGGGTGGTGGCCGTAATATGTAGTTGTGTGTTGTGTGGAAGTGATGAACTAATTTTATTTAGTATTTTGGTTGTTGTTGTTATGGATTCTATGATGAAAATGAAAGTTTAATGATTCAAGTTGAAGTTGTAATGGTTGTGGGCTGTTTTAGAAGCCAACGTGATTTTAATGTAGTTTTTGTATTTATGAGAATGACATTGTTAACGTGTGGATTGTTGGTGTAATTCATGAGTTTGGGAGAGAGGAATGTGTTGTTGTTGTTGTTCTCGGGTTTGGGGAGGTTTCGGGTGGAATGGTGTTTTGGTTGGGTTGTTTTGAATATTGTGCGGATTGTTTGAAGTGTTCTTGAATCTTGTTTGAATGATCTCGGATTAGTACTTGAACATGTGAGCGTTGATGTTGGCTTGAATGTATGTAGTTGAATTGAATGTAAATGGAATGTTGTCGAATTATGTAGAAAAGAGTTACTAACGTTAGAATGCGTTTTGAATTGATTGTTGATGTTGTTAATATGGTTGTTGGTATTGTTGTTGATGATTTGGCCGAGTTGAATTCTCGGGGTTATTGAATTTATAGGGGAAATGCTACCTAAATTTCTGTAGATTTAGTGCTAACTTGGGATTGAATTCCTAAGTGCCTATAACTAATGTTAGTATTTAATGACGTTATTGTAGATCTTGGGAAGCCCGAGACTTAAGTTTGGATTAGCTTAGGAAGCGGACGAGGTATGTAAAGCCTAACCTTTCTTTCTTTTGGCATGTCTTAGTTGTAAGTAAGCTATGATACGAGCCTCGGGGTAACTCTATTCTTAAGATCCGAGCATGTCTACGATTGTTATTCACTTCTTGATATTAGCGTTTTTAATATGGTCGATCCATTGTCTTTATGTCTTTTGTATGATTGGATTTCAAATGTTGCATAAAAAGTTTTGTTCCTAAAGGGTTTTATGTTGAATAATGTCTCTAACTTTCATAGACGGGCTCGGGTCGCTTCGATACGTTCGTAGAATATTCTATAATGAATAATGTCTCTAACTTTCATAGGCAGGCTCGGATTGGTTTGATACTTGTCAGTGGTCCCCGAGACTTTCCTTTGTATGGTTCTATCGATTTTTTGAAAGAACTTAATATGGCTATCATCCCGACCCCCGAGTATTGATTACTTACTTATTTGTTGAGAGTGTAATGATGATTTTTATGCATATGGTTACTCACGACTCTTCTCGTGCATCATGTTGTTATATCTTTCGCCGAGTCCCGGGCCGGTTATGTCGTCGTGCGCACTATGTTATATTCCGGAGTATGATGTGTTATGGTTCACCGAGTTCCTCGCTAGAGGGCCGGGTACCTCTGGTGTTATGATGTGTTATGGCGTTATGATGTGTTATGGAGATATGCCGGGTTACGGAGATATTATCTTCTGGCATTATGATGTGTTATGGCGCCAATGACGGGAGGGCGACCATGTTCCCTGAGCCCCATGCATGATTATGTTTCGAAACTAAATATTTTGGTATTTTGCATATTGTACTTATTACTGTACTTCTGGTTCCGGTTATGATCCTTTCTTGTATTTCATGCTTTGCATACTCGGTACATATTCCGTCTTGACCCCCCTTTCTTCGGGGGCTGCGTTTCATGCCCGCAGGTACAGACGCCCACTTTGGTGATCCGCCAGCTTAGGACATCTACTCTGCTATCTTGGAGTGCTCCTTTGTTCCGGAGCCTATATTTTGGTACAGACTCTTCCGTTGTATATGTATATGTTTATTCAGGGGTACGGCGGGGCCCTGTCCCGTCATATGATTCTGTTGTTACTCTTAGAGGTCTGTAGACATATATGTGGGTTGTGAATATTACTGTTCAGTTGTGTTCGTATGATTTATGTTTTGGGCGGTCCCATTCGCCGTGGCAGCCTTGTCGGCTTGCGTTTGTATATATTTTGGGACGTTGTGCTTTATGATAGCCTTGCGCATCGATAGTCAATCTGTTATGTATGTTAGTAACTCGAGTGTAAGTTTTATCCATAAAACAATCATCAGTTGCATTGTTCACAATTGACTGTGTTATAGGATCCAGCCCTCGGTAGAACTTCTCCATTAATATGTTATCCGAAAAACCATGAGTTGGAAACTTCTGTAGATATTCTTTAAATCTCTTCCAAGCTTCGTATAATTATTCCTCCGGTTGCTGCTTGAAATCATAGATTTTGTCACGGATCTCAGCCTTCTTGCTAGGAGGATACAACTTCTTAAGGTAGACTACTACCATCTCTGCCCATGAAGTAATAAAACTCTGGGGCAGCTTCTCAAACCACGTTCTTTGTAATGACCCGTTTGGTCATTATAGTCTCCTCGGCATTTTTGCCCGTTCTCGAGCATTGATTAGATGACTTTTGATCCGAGGGGACTGTTGAAATGCTTCCCTAGGTGTCTAGATCGGATTCAGGTAACTTTTGTGAAAATATAGGTTTAAAGTGAATAATGGTTGAGCCAAAGCTGACTTTTAGGCAAACAAACCTTTTTCGGAATTTCGTCAATTCCGAGAGGTCCGGATGGTCATTTAGAACTTGTGTGTATGTTTGGTTCAATTCCCAATGCACTTGGGTGCATTTCGGGACTTGGGATGAAATTTGGAATTAAGGCACCAGGGGTTGACTCGATTAACGAGACCTCCGTTGGGAATTTTGAGGCCACAGGCACGTTCGTAGCACATTTTTATGTGGAACTATGTGTCTGGCATGTGAGCAGATGGCCTCAGGAATTAATTGAAAAATCGGATCGAAAGAAAATCTTGGCTTAAGTTTCTGGTGTCTGCTGCCCGCTTTGGCGGCACCAGCACCGCGGTAGCCTTGTCGCTGGAGCGGTCAATGACTTTTAGTCATTACCGCTGAAGCGGCCAGGTGGTCGCTGGGGTGGCGCCGCTGGGGCGGTCCAGGTACCGCTTCAGCGGGTGACGGGCAGTTAATAATATTAATGAAGTGTTAAAAAGCCCTAGACCCTCATTTTACCCCATTTCGATAATTGAGCTTGAAGAAACTGCTCTTAAGGATATTTGGAGGAAAATCTTGGAGGTAATTCCTACTCACTTCTTCATTCTTCCTTTAAACCATAATCATGTTAAGATTCCCCCTTCTCCCTTAATGAACCCAAGGTGGTAAGAGTTGAAAGAGGGTTTGGAAGAATATTGTTCCTAGGATTATTAATGAATAAATTGGTGATGTTTTGTTAGATATTGACTAATCTAGGCTCATTAATCATAGATCTTTCACTTTTAACATGGAATTTTGGAATTGAAGACTTAGGGTTTATACCCAATTTGGGGGTTTTTGCTTGAAATCAGATTTAGGCCAATCCTTAAGTTAAATCAACAATTAGTGGTTGGGTTATGATCAATCACCTAGCACTTAATTTGGTATTTTGCCACCGAATTTTCCGTTTTGCCCTTGTGGACCCGTTTCCCCAAATTATAAGGTTAGAATTGACCTAATTGAAATGGTAGCAATATTAGTATCATTCTTTATGATTTCTAATATAGAATTCGATTATGCTTAGACTACTTTGGTTCTGAGGTTCAGAGGAAGGGCAAAGCAAAGGAGTGATTTGTTGTTATTGCGATTCGGCAGTCCAGGTAGGTTATGGTTTACCTTTGGTAAGGCTACGTATATTGAAGCGCATATTTAGATTATAATGTCGGAGACAGCATGTGAACCTTCGGGTATGAAGTTGGGATGGTTATTGCCTTATGTTGGGCCCTGTTGTGTGTTGGGACTAGCCACCCCATTGTGTGTGCTTTGATTATTCTATTGTGATGGTTTAATGCCATGAGTAGTCGGTGGATATTGGATCTGTGTTATCGTCTTGTTGAGATAGAATTGACATACCATTGTTGGCGTACCCATTGTGGTACCTGTGATATTGATATATTGTCGGCATACCATTGTTGGTATTGTGATATGATACATTGTTGGCGTACCCGTTGTGGTACCTGTGATATTGATATACTGTTGGCATACCATTGTTGGTATTGTGATATGATACTTGTTGGCGTACCCTCCATTGGTACTTGTGATAGTGAACTTGATTGCTGATAATTGACATACGCATTGCACTCATTCTCACATATTCATGATGCATGGCCGATACCCGATGATGATTTGGTATCGATGATTGAATGAACTGATAGTTTGATAAACTCTTTACTTGAGTGATTGTGAAAAGGCCGATGTCTGAAGATCAATTCCAGAATCATTGATTGTATGAAACTGATATTTGATAAACTCTTTTACTTGAGTGATTGTGAGAAGGCCGATGTCCGAGGTTCAATTCCGGAATCGTTGATTGTGTGAGACTGAAATTTAACAGACTCTTTTATTTGAGTGACTGTGAGATGGCCGATGTCCGATTATCTATTCCGACATCGTCGTTGCATGACCGATTCCGATGATATCCCAAAATCATTGTTAGTACATGGACTCCGCGGGTCCCCCAGGGTGGTGCCGGTGAGACTCCCCCTATGAGCAATTAGCCAGGGTCCCATCTGTCTGTTGGGTAAAGACCCAGGACGGGTGGCACTTAGCCTTCGCGAGTCACGCTGGGTTGTGCTACCGAGACGTTGATATTTTCATCCGAACTACATGTGTACACCTCATTTGCATGGCATTGCATTGGATTCATACCATTATTGCACTGCATTGCATTATGACTTGATTGAGATACTTGGTGATTTGAATGCTTAATGATTGGATTGGATACATTCAAACTTGACAGATTTTGGGTTTAGATGCTTTACGTAGGCGATGACGGATATCTGGTTATGATTATATTGTCTTATACTTGCTAGATTCCTTGCTTATCTGCTTTATCTTCTGAATTGTGTTAACTATACATAGTCGGCCGATGATGCCTACCAGTACTGTTGTTTGTACTGACTTGCACTTGCTGCATTCTTTTATGAAAGTAGAGTACCAAGTCGGATCTACTGCTCTGACCTGTGGTTGATCGACTCTTCAGCTTTCACTCGAGTTTCCAGGGTGAGCATGGCGTCCGCTGACCTTGAAGACTTTCCCCATTATATGTCTTACTTTTATTCCAGAGACATAGATATTTTGTATTAGTACTTCCAGATTGTATTATCCTCCCTAGATGCTCTTGTATTATTCACACTAGACCCTGGGGTATTTACTGTCTTCCGCACTTTTTACCACTAGCTATCTATATATATCGTGAGACTTACATATCTGTTATTTTCGCTACTTAATTTTCTTCAATTTATGTATTGGTTCGTTATTGGGATGAGGGTTCGCTTACCGAGGTAGGAAGGTGAGTGCCCGCACATCCAAGGCTAAATGGGTCGTGACATTCTTGCTTCTTCAGCTAAGGAATATTTGAAAAGCCTCAGCCGAATAGCATCTTGTGACATATTGTTTTGGATGTGATGAGCACATACATCCACAAAGTTCTGCAAATGTCGTTGAGGATCATTCTCGGTATAGTTCTGAAAGCATCCCTCAAGCTTCAACAACTGGTAGAGAGAGGAGTCAATTTTGCAACTAGCAACTCCAACCCGAGGATGAAATATAGTAGATGCATAGTCCTCTTCTGGTACAAGATCAGCAAAGACAATCTCGTCATCCGTTTCATTCACGGGAATATTCAATTGACCACCCTGATTACCTGCTGCTACACGTTGATTTCGCTGATTCTGATTCTTGTTCACCTGGTTCACAAGGAATAGCAAACAAGGTGTGATGGAATAAGAAAAATACTTCAATCAAAGCAAACACTATTTAGTAATTTCAAAACCGTATTCCCCGGCAACGGCGCCAAAATTTGATACGCTCAAATTACACCTTTTTTTAGCGTAAACCGGACGATGTCAAATATAGTAACCCAACAAGGTTGGGGTCGAATCCCACAGGGAATATGGTGTGAAAAGGTTACTAAAATCGTAGAATGCTTAATTTAGTCTAATGTCTTACTCCGATGATTTTGTAGACAGTTGGTTGTTTATGACTAATTGCTAACTAATTGCTTTGGATTGTAATATACGGTAAAAGAAACCAAGGTTGTGTCCTCGTCAAATAAAGTGTATGATCATGGATATTGATCTTGATATACTTCTAATGGATCATTATATGAATGCACTTAACCTCTATGTGAATCTCTACTATTTCCCAATAAATAAAGATTATTTCTTTCTATGATTTTCCCAAATATAAGAAAGTTGATATGAAGAACGGTTAATTATACCAAGTAAATTCCTCTTATTCCTAAGTGAATTTATTAAACAAAGTTTAAAGCTTTGAGTTCTTGTTACTAGTTCTTAGCAAACCCTAATTATTTTCCTAAATAAATCACGGTTTATGGCATTAGTTAATGTTTGCAACCAATAACTATTAATGAATAATGAAGAACAAGTAAACCCTAACAATCCATTATGCATCTATCAATCACAAAACACTCATCTTTGGGTTCACAACCATAATAAAGGTGTTTAGCTACTCATGACAAAGAATAAGAAATAAAAGATTGAAGAATTCATAATTGCTTACTTTTGATGAAAAGAGAAATTGATAATACTTGAATTGATGTTTGAAATCTCCAAAATTGAATTGATGTTTGAAATCTCCAACACAAAAGAGTATTCAATGTTCTAAGCTAAAAGTCAAAGTACAATAGTTGATAATAAATAAAACCCTACATTGGACTATTTATAGGTTTCAAAAACATAAAAATTACAGAATTGCACTTTAGCCCTTGACGGCACCAATTACAATTCGTAATTCAAATTACGGACCGTAACAACTTTTACGGTTTGTCTTTCCTGCTGAGACTTGGACAAAATCACCATCAAGGTTTACGGTCCGTAATTCATTTTACAGTCAGTAATCCACTGACCGTAATTCTTCATCTCCAAAACTTGTCTCTCTGCCTCATGACATATCAAATTTTACGTCTTGAATTACGGTCCGTAATTTGAATTACCGACCGTGATAGTTGTCCGTAAAATTTGATATTCTTTTCTGCATATTCTTTTTAAGCTTATCCTTCATTACGCTCCAAGATTACGGACCGTAATGCAAATTACGGCCAGTAATTCTTCACAAAGGCAAATTCTGTAACTTTTCATTTTTTGTCCTTTAAATGCTTATCTACCTGCAAAACACTAAAAACATATTAAATTGACACTGACTTGCTTAAAAACAAGTAAAACTTAAGGTCAAAAAACATCAAATGTGCCATAATTTCACGGCATATCAATGACATGCTTTACCGAAAACTAACTGATATGGAAAGGTTCCAATATGAGTTTTGTAAGCAGTTCGGTAAGCCCATAAAGCGTTATCAAGCTTTAGTGACCAATCTTTTCTGTTGACGCTCACCGTCTTCTCAAGAATTCTCTTGATCTCACGATTGGACACCTCCACTTGGCCACTGGTCTGAGGGTGCTATGCAATCGCCACCTTGTGTTTCACCCCATACTTAGCCAACAATTTGTTAAATAACATGTCGCAATAGTGCGTACCTTGATCACTGATGATAGCCCTCGGGGCCCCGAAACATGTAAAGATGCTTTTTTTTTTCAAGAATCTAGCCACTACATTCGAATCATTGGTTGGGAGTGGAATTTCTTCCACCCATTTTGACACATAATCAACCACAACAAGAATGTATTTGCTCTCTTTTGATAGAATGAAGGGCCCTATGAAGTCTATACCCCAGCAATCAAACACCTCAATCTCCAAGATACTATTCAATGACATTTCATGGCTCTTTGAGATGTTCCTCGTTCTCTGACAATTGTCACACTCTCTCACGAAAGCATGAGCATCTTTAAACAATGTCGGCTAATAGAAACCCGATTGAAGTACCTCAGCTGCTATTCTATCACCGCTGTGATGGCCACCATAAGGCGACGAATGACAACTCTCAAGAATGGCATGCACTTCTACATACTGGAACGCATCTCCTCACCAACTTATCTGGGCCGATTTTGTACAGATATGACAAGTATAAAATCTGCTATCGTGCAAGAGCCTCTTCTTCTTTTCACGATTAGCATTGAGAGGATACACTTTACTTACCTAAAAATTCACCATGTCTGCATACCATGGTTTTTCGGCTAACTGAAGAGCAAAAAGTTATTCATCTGGGAAGGTCTCCTTAATCACCACATCTTCATCAACATGCTCCTAATCTTCAAGTCTCAATAAGTGATCTGCTTCTTGGTTCTCTGTGCCCTTTCAATCAAGAATCTCAATGTCGAACTCTTGTAGCAGCAATACCCAACGAATGAGTCTACGTTTTTCATCCTTCTTTGTGAATAACAGTGCGATCAGTATACACTATCACCTTTATCCCAACCAAGTACGATCGAAATTTGTCAAAGGCGTAGACCACAGCAAATAACTCATTCTTTGTAACTGTACAGTTTATCCGGGCTACATCAAGTGTCTTGATGGCATAATAAATTGGATGAAACATCTTGGTCAATTTTCTAACCTACAACAGCCCCCACAGCAAAAACACAGGCATCACACATCAACACGAATGGCAGAGTCCAATTGGGTGCGATGATAATAGGTGCAGTCACTAACCTCAACTTGAGCTCGTCAAAAGCCATCAGACAGGCTGTATTGAATATGAACTTCATATATTTTTCTAGCAGCTTGCACATCGGGTTCGCTATCTTAGAGAAGTCCTTGATAAACTGCCAATAGAAACCTGCATGCCCCAGAAAACTGTGCACCCTTCGAACAGATATAGGCGGTGGCAATTTCTCGATTGCTTCTATTGTAGCCCTGTCGACTTCAATGCCTTTGATTAACACTTTATGTCCGAGAACAATGCCTTCTCGAACCATGGAGTGGCATTTTTCCTGCCACCAGATTCGTTTCTTCACATCGAGCAACAACTGTATCAAGATATTGCAAGCAATCATCAAAAGAATCACCAAAGATCGAGAAATCATCCATGAATACTTCCACATATATTTCCATCATATCAGTGAAAATAACCATCATACATCTCTGGAAAGTACCTGGATCATTACATAATCCAAAGGGCATCCTTCGAAATGTGAAAGTGTCGTAAGGACAAGTAAAAGTGGTCATCTCTTGATCTTCGGGTGCTACCATAATCTGGTTGTAACCTGAATAGCCATCCAAGAACTAATAAGAATCTGCCTCGACTAACCGATCCAAAGATCTGATCCATCAAGGCAAAGGAAAGTGATCTTTTCTGGTTGCAGTGTTTAACTTTTGATAATTAATGCAAATCCGCCAACCAAAGGCCTGCATTCTCCGAGGTACCGGCTAACATTCTCATTTTTTTCACACGATGCCCCCGCACTTTTCTTCGGGACACATTGAATAGGGATTACCCACTTACTGTCTGAGGTGGGATAAATAATTGTAATGACCGGTTTGGTCGTTATAGTACTTTTGATCCTGTTACCCCTGTTGACCCTTTGTCGAGGTCATCGGGTGAGTTTTAGTGTGACTTTTGGATGTTTGAGCCTTAAGTGAGATATGTTTGACTCAAAGTTGACTTTTGGGTAAACGGATCTTTTTCGAATTTTTGTCGATTCCGAGAGGTCCGGATGATCAATTGAGACTTTGTGGGATGTTCGGTTCGGTTCGGTTCCCAAGACACTTGGGAGCATTTTGGGTTATGGGTCAAAAAGTTAATTTTAGGATTTTGGGGGTTGACTTGGTCAAATAGACCTTCGTTGGGGATTCTAAGATCATGAGAGAGTTCACAGTGCATTTTTCAATGTGTATGTATGTTTGTTTTGTATTTGGGAAGTCTCGGGAGATTATCAAATTTCGGGGTTGAGCTTGTGAAGAAATAGAATTTTTGGTGTCTGGTGTTCACTCTAGAGGCACCAGACTCAAGGTAGCGGTCCCACTGTAGCGAGCCTCAGCCACTATAGCAAGTGTCGGGAGACTTTGTGATGAGTCGCCACAGCGGACGGAAACTCGCTGTGGCAGTCTCGCGATAGCAGATAGCGAGCCGCCATAGCGGCTGTGTGAGTTAGAGGTTGGCTGCCGCAGCGGGCCGATCCTCGCTGTAGCGAGCCCGCTACAGCGAAATTCCTACCGCTGCAGTGGATGACGAGATCAGATTCTTATTTAATGCTTAGTTGAAACCCTTCATTTCCTATCACTTCATTTATTGTTTCTAAGCATCCTTTGAGGCGGTTTGGACAGTTTACGCTGATTTCGCTTGTGGGTAAATTCCCTAACCTTTAATCCATTTCTTTATCTTTCTTTAAGCTTAAATCCATGCTAGAAATCCATTAGAATCTAGGAGGAAAGATGGGCTTTGATGTATATTGCATAAAATGAGTTTTAGTCTTTCTAAATAGGATTTGTTAGTAGATTTGACTAATCTAATCATAGGAGTTGATGATTGAATAGCTAACAGGCTTGAATCTTCCATTTATGTTGATGAAATTGAATGTTGAGAAGTTAGGGTTTATACCCAAATTGGGGGTTTTTCACTTGAATAACGAAATTGACCCATTCTTGAGTTATTTTAGCAATTGGTTAGTATTGAACTCCTAGAATGTTGAATTGCATATTTCACTTTCGAATTAACTGTTTTACCCTTGTGGGTCTATTTCCCCAATTTCATGAGTTAGAATTTGACCTAAGTTAGAAGTATAGCAACATGGGTGTTGTTCTTCTTGATTTCTAATGTAGAATTTGAATATGGTTAGACGTTGAGTATTTGGAGATGCAAAGAAAGGGCAACGGCTAACGTTTGATGGTTCGTGGCTCCTGTTCGGCATTCCAGGTAGGTTACGGCTTACCTTTTGGTTAGACTTCGGTTAGCGAATCATATGTAGAGTTAGTGATTGTTGGAGAAATCATTTATGC
The DNA here is from genome assembly GCF_029784015.1 of Lycium ferocissimum. NCBI lineage: Eukaryota > Viridiplantae > Streptophyta > Magnoliopsida > Solanales > Solanaceae > Lycium > Lycium ferocissimum. Next base: position 4,618,509 of record NC_081345.1, on the reverse strand, counting down.
CTTCGGGTATGAAGTTGGGATGGATTCCTAGGTTGGTACTGTTGTTTTATTTTGGTGTGTTGCCTTGTTGTGATTTATTGTCTTGTTGCCACGTGTGTGACATTAGATTAGATGCTTAGTCATCTTATCATGATTGAGATATGGCTATCCCTCACTTATTGATATTATCTTGGACGGAGGAAAGAACTTGACTAGGTATTGATATCGAGAGATGTGTCCATGTGTGGCACGATTGATTTGATATGTTGTCATCATTCATTGATATTATGCAGTGTACTCAATCTCATCTTTCATGATACTCTGATATGAATACTTAGTGAGTTATTCATGGTTGTGAACCCGTATCTCTCAGTTATTGGTTATTGACTTGGGAAGAGAAAGGAATTGATATTGATCTTGATGTTGGGATATGTGCCCATGTGTGGAACGGTTGTCATTGATATACTCTTGTTGGCATTGATAGCATGCATTCATACTCATGTATTTGGATCGGGTTGTGCACTGCAACACAGATATATATACATATATTGGACCGGGTTGCACGTTCCGCAACACTTATTGGATCGGGTTGCACATACCGCAACACTGACTGGGATCAGGTTGCATGTTCCGCAACACTGACTTGGATCGATCTGTGCGTCGCAGCAAGTACATGGTCTTTGCGCATCCCTCATGGGTCATGACTTTTGAGGCATAGATATCATCCGCCCAGAGCATGTGCGTATCATTGCATTCCATTGTATTGCATTCATACTTCATTCACTCATACATCTGATTTCTGGTAGTGGTTATTTATTGCATTGTACAGTGCTCGTGAGCATTGACTTCCTAGTTGGTTACTGATTTGAGATTGTCGTGTGTCTGATTATTACATACTTGGGAATTGATGGACTCGAGGAGTAGAGACTTTTCCTAGGCTAATACTCGGGTTACGGATTACTATTGTTAGTTGTACGGTGTTTGTGGTTTTTACAAGAATCGTGGAAAATTGGCTGACTTGTGGTTAGATGTTTCACCATAGGCTATGATTCAGTTATTGATCTTTATATACTTGAGTTGTTATTCTTGGACTGTGTGGTGTTTATACCTGATTGTGAGCATGTCTATTTCTTCAGTCTCTTCATTTATATATGTTAGCTAATTGTTGTCGGCCTATGATGCCTACTCAGTAAGTGTTGGTTATACTGATGCTACCTTGCTACCCTCCTTTTCGGGTTGTAGAGTTTTGAGACAGGTTCAACTTCCACTTACTTCCACTTCCAAGACTGATTTTCGAGGCCTGGCTTGCGAGTATCTAAGGTGAGCATCTGACGAGTCACTGCCCGGAGACCCCTCTATCCCTGTCTTTATTTTCTTCTATTCAGACAGATGTGTTTAGCATTTGAGACTTGTATTTTTCAGACTTTACTTAGTTTTCTTGTACGAGTCAGACCAGTTCCCTGGGGATTGTATTTATATTTCGCACTTATGATTATTTATGATTCAGACTTTTACTTATTCTGCTCAAGTTACTTTATTGTGATTGAATTTATGAATTAGGAAAAGGGTTCGTCTATCGAGGTGGAAAATGGTAGGTGCCCGCGCGACTTAGTGAAATTGGGTCGTGACAATAATGCAGGCGTCAAGCCACTAAATTACTTCTTTCTTCACCACCTCTTTCATTAATTGGGTTCCACCTTCTATGATTTTCAACACTGGGCCTGCTATCCTCCTCCAACAATATCTTGTACATGAAAAATGAGTTATTGATCCCTTGAATGTCATCTATAGCCCATCCGAGAGCTCGGATCCTATCTCTCAATACTCGCAACACATGTTCAATTTGCACATCAGTCAAAAAGTCAGAGAGGATTACGAGAAATGTGTTAACACTGCCCAGGAAAGCATACTGTAAATGAGAAGGTAAAGGTTTCAGCTCAAGAACCAGAGCCTCTTCAATGGAAGGTTTCGATTTCTTCCAAGATTCTGGTCTCTCCAAGTGTTCAAATGGCTTATTTGCTTGTACATAGGTGCAAGAAGTGTCAAGAATGTGAAGACACTCTTCGACTGCCCCATCTTCCATTCAGTCCTCACCATATACCAATGTCATATCCAAGGAATCTCTAGAATCCAGAAAGTGATCTAGCTCTGCATTTGTTAGCCCGGATTTCACCATTGTGATCATCTACAGTTCCTCATAATGGGGAGGAAACTTAGTAGCTTTGAACACATCAAAAGTATCTTCTTGATCGTTTACTGTCATAGACATCTTCCCATCTCTGACTCTGAGGACCGCATCAATAGTCTCTAAGAATCCCCTTCCCATAATAAGAGGTACATTCTTGTCAGCTTCATAATCAAGAATAATGAAGTCAACTGACAGGATGAATGGGCTCACTTTCATGAGAACATCTTCAATTATGCCATCGGGGTATGCTAGAGATCTATCCTCCAATTGCAAAGTGACTGTTGTTGGTCTTGGCTCACCCAATCCCAATGTCTGGAACACAGATATGGGCATCAAATTAATACTAGCACCCAAATAGCACAATGCTAGACCAACCTCAATGTTACCAATAGTAATGGAGATGGTGAAACCGCTCGAATCTTTAAGCTTTAGAAGAATCTTGCTCTTCACTCTGGAATTGAACTCCTTAGTAAGTGTTACAGTCTCAAACTTTATCAGACGTCTTTTATTTGCAACAACATCTTTGATGTACTTAGCATATTTTGGAACCTCTTGCAAGAGCTCCACCAAAGGGATGTTGATGTGTACCTATTTCAAGATCTCAAGGAATTTCTTAGAAGCCGAATCATCTTCACTTTCGAGTCTTTGCGGAACGTGGCGATGGCTCGTATGGCACTACCTCCGGACGCTCCGTAATATTATTCGTAGTTTTCGTTCTGCCTCTCGTCCTCTTAACAGAATCGCCCAGATTCACCTTCTTTTTCCTTGGAGGAACTTCTTCCAATTGTCTGCCATTCCTCAAAGAAACAGCATGAAGTTGTTCTTTCATATTCTTTTCGGTATTACTTGGAAGAGCACCCTGTGGTCTGACAGTTTGAGAAACTGCCATTTGGCCCTTCTAACGTTCTAGCTCATGGATGGATTTCTGTATTTAATTGATCACCTGCTGATGTTACTGAGAAATCAATTGGTTCTGAGACATCCATTGCTTCATTGTTTCCTCCAAAGAGATACTCACCTGCTGCCCCTGAGGCTTTTGATAATTGTTCTGATAGTTCAAATTCTATTTATTTTTGAACTGATGTCCACCACCCCGATTCTGGTGCCCCATATAGTAGACTGATTCTGGGTTGGCAGTATTCAAAGGACAATTGGCGAACAGATGATCTCTACACAATCATCGCAATGTTCTTGTACCTGATTGACTTGCTGCATCTGATTCCCGAATGGAGCATTGGTCAACCTATTAACAGCATGAAAAAATTGACCAAGGTCTGCTCAAATATCGGTAACGTCATCTACTTGGAGCACTCTAGCAGCTTCCTTTGTAATTCCTGAACGACTTGGTTCCGGGTCCTCTTGAATACCTTCAGACATTACCTCTGGAAGAGCTTCTATCTCTTCATATGTTTTAGACAAGATTTGGCCCTGAGCTGAAGCATTTAATAAAGCTCTCGAATCGTGCCTTAGCCCTTCCACAAAATAGTTCCCAATGATCTCCTTCGGCTGCATGTGATGGGTACAATCTCACAAATAACCCTTATACTTCTCTCATGCTTGTGGTAGAGATTCAGAGTCTTTCTGAGTGAAGTTAGGAATTTTCCCTCTTAGCTCCTTCGTTTTCCTAGATGAGAAATTTTTTTTGATGAACTTTCTTGATAATATCTGCAACGAAGTAATAGTGCCAGCAGGAAGATTCTGCAACCAATCCCTTGCTTCACCAATCAATGAGAACAAAAACAATGCCATCTTCACGTAATTGTCGAAGACATCTTTATAATGAAAATTTTCGCTCAACTCCACGAACGTCATCAAGTGCTTATGCGAGTCTTCATGAGGCTTACCCATATACTAGCACGTATTCTGCACCAGCCGCACTGCTCCTTCTTTCAGTACCAAAGTTTCCATTGATAGCAGGCTTGATAATAGCCTTAGCAACATTTGTTAGACTAGGTCTAGAAAAATTCGACACTGGAACTCAGTTTTGTTATGCCATCTCAACAACTCTTTCAAAGAACTCTTTCAACTTCCTGGTTCTGGACTTCGGCATTGTCAACCAAACCAAGAGCACGCTCGTTGTTTGCCAGCTTTTTCTGCTTGTGTAGTGTCCTTTCAATTTCCAGGTGAAAGTCAGCTAATGCTTTTCCTTGACTTCGAGTATTTGGCATAAACGAGAGAATTCACCTGAGGAGCACAAGTCAACCAAAGAACTAGAGTAAAACCTTGAATAGAAATTAAAAATTCAAACTAGAAAAACAAGAAATTTTTCTAAGTCCCCGGCAAAATTATTGGATCCGATTTGCCTATTGTTCAAATTGTTGGATATTACATATCTGTTGTACTCTTCAGTAGTGGATGTTCTTGGACTCAGAAATCACACATGTAAATAGCATCATCTCAGATTTTGCAAACACGATTCATTTAGTTATCTCTATTTTCTCCATACTTGCATGTTTTTAACAGCTGAAACAGAAATATTTGTGGTCTATATTACCAAATCTTTCATTTGTTTCAAATATTATGAGAAAATAAGTAAACTTCTCATTGTATTTCATGTTTATCTATTTTTAAATAGATCTCACTTTGTTCAGGGCGATGGTGAATGGAATCACGATGAATCCATCAAGCTGAGTAACATGTGTTAGCTGCCGAAATGCCTTCACAATGGTCAGTAACTATCTATATGTTTTAAAAGCACAACTTTCATACGTGCAGTTCTAGACTGTACAAGACTTACGACTTCCTCATTTTTGCTGGAACAAACATTTGGTTCGGGTTGCAAGCTTGACAATGTATGCTTTTGCATTTTTTATTTTCAGTGATGGCTCATTGGGCAAGCAAGTAGATGTCAAAAATCAGTTAATGGTAATTTGTGCAATGTTATTCTTGCTTCTTTTGGCTGCTCGGCCAAAATTATTACAATCGCTAGCCAAATCTACACTAATAATGTATAAAATATGTATATTCTATCTATATTATATATTATATATAAAAAAATATACACTTTTCAGCTATTATTTTGGTGAACGGATATACATTGTAAAAATTCTCTTATTTTCTGTTTATCTTCGTGTGGTCGTGTTCTTAGTTATTGGGCTCTATGCAATATTACTTGATAGCTTACACATCAGTTTTCACCGGAGGCTGCTTCGTGATTGTTTCATTTTGGAACTAAAGAGCCAAGCTTTGTCTTGTATCCTCTCCCCTGCACTATTCTTTAGTATGTGATATATATAATTATCTTTTTGGAAACCTATCTTCATTTGTCCGATTTAGAAATCAAAATTGCAGTATTTTGCAGTTTAAAACGTAAAAACTAGAGGAAAGATTCGTTCGACAACTTTTTGCACTTATTGGTTGAAGAAAGTCCTTTACTATCAAGTAGCTAGCATTTATGTGTTAACAAGAGTCATAACTAACGTATCACAGGTTCGTATAGTTTCGTTTGGCTCTTTTTTTTCGTACAAAAATTAAAGACAAAATCAAAGTTTCTTTGTGCTATGATGTCTGCTTAAGCTACCTAAGAATGAAGCACTTGTGTGTAATTTGAGCTTCAGACATTTTACGGTTGTCTTCGTGATCAACGACATACGGATGAGCCAATCCTCATAATCTTTGGTATCTATATTTCCACCAAGTTCATTACAGTAGATATATCACCAAGAGAAATGAAAGGCTAAAGTTCTACTATCATAATTATTTTCTAAAATGTGACAGGTTCCTGCTATCATCTACTTATTTAGCTTCATCACGTCCATCCTACTCCAGGTTCTCCTTATAACCCTACTCCAGGTTCTCCTTATAACCCAACTCTTCACTTCAAGAAAGTAAGGATATGCGACATTTAATCCATGACCTTTGAAATAAATGTTGGAGAAAAAGGATGTTCTCAACATTTATAAGAAAATGTCATAAAAACAGCAACATTTGATACAAAATGTCGTAAAAACTACATTTGATACAGAATACATTTACTGCAAATCTATCTATCTATCTATCTATATTACATTAAAAACATGAACCCCTAAATGTAAAAGTTAAATTACTAAAATACCGTTAAAAGAAAAAAATAAAAAGAAAAAATAAGAAAACTAATCCAACGAATCAACTGCCCAAAGCAAACAGTCACAAGTCACAACCATTCGGTTGTTCAAATGACAAATTCCCAAATAAAGCCTTCACACTATATTCTCCAAAAGAATATTAACGAATTACTATGTTTATGTTCCCATCACACGCTGCCAAATTAGTGCACTATACTCTCTTTTCCTCATCACTCATGTCTTATGTGTGTTAAATATTTTCAAAAAGGTTTTCTAGATTTGCCAACAATTATTGCTTTTAATACCCTTTTAAATATCTAAAGACCATAATTGTTTAAAAATGTACCCAACTTTAAATGTTCATGAAAAGATGACATATTGGTCACAATGCTTGGCAAAATCAGCACTGGTGTGGCACAACCGTTCAAATAATTTACAAATTAGTGGACGTGCTTACCAATTCCTTCAGAAGGTAAGTCTGTCATTCATTTTATTAGTTTATTAATTCTCTTTTATATGGACTTTTGTCAATCTCCTACCCATTTTTTCCATCAGTAAAATAAATGATAATTTGATTTTAAGAACTTCCATTATGGTTAAATCAAAATTGAGTTTTATGTTTCGTTTTAATCTTCCATGAATGAATTGATAGCAGATTGTATCTTTTCTTCTATGTTAGTATTTCTCTAGATTTTGAGTTAATTTACTATTATTTTTACGAGTATTTTATAGTGGTTGGATAATCATTTAAAGTTCCTTTCAAATCCAATATATATCGACGATGACTCATGTTGTCGCTTAAGGATTCTTATTAGGGAAAAGGGTCAAAAATACCCCTCTATTTTGTTGTAATGGCTAAAAATATCCTCCGTTACAATTTTGGGTCATTTATGCCCCTGCCGTTATGAAAGTTAACAAATATACCCTTCATTTAACGAAAATCCCCAAATTGATTCAAATGACCCGATTTTCATAAAAAATAACCCACTCTTCTATTTTAGCCGCCCCGATCCATCTCCTAAAATAACTCATTCTTCTTCTCCGAGAAAATCTGGCACACCAGCCATCTCCGATGAACCACGGAATCGATGAACTACCACGGAGAAGGAGACAGTGTTGTCGGTTTACATTGCCGGTGAAGATGGCAAGCGGTGCCGTCTCCTTTGTTTTTGTGTTGCTGAATCATAGTCAAGAAATGTATCCACCTTGAACAATTAAAATAGCCGAAAGAATCAGATTCGGAGTTGTGTGATACATGTCAAATACAAATATTTTCACAAAAGTGTTATTCACAACCTCAATATTATGATTTGGCATATTTGCCTAAGGAACCATCCATAGAGGGCAACCTGACTTGTGATTTTCACACAAACCAATTTTACAAAACACTGCATAGTTTCCCATGACATAGATCTTTAGCGTCGAGCACAAGAGTGATGATACGATCTCTTATTCTTTTTTAATATATCATTTCTCTAACACCACATCAAAATATCTGCGTTCAATTTCTACAAGTTTCGAAAAAAACAGAGATGGCGCCGCTCGCCTTCTTCACCAGCAATGTAAACCAACAATGCTGTCTCCTTCTCCTTGGTAGTTCATTAATTCTGTGGTTCACCGGATTTTCTCAGAGAAGAAGAATGGGTTATTTTAGGAGGTGAATCGGGGCGGGCAAAATAGGGGAGTGGATTATTTTTTATGAAATCGGGATATTTGAATCAATTTGGGAATTTCCGTTAAATGAAGGGTATATTTGTTAACTTTCATAACGTCAGGGGGATAAATGACCCAAAATTATAACGAAGGATATTTTTATTCATTAAAACAAAGTAGAGGGTATTTTTGACCCTTTTCCCTCTTATTAATGTAGATTGAGAACTCAAACCAATTCCAATCAAGTTATACTCAGTTTTATTTTTATCGTATTGATACCATTTTACAAATCATATACTACATGACATAATATTGATATTATTTTATAAAAATGTGTACTACATGACTCGATATACACGTCGAATAATTCTAGATGAAAGAATAAAGTACAATTCGTAACCGCATATAAATCATTGTATTACATACATGTAAAGATCAATACATAAAATTTTATAAATACAGCATAGTGTGGTAAACAAACAATTCAATTTTAACCAAGTAATAAAGATGATACCAATTCAATTAACTGTATCAAGCTAAATATAATGATGACTGAAGTAAGAAATACGTTTTTCTTCCCATAATTCAAATTTCACCACCTAAGGATATCCTCTCAAATCATTCAGAAGTAATTTCCAGTATATTTATGCTTTGGAATGACAATAAATAAAGTTCAAGATCAAATAATTTCTAATATTGGCTTATAATTTTTTCAACATGTTCTACATGGATAACTGTATTGACGATTCACTTTCAAGAACAATATCTATGTTCACAGCAAAACTAATGACAAATGTCAGAACAAAAAATATACCAACAGTATCAAGCTATAAAAAAGTACTCCCTCCGTTTCAAATTATGTGAACCTTTTCGAAGTACGAGAGTCAAACGCTATAACTTTGTCCATAAATTTTGACATAGATTTTGCAAGTTTAATTTGTAAAACTAAAATTTATATATTTAGAAACTACATAAAAAGTACTATAAATCATGGTAATTTATAATTCAAATAATTTAGAAAAATTGTAAGGTAAACATAGTCAAAGAACCAGCTTGTAGACTCCCCAAATAGTAATAGGTTCACATAAATTAGAACAGAGGGAGTATTAATTAGGTGAGACGTGACCATATCACATGTTTGAACCAAATAACATCAAAATATCTCACTACACATTGTACTTACATAACTAATATTCAACTTAGTCAGTTCAAACTACACCTCATCATTTTATTTTCAACAATCAAGTTGGTCGAATATGCTCACCATTCATCAATTTTAGCTTGGATTCCCGCCTTCAAATTTAGTGTAACTCATCACACACAAATTATGATATTATTTACACCATTTGTAAATGTTTGGACTTATTTAGCAGTAGATACATGTGCAACGCGCGTATCGAGAAACTAGTGTAAATTAAATGTCAGAAAGTAAATTTGCGACATTTCTAAGTGGCGTCATATAATTTATAAGTGAGGTATAGGATATGTGGATGAATTTTAATCTATTTGGTTGATGGGAAGTGTCTATGGATTTGTTTGTTGCAATATATGTATAGATGTGTGTTGTTGCTGTGAGAACGTGAATCGTGTTTGGTGATTTATACCAAATATATATATATATATTAGCCAATGTGTTATATTGAAGGAATAAGTAAAGCTAAAGAACACCACAAATCCGGACCAATAACAGAGAGAGAGCTTGAATATATTTTTCTATTACAATGTTGAGATCTGAAAAAAGATAACCCCAAAAAGGGGGAGAATGTCCTCTATTTATAGGTATGCCTCATGGGCCTTTTATGCAACACAAAAGCCCTTATTAATAAAGAAACCCTAAAAAAGATAAGGTAGGACCGTACGGTCTGACACCTGTACGGTCGTTAGTACAAAATGGCAGAACGGTTTCCTGTCGGGTGGCAACATCGCAACCGGTTAACCAGACCAACGGACACGTTGATCTTAGGTCAGCGTACCTGGACCAACGGACACGATTTCCTTGTCTCGGGTCAATCGCATCCAGTACGATACCCCGGTGTGAGGAAAAGATCGAACATGCTCGTGCCCATTTGGACTTACCCTCAACTCCGAATTCATGGGTCATATATTGACCCGATTTTTACCATATACAGATAGTCCCCACACTTTCCGGATCGTAGTTTTACCGGAGTAACGGGAAGCGGATAAGTCTCAAAACCGATGGTTCCACAAGCTCATTCTTATCTTCAAATTTGGCAGGAACAGTTATGTCAAGTCTTTCTGACTTCGGCTACGTGTCTCGCCCGGAGTGGTCGACCTCGGGAACCGCCTTAACCCACGTCGCCTCAAATCACGTCTCATTAATTATGGGACACGCGTCACCTCTCGATTGGCCGTTTTCTGTAACCGTTACAGTTGAGCGCTTATATAAGGCCCAAATCAGATCATTTTTTTACTTTCACTTCCCTTCACTTCTCTTCTTCAACTTTTTACTTCTTTACCTCTTTGTTAACTTCTTATTTGTTAATTGAATCTTCAAAGTTTCTTGCATCAAGGATCGAATTGAGTCTCCACTCCTAATATTTCTTCTTTCATTGTTTTGTTCTTGTCGGGAAACTTTCATCTGCCTCTTCTAATCCTCAAAATTTCCATACCCACTCTTTTACCTTTAAAATGTCAGCGAACACCGATTTTGCTTCCCAGGACGCTCCATCGGTTTCTTCCCCGGGAGCTGAGCCTGTTTTAAAACCCAGAGGTAAGACCTTCATGGAACCGGCTGCCCTGGACATAATACCAAGCCCAATTACAACCATGAATTTGACGTCGAGAAGCCATCACCTATCGCGGACAGGGGTTTCGGCGTAAGGCGATACCCTTCGTCTATTACAAAGGATCTCCTCTCTCGGGTCCGATCCGACTGTGGAAGGGATAAGCATCCGGTGTAAGTGTTCACCTCCGGGCCCGATGAGTCCATTACCGACTATAGAGAAGGTTTCCTGTACATTTACACGTATCTGTTCACCCTCAAATGCGATCCTCCAATTGACCCTGTTATTCTCGAGATGTGCCGGACGTACAACGTGACCTTGGCCTAAATTGGGCCGATTATCTGGAGGATCATGGCCTGCCTCCGCCTACTGGTCAATAACGCAAAAAGGGAATTCACGTTGGCGCACTTCATCTGGTTGTATTCTCCGAGAATCTTTCGAGGGGCGTGATAAAGGTCACCAAACGAGGCCTGAACCCGATTCTTTCCAAACTCGACGAGGATAGAGATCGAGGATGGTTGGAACGTTATGTTCGGGTAAGGACCGCAGACATTATTCCGGCTGATCACATGCCCTTTCCGGAAAAGTGGAACAATAGACGTAAGTTTCTCAGTTGTCTCCCCTCTATAATTGTTTTTCCTCAATGCTTTGTCGAAATTTGCTCCCTTACACGCATATGTGAATTTTTCTCCCTTTTTTTTTTATTAGCCGAGGCATGGATACCTTCAGCTGTCCGGAACCTTTCCGAGTGGGTTGGGGTAATCATTAGCCAACACCTTCATGGTGAACGAACATGGGCGGACTTGTCTCGTGGCCGGTGGGTTGCCCAAAATCATGGTAATCTTCTCCTTGATTCGGTACTTATTACATTCTCTCGTTTTTATTTTTCTATCTATAACTCCTTTAATATTCAGGCTTGCCCAAGGGCTCGGTGGAGCCAAGACCCGAATCAACAACCGATCTTGCCGCACCGGCTCCTGAATTTGATACGGTAGGATCATCCCGGCCATTGTTCTTTGCCGAAAGGAAAGGCGAGAAAACCCTCGGCCAACACGGCGGCGAAACAAAGAAGAGGGCGAGAAGTGTTGTTCAGACCCTGAGGGATGAATTCGAGCTCAATGTTATTATTCGAAGGGTCGATGCGGGCCCCTTCGTCACCTCTATCCCGGAAGAAGAAACTACCATTCCGCCCTCGCCTATAGCTGAGGAAGGAGCTTCCATTCCGACCCGCACACAGGTGGGGAAGAAGATGTTCTTTTTTCGATTCCTCTAAGGTCTATTAAATTTATCGACATTTCAGGTGATGCTTCGCTCGAAGAGGCACCCTTGGTGAAGAGGCCTAGAAGATCCGGACATCTTCGGACATCGAGGCCAAACAAAGGGCGGAGTCGGCCCCGGATAACGAGGCTACAATGGTTACCAGCCCACTGCCCGGTGGCGACCAAGCTACTACATCCAAGGCACCCGCATCTACTGAGGCTGCCGGAGCCGTTCCAGTTTCTTCTACTCCTGCATCGAGGTCCGGTAACCTGGATGACATGTTCTCGGATATGCCTCTTGCAACCGGGGAAGCAGCTGGGTTCGGACATCTCCCTATTCCTAGAGCCACTAGGGCGGCTAGCCGGTCCACCGATACGGGCGCGAGGGATTCCCTTGTAGGTATTTTCCGGCCCCCAGTGTAGAACCGAGAAGGACGAGGTCGGCCGTGATCACTGTCCCCGAGGATTGTAGCTTTTTGTCCCGGCCTGTGGGAGTAGCAAGTTATCTAAGGCCTCTTATTTCGGATTCGGATAAGAGAAAGATTACCGGGGTCCCTTGGCAGTGCCTTATAAATGAAGGCATGCATGCGGGCAACCGGGTAAACTTTACGCTCATCTTTCCATAATATTGATGTACGATTTTTGACTCTCGTTTATTCAATTTCTTAACTTGATTTGCTTCTTCTTCTGCAGAGTGTTGTGCTCGTTAATGAGGGCTTTATCCGTGCCCAACACAAGGTTGACGACTTAAAGGGCCAGCTGGATGCCAGGGCCGAGAAACGGAGAAGTTCCAATTCTTCCTGCAGGAGAAAGAAGATCAGCTGAGCCGGGCCGCTGCTCTTCCTAACCTTCAACCCGAACTCGAAGCGACAAAGGCAGAAAACCTTCGCTTAAAGGCCGAGCTGGCCGAACTAGTCAAAAAGAACCGGCTCGCGAGGGCGGATAATGCCGGTCTTAACCAAGACAATGCCCATTTTATTACGAGGCTTGGTGAACTCGAGGCCACTATTTCCCAACTTCGGAATGAACTTGACTCGGTCAAGGCTGATGCCGTAAGGATGGCAGAAAGGCATCACCAACTTGAATCCGAGAGTGCTAATGACAAGGAGAAGTTGAGGGTGGTCGAACAGAAAGCCGAGAATCGAGCCTGGATTAGTGACAAGCTCAAGAGTAAGCTCGAGGAGGCCGCAGAAGCCAATGATGTGCTTCAGGCCGAGCTTGAGTCAGCTAAACAAATTCAAATAGTTCTTCTCGAAGAGAGATCCGAACTAGAGGCAAAATTGAAAAAAGCCGAGGCCGACCTAGAAGAGTCCGCTTAAGACATGGAGGCTGCAAGACTCGTTTTACGATTCTGGTCGAGTATGAGCGGTGGAAATCCCGGAGGGTTACCCTTAAATAGGTTGAAAAGGGGTTAGGGCACCTCCAGGCCCGGATACTCGAAGCCAAAGGAATCGAAGAGAAGGCCAAGAAAGCTCTCGATCTTGGTACGAAGATTCCGAAGCGAGACGATTTTTGAGATCCGGTTCCAACCATACCGGGTAGATCAGGGCCTGTACGAGCCTTTATTTTGTTTTTGTTTTTGACTTGTATGAAAAGTCCAAATGTAAAGACTTAGTTTTATATATGAAATGCGTATTTCCCTTTTGGCTATTGTTTTCTTCATTCTTTTATTCGAATGTACGTTACGATATTTGCCTTAATATTTTATCCAGTAAGGGATAATCAAAGGTTCGGAGTCACCTTTTTTGTCTGAATTGCGTCTATATTAACTCATTAAGTATTGGCTTTTTCTTCGTTCGGTAAATTTTTGATCGAGGATTTTATCAAATGGTTTGCCTGCGGGGCTTATTTATGCTTCGTGAATTCAGACGTCTCCGAATTACATTGGGCATTTTGGGTTAAGGTTTTTAAATTGTTTGAACCTTTTCCGACCGTTTACTTACAATAGATTAGGTTCGGATACCTGAATCCCTGCCTTTTGTCAAATTTTGAGACAGCAGTCCCCATTCGAGGGTGTTAAAAGATTTTGGCTCGGTTCAACGTGACCTTGTTGCCTTTGCCGAATTTCGACGATAGTCCCCGGCATAGGGCATTTAATAAAAAGACATGTAGGCGTATTTTTTCATAATGCTTCTTTATATTGCAAGTGTTTGCACGTACATAATATAAGGATTTCATCCGTTTCTTCACATGTTTATGCTTAGTAGCAAATACGAAGTGAACACGATTCATTTTTGATAGTTTGGTCCTTACATCGAAACCTAACACAGAAGGTCCGGATTTAGACAAAAATAAGAAACATAAAATTTCGAGGACCTTTCCGATATATTATAAGTGATACAAGTAGTACATGGAGTACATGGAAAGTTGAGCAAGTCCTAAGAAGGACCCATAAGCCAAATATGGACATAAGCCCTCCAAAAGGACGATTTAAGGAAACGTTTTCGGATGAGTTGACTTGGAGGGGCAAAAACGGCATTATAAGTTTGGAATTTGGAAAAACACCAAGAATAAAAGTTGTAGATAATTGAAAGATATTTCCAACCATAGGTCGTGGGCCCTCACACAATGTCGGAATCAAGAGTTATGGCCATTTTAAGAGCAAGACCCTAAGCTGCCAAATGGCTCCGCGGGCCCCACGTGAGAAGGTCGGTGAAACCGACCTAGGAGGGGTATAAATACCCCATCAACCCCATTTTTTCAGCATAATAACATTCCAAAGGGTCCTAGAAAATTCTCTACACCTCCCCCAAGCATTATAGTCCGATAAATCAAGAATTTGACAAGATTACGCCAAACTAGTCCGTGAAAGGTGATTGTTCTTGCTTCTACTTAAGCTTGGTGTTGGAAAAGGTTGATGTGGCTGAGTTTTTTTCAAGTATAAGGTATGTTATTTATCCCATCTTTTATGTTGAGTTTATTTGAAGGTCTAGCAAGCCTTAAAAATGAAACTAGTTATGGAGAAAAGGTCATAGAGTGTTGTATTGTAGTTGTTGTGTTTATGGGCTGTTTTGAACGTGTTGTGGCCGTGTGGATGGACTGATTTATGCATACAAAAATGGTATCTAACATTGTTGGCGTGTTGATGAGATTATACTCCTTGATTGGGATGGAAGAAAGTGCATATTGTTGTTGTATGTTGAAAAACGTCGTGTGGGATGTTTATGGAATATGTTGGTATGAATAATAGTGTTGTTGATGTTGGTATTATTGTTGTTGTTGATTGGTTGCTTTGAATTGTAATTTTGGGCTAGGCATATAAACGGGGGAGATGCTTTGCCCGATTTTCGGCGAGAATATAGAGTAGTTTGATTTGAAATTTGGAACAAGTGTGCAATAAAGAGTCTAACGTTAGTGTGAATCCTTTTAAGTGTAGGATTACGAGCTTGGACGAATAAGCGTAGCTAATAAGAGGTGGAACGGGTATGTAAAGCTTATCCTTTCTTTCTTTTGGCATGTCTTAGATGTAAGTAAGATATGATACGAGCCTTGGGGTAACTCTATTCATAAGATCCGAGCATGTCTACGATTCTTATTCACTTCTTGATGTTAGCATTCCTAATATAGTCGAGCTATGATCCTTGTGTCTTTTGTATGATTGGATAGTACATATTGCATAAAGAGTTCTTGTTCCTAAAGGGTTCTATGTTCAATAAGGTCCCTAACTTTCATAAATGGGCTCGGATTGCTTTGATACGTTCGTAGAGGATTCTATAATGATTAATGTCTCCGTAACTTTCATGGGCGGGCTCGGATTGGTTTGATACATGTCTATGATCTCTAAGACTCTTTAACGTAGTCCTAATGGCATTTAGAACGGATTTAACATGACTATCGTTTGATACTCGAGCGTTGATTTGTCTACTTATCTATCGAGTCTTAAAAGATGATTTATGTGCATATGGTTTCTCACTACTCTGCTCGTGCGAGTTTGTTATTACTCTTTCACCGAGTCCGGGCCGGACACGTATTCGTGCATACCACTCCATTTGCATTGTTCACCGAGTCCCTCACTAGAGGGCCGGGACACGTTATATATATATATATATATGATGACATGATATATATGATGATATGGGGATGGCGGCCGGATGGCATATGATGATTCTATTCACCGAGTCCCTCACTAGAGGGGCGGGTATATATATATATATGATGATTCTATTCACCGAGTCCCTCACTAGAGGGGGGACACGTATATATGTATATATATATATATGATGATTATATATATATATGATTTTATTCACCGAGTCCCTCACTAGAGGGCCGGGACACGTTATATATGCATATGTACAAGATGATTATTCACTTATGTTCTAAGTCCCATAATGAGTTGGATATGATATTGACATGCATGATTCATGTTTCAAAGGCAAGCCTTGTGGTTTTCTGGTTACTGAACTAACTTTCTATACTCCTTACTTCAGTATGATTCTGTTTACTGTATTCCATGCTTTACATGCTCAGTACATATTCCGTACTGACCCCCTTTCTTCGGGGGCTGCGTTTCATGCCACGCGGTGTATACGGATGAGTCGAGGATATTAGTAGAAGATGTTCCGACCGGATTGGCGAGCTCCATTTCCTTCCGGAGTCTTTGCGCCGAGTCGGAGTATCTATGTTATGGCATCTTGATTTATGTTAGAGACTTTGCGAGACGAGTCACGTATATAACGTGTCGGTCTTGTAAGCGGCTCGTAAGCCGATGTGTCATTATGCATTGTGTTACAAGTTTCATATGTATACGATTTTCCTTGATTTGGGAAAGACGAAAAGCATGTTTTTTTTTTCTTTAAAGCTTACATTATGCACTCATGTCATGATTTAAGGGCCCGATGATTATGAGTATCACGAGAATCTGCGGGTTCGCTCGGCCCTAAGTAAGGGTCGGGTGCCCATCATGCCCTATCGAAAGTTGGGGTGTGACAAATTGGTATCAGAACAGTTCGTCCTAGGGGTTGTCTGCAAAGTCGTGTCCAGTAGAGTCCTGTTTATGGTGTGAAGCGCGCCACATTTATAAACAGGAGGCTACGGGGCATCTAGGGTGGTTACTCTTCTTTCACATCTGAGATCGTGCCATAGAGCCAAGTCATAGGGAATGAGATTCCTTATACTAACTTTTGATTTCGGCAGAAGAATGGCATCGACAGAAAAAGGTGACTAGCGATATTGGAAGTTACAAAGCACGCAGGTAGGCAAAGGTATGAAAGATATATGTCGGGTAAGATATTGAAGTACGATTGAAATACAAGTTGAAGATTAAAAGGGAAAGTAAACAAGAAAGTGTAACAGGTGCAGTTTGAGTTGGGCATACGAGGTATGTTCATCATTTCCGTACTGTTGTTGATATCGGGAGCCCTGTGTGGCCGTGATATGATATGATATATATATATATATATATATATATATATATATATATATATATATATATATATATGTTGGCCCTGTGAGGCATTGTTGGTATTCCCTGCGTGCAAGTCTTGAGAAAGTAAGAAATACAGAGGAAACTCTGCCAAAATTTTCCTGGAAATAAAAAGAGAATGAGATATAGGTTTGTGATATGACTTGAAAGGTCGTACTAATAGTAATGATAGGATTTGACTAAGTTGCGAGTACGGCTGACCTCGAGAAAGAAGTTAATTGCGGAATTGGAAGTAATAGTATGATTAAGACAAGAGTACAGAGGAAAAGAATTGTGATGGATATGAATGTATTGATAAGACAGCTTGCGAGATATTAAGGATAAAGTTGATCAGAAAGGGTAAAGGGGTTAAGAAGTGTTACATTACAGGATTGATTACGAATAAGATATAATGTGAATATAATGGGGATTGTTACGAAAATGAGTAAAGCCTAGTGAGGAAGTGACTAAAAGATATGACTTACGTGATCTATGTGACTAAGGTATAAAAGCGAGTTGTAGAACAAATAGGGATGAATGAAACACATTTTGAAAATGAGAAAGGGGTTATGCAGAAGTGACGCGTTCTGAAGGATACAGAGGTGGCATAAGATTCCTCGTGCGCAGGGTAAAAGAGGAGCATAGACTAGAGAAATGGTAAGGGAATTCCAAAGGAAGCATCCAAGATAAATGTAGTTAATTGAGTAAGAGTATAGGACGAAAGGGAAATATATAGCTACGGACCTAAAGGTGCAGTGCGACGATAAGGTGATAAGACAAGACTATCATTAAGATGAACTTGATATGATTTTGAGTAGGTTAGAAGTCGGCACAGGGTACACAATAAGGGTAAAGAGCATAAGGCATAAAGGAGTACTGCGTGCATACGACTTCACCTCAGAAATAGTGGAATCCTTAAAGGACAAAGACGGTAGGCTGGAGGAACAAGTGATGTATTGTAAATGTATTAGAGGAAACAGATGATATAAATTGGGATAAAGATAGCGTTTCAAGAGGACTCTGGACACTTATCGTCGGAATAAAAGTGCCGCCTAATTGAGGTTGGAAATGAGGACATAGGACAAAGTATAATCGGGTAATAGTATAAGTACACCCTTAAGGGGGGAAGCTGGCCAGGAAAATGCAAGTGTGAGATGGAAACCATTGACACTGCAATACATTTGACATAGATGTTTAAATTTTAAATGGGATCCCCTGTTGAAACAAGTTAGTAAGATGCGAAAGCCGAACAATAAAGGGGTGGAGTCAGAAGAGTAAGAGACCCTTTCTAATTCGGAGGGGGTGTGTTATGAGAACGTTTTGAAATCTGCTAAGACTTCAACTTACTCCAGATTATGTGATGAAGGTCATGCGGTGAGGTGGACGCTATCGTACTAGCATTAAAGCATCGTATTTCATCAGAGTTCCAAGGTTAAGCGTGCTGGAGTGAGAGAAATTTTAGGATGGGTGACCCCCTGGGAAGTGTACTAAAAGTCCTATAAAGTCAGACACAGGAGAGCCAAACGGGAAGCTAGAGTAGCCTAAGGGGAATTAGAGTATACAGAGTGGGCGGAAACCTTAAGAGGTCGCGTAGGCCGAGGCGGACTAGACCGGTGAAGAGAAAGAAGGTGCATCACAGCTCTAGAATTAGGGTGAGTTTGAATGGCGTTTGGAAATATTTTGTAAGCGAGATGGTAGTAATTATATGTGTACGTATGTATATGATATCCCATACATGGCTATATCAGCGGGTATGTGTGTCCCAGCAATCGACGTTGCGGCATAGTGGAGGCATTGGTCGGACAGGGTAGTAAGGTTAAAGTGACAGACGTTATCAGGCAAGCGGATGTTATTTTCGCTACAGGGTAAGCTTGGAAAGTTCCAATACAATGATAGTTGGAAAAGAAAGAAAGCGAGTAGATGGAAGGTAAGGACATCAAAATGTCGGACAAAGTGAAAAGTAAGAAACACGAGTGAGTAAAGCCTCCAAGGGGAGACGACGGGCAAAGCACGGGACTATTTGGGTAAACATTCGAAGGTAGGCGAGTGAAAGGGATAGAGTGTGGTAGTATGGAACAAAAGAGGAATGTGTGGGGTTGGAGAATAGACTTCGACAAGTGGGACGAAAAGATAGTGACCACGACGAGGAATGAGAAGTAAGAGAAAGAATGATTAGGCCGTGCAACGATGTTAAGAGATTTCTAACTCTCGAAAGATAAGTGCGAAGGCGATGGATATCTCAAAACTATTGGTGTATTAGGACCTCCTTAATAAGAGGGGAAGAACATATTGGACTTGAAAGGAATTATGGCGTTCTCATGCTCCCGGAAGGGGAAATTTATTAGCTCGGAGCCGAGTTCGAAACATATCGGCATATCGGGAAGGTATCGAAGGAGGAGGAACGAATTGACAATTGTAATAAAAGGAACAACGGTTGGTAGTTTGGAAATTTTTGAAGGAATGAAAAGACACTCGCTCCTATGAATGGAAATAAAAGAGTTCACCGAATATTAGAAAACCTCCTATAATAGGAAGTGAGGAAAATCGAAGGAGTGAATAAAGGAAGGGAAAGGAGTATGACAAGGTAGGCTACAAGCGAATGTTAGTACGGAGGGGATATGTGGAGTAGAATGAACCGGGAGAAGGAAAGACCGTGACTAAGATGGAATATACTTTATACAAGTCGTACAAGAGTAGTTATGTTACCTATGAATATTTATATGCTAGGGATGAGACCAAGCGGGTACTTAATGAGAAAAGTTTGGATTCAGTAATAACAATACGATTATAATATTCAGGTGCATTAAGGAAAGATGTAAAGGTGGGTTAAACTAAATTACCGAGATGAAGTTAGTACGAGGAAAACAGGACATGGCTATGGGTGAACCAAAGACCTATCCCGATACCGGTTGCAAGATAAGAGGAGCGAAGACAAAGTAAAACATAAGGATTAGGGAAGCCACGCTAAGGTATTTCTTGGGCTAATTTGAGCACTTTCGCATATTCTTGTAAAGATTGCAACATAGTGTGGGACAGGAAAGTTGAGAGCAAGATCTGAGCAAAGGGACAATAGGAGAGTTTGAATTAAAGATAAAGAAATGACACGAGATAATGTGCCTAGAATGTTACAAGTTGAGTAAAGGGGATTATAAGATGATTTAAGCAAGATGATCAGAACTAGTTGGTTACTAAAAGAGGGTGAATTTATATGTCAAATTCTTTCAGAATCATACCAGCTGATGATAGTTAAAGCAGGGAGCGGCTATGTAGAGTTACTATATGAGGGGACTTCATTGCTACTTGATAACTAACTCCAAAGATAGAGACTAAGAGCAAAAGGTAGAGTGACGGCTAAGGTCTTTTAAAGGAGTCGAGAAGAAATACATGAGGTCAAGATTCCGAATATGGACTTCATGACAAACTTACCTCGCACTCGCGAGGTATGACTCTTCTAGGGTATTCTCTGTGGATGATGTCCAGGTAGCGGAAGAGCTAGCGTACGAGGAAAACCCTGTAGCTACCGGATCGTCAGGCGAGAAAGTTGCGTACTAAAAATGTGACTTCCGTTAAGGTATTGTGGCGGAACAATAACAGGGAGGAGATGACCTGGGAAGCCGAAGAGGAGATGAAGAATAAGTATCCCTACTTATTTCCTATGCCTACAGGTAATCTAAATTCCTAGAGTGGTTATGTTGATTGATAAATAAACTGTATGTGGTAGCTATAAAAGGAACTCCCCCGAAGTGCCTATAAGACCCTGTAAGACTAGTTTAACATTCGAGGACGAATGTTTCTAAGGGGGAAGGATGTTACACCTTGGAAAATTTCGCGTTATCAAGGCGTGGACGGCTTAGTATGAGCTCGGGGGAGAGCGAGAGTTACACAAGGATTATGGATGAAGATTATGTTATACGAGCATAAGAACATATATATGACATTTGGAGAGTGTATGGAGTAAATCGGTTAACATGATCACTCGATGATAGCCCTCGAAACCATGAGTTAAGGTGGGGCCCACATGTTGGAATTTTGTAAAGGATATATTATAAGTGATACAAGTAGTACATGGAAAGTTGAGCAAGTCCTAAGAAGGACCCATAAGCCAAATATGGACATAAGCCCTCCAAAAGGACGATTTAAGGAAACGTTTTCGGATGAGTTGACTTGGAGGGGCAAAAACGGCATTATAAGTTTGGAATTTGGAAAAACACCAAGAATAAAAGTTGTAGATAATTGAAAGATTTTCCAACCATAGGTCGTGGGCCCTCACACGATGTCGGAATCAAGAGTTATGGCCATTTTAAGAGCAAGACCCTAAGCTGCCAAATGGCTCCGCGGGCCCCACGTGAGAAGGTCGGTGAAACCGACCTAGGAGGGGTATAAATACCCCATCAACCCCATTTTTTCAGCATAATAACATTCCAAAGGGTCCTAGAAAATTCTCTACACCTCCCCCAAGCATTATAGTCCGATAAATCAAGAATTTGACAAGATTACGCCAAACTAGTCCGTGAAAGGTGATTGTTCTTGCTTCTACTTAAGCTTGGTGTTGGAAAAGGTTGATGTGGCTGAGTTTTTTTTTCAAGTATAAGGTATGTTATTTATCCCATCTTTTATGTTGAGTTTATTTGAAGGTCTAGCAAGCCTTAAAAATGAAACTAGTTATGGAGAAAAGGTCATAGAGTGTTGTATTGTAGTTGTTGTGTTTATGGGCTGTTTTGAACGTGTTGTGGCCGTGTGGATGGACTGATTTATGCATACAAAAATGGTATCTAACATTGTTGGCGTGTTGATGAGATTATACTCCTTGATTGGGATGGAAGAAAGTGCATATTGTTGTTGTATGTTGAAAAACGTCGTGTGGGATGTTTATGGAATATGTTGGTATGAATAATAGTGTTGTTGATGTTGGTATTATTGTTGTTGTTGATTGGTTGCTGAATTGTAATTTTGGGCTAGGCATATAAACGGGGAGATGCTTTGCCCGATTTTCGGCGAGAATATAGAGTAGTTTGATTTGAAATTTGGAACAAGTGTACAATAAAGAGTCTAACGTTAGTGTGAATCCTTTTAAGTGTAGCCTTACGAGCTTGGACGAATAAGCGTAGCTAATAAGAGGTATGTAAAGCTTACCCTTTCTTTCTTTTGGCATGTCTTAGATGTAAGTAAGATATGATACGAGCCTTGGGGTAACTCTATTCATAAGATCCGAGCATGTCTACGATTCTTATTCACTTCTTGATGTTAGCATTCCTAATATAGTCGAGCTATGGCCCTTGTGTCTTTGTATGATTGGACAGTAGATGTTGCATAAAGAGTTCTTGTTCCTAAAGGGTTCTATGTTGAATAAGGTCTCTAACTTTCATACATGGGCTCGGATCGCTTCGATGCGTTCTTAGAGAATTCTATAATGAATAATGCCCGTAACTTTCATAGGCGGGCTCGGATTGGCTTGATACATGTCTACGATCTCTTGACTCTCTTTATAGTTCTAATGACATTTAGAAAGAACTTTAACATGACTATCGTTTGATACTCGAGCGTTGATTTGTCTACTTATCTATCGAGTCTTAAAAGATGATTTATGTGCATATGGTTTCTCACTACTCTGCTCGTGCATACTGTTATTATATCTTTCACCGAGTCCCGGGCCGGGTATGTATTCGTGCACAGTTCACTGCATTGTTCACCGAGTCCCTCACTAGAGGGCGCCGGGACACGTATATATATATATATGATATGATGATATGATGATGTGATGATGGGGATGGCGGCCGGGATGATATGATGATTCTATTCACCGAGTCCCTCATGGGCCGGGTACGGTATATATATATATATGATGATTCTGATATATATATATATGATGATTCTATTCACCGAGTCCCTCACTAGAGGGGCGGGACACGTATGTATATGTATATGTATATGATGATTTTATTTACCGAGTCCCTCACTAGAGGGCCGGGACACGTTATATATGCATATGTACAGGATGATTATTCACTTATGCTTCTAAGTCCCATAATGAGTTGGATATGATATTGACATGCATGATTCATGTTTCAAAGGCAAGCCTTGTGGTTTTACGTTCTTGAACTAACTTTCTATACTCCTTATTTTTCGGTTATGATTCCCATGTTTTACCGTATTCCATGCTTTACATGCTCGGTACATATTCGTCGACCCCGCTTTCTTCGGGGGGTGCGTTTCATGCCACGCGGTGTATACGGATGAGTCGAGGATATTAGTAGAAGATGTTCCAGGTGGATTGGCGAGCTCCATTTCCTTCGGAGTCTTTGCCGAGTCGGAGTATCTATGTTATGGCATCTTGATTTATGTTAGAGACTTTGCGAGACGGAGTCACGTATAGTACGTGTCGATCTTTCTTGTAAGCGGCTGACTGTAACGCCGATGTGTCATTATGCATTGTGTTACAAGTTACGAGCCTTACCTAGTGCCCATGGCAAAGGACCGACGATATCCATTCCCCACTTCATGAATGGCCAAGGTGATATCACCGGGTGCAGCAACTCCCCGGGTTAATGAATCATCGGGGCATGCCTTTGACACCCGTCACATTTTCGGATAAAATTCTTCGCATCATCCTCCATCCGATTTCCCGCAAATAACCCATTCGATAATTTTTTCGAACCAGGCCTCGACTGGGAGTGATTATCGCGAGGTACCCTTGTGGACTTCTCATCATCACATAACTGCTTTCTCCCGGGACCCAAACACTTGGCGATATCGAAGAAAGACCGTGATACAATTGACCGTCTATTAAACCGAAGCATCGCTTTGAATGGGAGTGATCGTCGTTCTTCGGTCACTCAGAGCTTCCCATCTTGCAAGTAGTCGATGTATATGTTGCGCCAATCCAAAGTTAGACCCATTGTGTTTATCTCGGCCTGCTCGTTTTCTCTACCGCCAGGTCATCAATTGCACCTACGATGCAGGTTGATTTCCCTCCGACCTCGGCGAAGAGCCCAAAATGCACGGCCAATGCATTATTATTCTGCTCCTCGGGTACATGTTTCATAGTCCATTCTTTAAACCGATGTAATATCACACCGAGTTTTTCCAAGTATCTTTGCATATGCTCATCCTTGACCTCGAAGACGCCATTTACACAGTTAACGACTAAGAGAGAGTCGCATTTTTCTTCGACTATTTGACTCCTGACTCACGAGACCAATTCCAAACTGCCGATCATAGCCTCATACTCGGCTTCATTGTTATTCAATTTAATAGTTCTAATCGACTGTCTAATGGTATCACCAGCGGGGGTCTCAACAATGCCCAACCCGGAACCTTTTAGGTTCGAAGCCCCGTCTGTGTGTAGAGACTAGATATCCGAAGCCTTTTTCGAGGTTAGAAAAAGTTCTTTCTCGACCTCGGGAATCATGGCGGGGGTAAAGTCTGCCACAAAATCGGCTAAGATTTGAGATTTAATAGGCGTTCTAGGCTTATACTCGATATCATATCTGCTAATCTTTACGGCCCATTTGGTCAGTCTACCTGATAACTCTGGTTTATGCATGACATTTTTTAGCGGGTAAGTAGTTACTACACATATCGGATGGCATTGAAAGTAAGTTTTCGGCTTTCTTGATGCACTTACCAATGCCAAGGCCAACTTTTCAAGGTGTGGATAACGAGTCTCCACATCCCCTAAAGTCCTACTCACATAATATATTGGGAATTGCAGACCTACTTTTTCTCGGACTAAAACACCGCTTACCGCTACTTCGGACATGGCAAGGTATCGAAACAATTGTTCGTCTGCCTTCGGTGTGTGCAGCAGAGGTGGGCTCGATAAGTATTTTTTTAATTCCTGCAAAGCCTTTTGACATTCCGGTGTCCAGACGAAGTCATTCTTCTTTCTTAGCAGTGAGAAGAAACGGTGACTCTTATCCGAAGACCTCGAAATGAAACGGCTCAGTGCTGCTATCCTTCCGGTGAGCCTTTGCACGGCCTTGACGTTGTTCACCACCTCAATATCCTCGATGGCTTTCATCTTGTCCAGGCTAATTTCAATTCCCCGATTTGACACCATGAAGCTCAAAAACTTGCCTGATCGGACACCGAAGGCACATTTCTCCGGGTTAAGCTTCATGTTGTATTTGCGAAGTACATCAAAGGTATCCTAAATGTTTCAAATGGTCCTCAATTTTTCGTGGACTTGACTAGCATGTCGTCAATATAAACTTCCATTGTTTTCCCTATCTGTTCTTCGAACATTCCATTAACTAGGCGTTAGTAAGTTGCTCCGGCATTTTTTAACCCGAATGGCATGACATTATAACAGTAAGTCCCGTATCGGGTAATAAAGGATGTTTTCTCTTGGTCCTCTGGGTGCATCCGGATTTAGTTGTACCCAGAGTAAGCATCGAGAAAACTTAACATCTCATGCCCGGCCGTTGAATCGATTATTCGATCGATGTGAGGCATTGGAAACGAATCCTTCGGGCATGCTTTGTTCATATCCTTATAGTCAACACACATTATAAATTTATTACCTTTCTTTGGCACCACCACTACATTAGCCAGCCAGTCCGGGTATTTTACCTCCCGGATAGAGCCTATTTTTAAAAGCTTTGTTACCTCGTCTTTTACGAAGGCATGTTTTGACTCGGCCATTGGTCTCCTTTTCTGCTTCACCGGGGGGAATTTCCTATCAAGGCTGAGCTTATGAGTTGTGACTTCTGGTGGTACATCTATCATCTCTATATGAGACCACGCAAAACAATCGGCATTAGCTTGAAGAAATTTAATTAACTTGTTCCTGAGCTCTGAGGTTAACCCCGTGCCCAGGTATACCTTTCTATCCGGTAGATGTACGAACAATATGATTTGCTCCAGCTCCTCCACGGTAAATTTGGTTGCATCCGAATCATCCGATAATACAAACGACCTAGGCACTCCGAAATCGTCCTCTTCAC
Organism: Lycium ferocissimum; assembly: GCF_029784015.1. Taxonomy (NCBI): domain Eukaryota; kingdom Viridiplantae; phylum Streptophyta; class Magnoliopsida; order Solanales; family Solanaceae; genus Lycium; species Lycium ferocissimum. The sequence continues at coordinate 4,592,294 of NC_081345.1, read as the reverse complement.
CGGCCGGGTCCATTCCCTTCTGCTCCGCTTTCGAACCCGTATTCTTTAACTGCTATTTGGTGTCCTTGCCTTCGATTGATTCATCATCTCTTTGATCCGGTTTCTGTGGAAAGATGGGTGCTTCCTCGACCGCGAACATTTCGCTCGCTGCGGGCTGTTCGCCTCGGATAGTTTTTATCCCTTTTAGGGTTGGGAACTTCAGCAACTGATGCAAAGGTCGATGGTATTGCTCTCATGCTATGAATCCATGGTCTGCCGAGTAAGGCATTATACTTCATATCTCCCTCGATGACGTAGAACACCGTCTACTGTATGGTGTCGTCAATGTTGACCTGCAAAGAAATTTCTCCCTTCGTAGTCTCACTTGCCATATTGAACCCGCTGAGTACCCGGGCCACCGGGATAATCTGATCTAGTAACTTCAATTGCTCCAAAGACCCTCCATCGGGTAATATTGGTCGAACTACAATCAAAAAATACGTTTTACTCGTGATTTAAAAATAAGGATAGAAATTACCAATGCATCATGCGGTTGAATGATGCCTTAAAAATCCTTGTTACTGAAAGAGATGGAGCCCTCGGGTACGTAGTCCCGGGTCCGCTTCTCTAGCACAATTGAGACCTTTGTTCTTTTCATCACCGGTCCTCGTGGTGCATCCGTTCCCCCTATTATCATATTGATCACATGTTGAGGTTCCATCGGCTCGGCTCGTTTGTGACTCTCCCTTTCTTTGTAATAGCTTTTGGCTCGTTCACTCGGGAATTCTCGAAGGTGGCCATTCTTCAATAAACGAGCCACCTCCTCCCTTAACTGACGACAGTCTTCAGTTCTGTGCCCATGGGTCTCATGATATTCACACACCACGCTCGAGTCCCGTTGGCCCGGGTCCGACCTCAATGGCCTCAGCCATCTAGCCTCCGTGATACGGCCGATAGGGCGAGACGAGGTCTGAGGTGTTGATGTTGAAGTTGTATTCCGATATCCTCAGTACGTCTTTATTGCTAGCTGAACTCCCGGCATCACTTCTAAATGATAGGCCTCGACTATTCGACGGGCATTCGGCCCGTTTATCGCCCCTACCCGCGAGAAGTGGCTGGGGCCGACCCTCAATTTTTTCGACCTGAAGCTCGGTTTTTTCGAATGAGAGTATGGTTGGTACCTTTCCCTCGATGGTCGCATCTCCGGTTCGTAATTTTTTCTTGACCTCTCAGAGCTTTTGCTCATATTGATGGGTCCTGGAGGAAGTTCGAGTTGGTCATCCTCTACCCGAATCTTTGATTCGTCTCTGTTATGAACATCTGCCCAGGTTACAGCCTCATACTCCAACAAGTTTTCTTTTAGTTTGAATGAAGCAGTCGAGCTCCGAGGATTAAGCCCTTTGGTGAAAGCTTGTGCAGCCCATTCTTCCGGAACCGGAGGGAGCTCCATCCGTTCCCTTTGGAAGCGATTCACAAATTCTCGTAACAACTCATCGTCCCTTTGGGATATTCGGAAGATGTCCGCCTTCCGGGCTTGCACCTTTTTAGCTCCGGCATGGGCTTTGATGAACGCATCCGAGAGCATTTCGAAGGAAGTGATAGAATGCTCGGGCAGATGACCATACCAGGTTAACGCTCCTTTCGATAGTGTTTCCCCAAATTTTTTCAACAATACAGACTCAATTTCATCCTCTTCGACATCATTGTCTTTTATGGCACAAGTGTACGAAGTCAGGTGCTCCTGCGGGTTTGTTGTACCATCATATTTCGGTATATCCGGCATCTTGAACCTTTTCGAGATTAACTTCGGAGCCGCACTAGGAGGGAAAGGCCTTTGAATGTACCTCTTTGAATCCGACCCTTTTAGAATCGGCAGAGCTCCCGGGATCTGATCCACCCGAGAGTTATACGTTTTCACCCTCTTCTCCGTTGAATCTACCCGCTTTGCCAAGGTCTCGAGCATCTTCAGAACTTCGGTGGACGATCTAGCTCCGGATCCGTTACTCTCGACTATCGTGTTTCATCCCTCATTGGTTCAGTGACTCCTTTTGACCTTACCGGAGCTGCCTTGTCATTTTTGCTCTGCAGCTGAGCTATTGCAATCCCCTGTTCGACTATGGCGGTCCCCTGTTCCTGCAACATTTCAAATATTAAACCTAAGTTAATCTCATCCGGAGTATCCGGTGTTTTCCGACCTTGAACCCGGGACAAAGTAATTGAGTTATGAGTATTCAAGGGATCGGTGGCGGGAAAGGCGACATTCTCCTGATTCACGGTATTCTGCCGGTTGAGGCCTTCCCTCGAATCAACAGAGTTTGGGTCGACTGGATCTGCAGGTAGGCCTTGTAACCCACTGTTCTCGTTTTCAGCCATAATTTCGTTGTTACTGACATGACCGGACTGTCCGCTGCTTGCCATTTTGTCCGTTTTTGTGGAAATTAGCAGATTCATCAATCGATGGGTAAAACAAGGAAGAAGCAAAGATTAAAAAACCACTATTATCCTAGCTCCACGGTGGGCGCCAAACTGTTTACCCCTGATTCGGTAACAATTAAATTTGTAAGTGAGGTATAGGATATGTGGATGAATTTTAATCTATTTGGTTGATGGGAAGTGTCTATGGATTTGTTTGTTGCAATATATGTATAGATGTGTGTTGTTGCTGTGAGAACGTGAATCGTGTTTGGTGATTTATACCAAATATATATATTAGGCAATATGTTATATTGAAGGAATAAGTAAAGCTAAATAACACCACAAATCCGGACCAATAATAGAGAGAGAGCTTCAATATATTTTTCTATGACAATGTTGAGATCTGAAAAAAGCTAACCCAAAAAAGGGGGAGAATGTCCTCTATTTATAGGTATGCCTTATGGGCCTTTTATGCAACACAAAAGCCCTTATGAATAAAGAAACCCTAAAAAAGATAAGGTAGGACTGTGCGGTCGTCAGTACAAAATGGCAGAACGGTTTCCTGACGCATGGCAACATCGCAACCGGTTAACCGGACCAACGAAAACGTTGATCTTGGGTCGGCGTACCCGGACCAACGGACACGATTTCCTTGTCTCGGGTCAATCGCATCCGGTACCATACCCTGGTGTGAGGAAATGATCGAACATGCTCGTGCCCATTTGGACTTACCCTCAGCTCCAGATTCATCGATCATACATTGACCCGATTTTTACCGTATACTGTTGTATGTCGAATTTCTCGTAGTGCTTATGTGTTTTTGTATGGGCTCAGCTTTCTATTTTATCCGTCCTAAAGTATGTTTTTTGTTCCTTCTTAATGGAACAGCCGACGATTACAGACTTTCTTTTCTGTAAGAGGCCTTCTATGGCTATTTTGTGGTGCTAGAGAACGGCTTTATGTATGTTTTGTCAATATTCATTGGCATTTCAAACATAAATAATTCAAAAACACACCCCAACTATCACTTTTTTTTAGTTTCATACCTAAACTATCGGAAGGTTGAGAAAACTACCTAAACTATCACTATCTAGTTTGCAAAACACACCTGAACTAAATGTGTGAACTCACTTTTCCAAAAGGCAAGTGAGTTTGAAATTTTATGAAAAAAATTATCCACATGGCATAAGTAATGCTATGGTGGTACCTACATGAAAATTAAAAAATAATATTTTTTTATTAAAAAAAACTGTATATTCTTTTTAAAATAACTGCATTTTAAAAAAAAAAATCAGCATTTAAAAAAAAATTGGATTTTTTAAAGAAAAAAACAAAAAATTTAGAAAATAAAAAAAAAATGATTGAAAAAATGGAAAAGTTGATTTAAAAATTCAGAAATCTTATTTTCTTTTAAAAAAATTAACTTTTCCATTTTTAAACAATTTTTTTTTATTTTCTATAATTTTTTATATTTTTTTACAAAAATTATTATTTTTCAGTTTGTTTTTTAAAACAAATAGTTTTTTTTTTTTTAATTTTCATGTAGGTGTTATTGTGACATTATTTAACCACGTGGACAACACTTGACAAAATTTTTATATAAAATGGAGTGTAGATCACATGCCATTCAATAATAATTTGAGGTGTGTTTTGCAAACTGGATAGTGATAGTTTAGGTAGTTTTCTCAACCTTCTGATAGTTTAGGTATAAAACTAAAAAAAAAGTGATAGTTGGAGTGTGTTTTTGACCCTTACGCTTTGATGATGGAATAATATCGGTTCTTATTATAACCTCGATTCCAGTACTGGTACATTCGCATTATGAAGCATGGTTCGTGTTCTATATCTAATATTCGGGGTGATAAAATTAGCCCATGAAAACTTGATCGTCCAACTTGCCCAAGTTTGAGCTGCCCACTTATTGGCCCAATCCATTTTGACTCGCCTAATTCAACCCATTTAAAAATTGGACTGATATGTAATCCAAATTAACTCATGAGAAACCTTGTCGAAATATTTTTAAAAAGACTTTATTTTCGTTTGATATGCTAAATATAGCCATAATGAAGAAAAAGTTTTATTAGGTACTTAAAAAATTATCAAAGAACAAACAAAGAAATTAAAATCTAGTAAAAATTAGGCAGGTTGGGTTATGACCCAATTTTTAGCCCATTTCCACCCAAATGACCCGCCCATTTATTAAATCAATGCATTCTAACCTGTCCAAATTCATCCTAACCTTGCCCATTTGACACTCTTATCTAAGATTTCCAGTATAGACTTTTGAAACCACTTAGCGTAGGCATCATATAAACATACTTGAGGATGGACTAATGCTTCTCTCTAATTTACCTTCCTTATCTCTGAAGTGATAAATTTTCATGGTATTTCTAATTTTTTGTACAAGCGCTAACATTTATTAGCCAAAACAAATTTGAAAAATAAAACATGCATCCGAAATCTATGTTATGTAAATACACTAAAGAGAGGGAGGAAGTAGAGGTGAATCGAGGATATGAACTTTAATTTATGGGTTCGGGATCCTTGTACAGTGACCTTAAGTGCTTGTTATTGGATTTGGATTTTAATTAATATTTGTAATTAACAATATATAATTTCGCAAAAGCTACAATTTTAATTGTTTCTTTATTGATAACAGGCGACTGCAGTAGGAATGGAAAGTGAGCTAATTGGTAAAGATGTTGATGGATCTGCTTTTGTTAATTTGTTTATGGATCATTGGGCTTTATGGAGAAAGTTTTATCTGGCATAGCACTGTATCTTCTTGAATCATATGAAAGTAAGCATCCAAACAAAATATTTGCCCTTCAACTTCCAATCAATTCACCTAGTAACTTTCTTTAACGAAAAATGTATTTGGTCGAAAAAATCGTGGAACAGCAATTCCCTTTTGATCAATGTTTATGGTCTGAATTATGTTAATGTTCAACCTCTTTCATCACCATTCCACGTCTTTAAACTTGGTTCTCTATAGCCTTGCCCAGGCAGAGGCGGACCTAGGATTTGAGCACGACGGGGCACCATTATCTTTAGTACGTCAATTACTAGCGACAAAGTTATATGTGTGACTCTTAAAAAACTTATCGATTACAATAGCAAAGTACAAACTTCAATATTATCAAATAATTAATTTGGTACTAATATAACAAAAATACATCATCAACTCATACTTGAACTCGACGCGTTTTCATTTGAAAAATAAAAACAAACCTGACTTTTCAAGGCCTTAAGTTGATTATACAAAATCCCAAATTTAAGAATATGATAAGATTTTAGGGCTTCGTATAAGATAATACAATTTTTAATTAAATTAAATCTATAAAGTTATGTATTCCCCAATCCCTAGTAATTAAATACTATTATATACTTATATAATAAGTAATCTATATTAATCACTAAAAAAGAAGGGAAAGCTTTACCGTAAGAGAAGTCCGATCATTGGCTTGAATTCGATTGCCGGAGAAATTAATGAATATCGATAATGGGTGACGTTCCTAACTTAGTGATTTGTGAGAAAACTTGATAATAGAAGAAGGGTTTGAGAATGGAGAGAGCCAAAGGAGTTTTTTTTTTGCTTATTTGCGGTGGGAAAAGAGGAGTGGCAAGTGGGAAAAGATCTTTTGGAATTTGGGGCTTTTGAGAGGAGGGATTTAATGAAAAAGTAAAACGGAGAGAGGGGGGGGAGGGGGGAGGGGGGGTGGGGGGTGGGGCCTAAATAATAAAAAAAAAACTGCATTAACGCATGTTTGTACAGCAATTTACTGCATAATTTATTTATTTTTTAAAATAATGGTAGGAGCCGAGATTCGAACTCGAATCACGACCAGTGAACATCAACACATGGGCACTCCTAACAACTGAACTACTTTAGCAATTATATTTGAGGGATCCTTTTAAAATATATGATAGTTATTCAAAGTATATAAATATATGTATATAGGGTTTATTCCGGTGTTACGGGGGCACGTGTCCCCCACTCTTCAAGGTGGGTCAGCCCCTGTTCCCAGGCATAAATCTTTCAGGTGTGGCCCAAACCTTGGTTTAGGATGATAATTGAGACACATGTAATACTCCAAATTAGGAAGAACACAAATTTTAAAAATTGAGGCAAAGAAATTAAATATGGAAATATTAGGTTACAATTACAAATAATCAACGTGTCTTAGCAGTAAAATGAGATATGAAAGATGAGATGGCAATTATTTTGCAGTTGCTTCAAATCTAAATCAAGTTCCGAATAGTTTGTACAACAACTAAGCAGTGTTTTTTCTAAGGCTTATCAATATTGAAGACAAGTTATTTTGTATAAACTAGATAGGAAGACGGTACAAACTTGCCCCTGAAGTATGCGAGAGATTCAAATTTACCCTTTAGTTTTTAAAAAATTAATCCTTAATTGTGTGACACATGATATTACCGGCCGCTAATCTTCCACCATTTAAAATAAGGGCAAATTTGTTCCATTTCACATAGTTCAAGGGCACAAAATTGATAGTCATCAAACTATGGTTGACATCTTTAACAGCACCTCTCTGTAAAAGCTAAATGAGATCTAAACGTCAAATGTTAGTATATACATATATAATAACACCTCACTATAATAGTCATGAAATTTCAGAAAAACGTTATCTCTATAATGAGGTTTGACTGTATTTATAAAAGCATATCATTAAAGATAAAATAAGATTTTTATCTAAATATATCATTCCCTTTTAAATAGATTATAAGATAAAACCAAATAAAAATTGTAAGTACATAAAAGTAAATAAGGGAGTAAAACTTAAATGAAAAATACGAAACATTATCTTGATATTACACGTGAAAGTACATATCAGATGTGATGCACTAATTATTGAGCTAGTACAGTCTAAAACACTCCATTATACTTATCCGGTCACCGGACTGACTTACAGTCCGGCAAGGGAGAGCCACAAAGGCATTTGTTATGCAAATAAGAGTAAACATCGAAGCTCTGCAACTTCCCACCTTGTGGTATCTCTCCACAAAGCCTATTATAACTGACATTCAAATACTGTAACTCTAAGTCTTTCAATCCTTCTGGTAACCTACCATAAATCTTGTTATGGTTCAAATCCAACGATGTTAAACTCTGAGGGAACTCCAATTTGGAACTATCAAACTCCAATGTATTCCTGGACAAATCGATATCCTGAATTGTCTTGTTCTTCCCAAACAAGAAAGAAATATCACCTTCAAGCTTGTTTCTTGAGAAATCAAGTCTTGTAAAGTTCAAATCAGCTAAAAACCTTGGTACTGGTCCTGTTAGGCTATTATTGTTTTACCCCGAAATTGAATAATAAGTTAAATTTGTAAGTGAAGTATAGAATATGTGGCACTTTAATCTATTCTTTGATGAACAAAAAATGTACGTGTATATTTTGCTTATAAAACGGCTTAAGTAATGTATGAGTTGGTATGCTAATGGTTGGGTAAAGATGTTGGGGTTTATATATTTAAGCTAAGATTTTATATATATTCCATGCAATGTTGAATGAAATGATTCAATGAATTATTTAAGATGTAAACCGGACCAAAATCTGAAGAAATCAAAGTGAGAGAGAGTTTTAATATATATATTCAAAATGCAAAGCTCTTGGATACGAAAAATCGAGTCGACACTCAAAATGTGAATCTTTATTTATAGTTTTTACTACGGGACCTTCTATACATCATGGACCCACTTTTAGGATAAAAGAAAACCTAATATGGATAAGGTTGGGTCGTACGGTACGACACCCGTACGACCGTCAGAAGCAGGTGGCAACATGATCTCCCACACGCATGGGCGAATAACCGATTATCCGGACCGCGGCCACAATCAGAATGGCCATGAAGAAGACGGGCTAACGGCCACGACTGATTCCGCTATGTTTGAACCGGACAAACGGCCACGATTAACTCGGCATGGAGGGACCGGACCAACTACTACGGTTGAACCGAACAAACGACTTTAATCAAAACTTCAGATCAAGCGCTATTGTTTGCCTTCTTTCTTTTACCACCCTCGGTTTACACCGGACAAACGTTAACCGGTTTTTACCGTATACAGATAGTCCCCACACTTTCTAGACCGAGGTCATACCGGAGTAACGGGAAGTGGATGAATCACGAAAATCAGTGATCCCGTCGTCTCGTTCTTATCTTCTCGTTTTGGCGGGAACAGTTATCACCTCTTTCTGCCGTCTGCCACGTGTCTCACCCCGAAAGGTCGAGGTCTGCAACCGCCGTTACGCACGTCCTTTCAAGTCACGTCTTCATTAATCATGGGACACGTGGCGTTCGCCGATTGGTCGGGATTTGTAACCGCCTAAACCCATGCCTATATAAGGCCTTCGATGTCCTTCCTTCTTCAATTTTACTTCATCTTTCAACATTTTACCTCACTTTCTTTACTTCTTCATTTCCGTTCTTCATCACCCTCCTTTCCATCGTTGATTCCATCATTTCAACACCCATATTTGTCACTTAAATCGCTTGCAAAGAACTCGTTCCACTCAAGTGTTGCTTCCCTGATTGAAACGTTACTCATTTCTTCATTTGGCTTCATTTTCTTTACTTCACTGTTGCCATCTTCTTACCTTCATCCCTTTATCAAATTTTTAACCTCTTTCTCACCCATTACAAATGTCTGCCAATACCGAAACCACCTCCCAGGATATTCCCTCGGTTTCCTCCAGGAGCCGAACCGGTGTCTCGGTACCAAGGGGGAAAAACGTGGCCGAGCCTACGGCTTTAGATATAATGCCGATCAAACCCGACTTCAATAAAGAATTTGAAGCCGAGAAGCCTTCCTTAGTTGCGGATAGAGGGTATGACGTAAGGCTATACCCCTCTTCTATCACCGAGGATAAGCTCGATCAGGTCCGGACTGACTGCGGATGGGATAACCGTTCGGTGCAAGTGTTTGCTCCTGACCCGGATGAATCAATTACCGACCACCGGGAGGGTTTTTTATACGTTTACACTTATCCCTTCACGCTCAAGCTCTAACCTGCAATTGATCCGGTCATATTGGAGATGTGCCGGACCTATAATGTGACCCTTGCACAAATCGGTCCTATAATCTGGAGGACGATAGCTTGCCTCCGGTTGTTGGCCAACAACGCCAAGAAGTCATTCACGATGACACATTTGATCCGCCTTTATTCCCCGAGACGATTCCGGGGAGGCGTAATAAAATTAGCCAAGCGAGGCCGGAATCCGATCTTCTCAAAAATGGAGGAAGATAGGGATCGGGGCTGTTTAGAGCGTTTCGTTCGAGTGAGGACCTCGGACATTATACCGGAGGAGTACATGCCCTTCCCGGAAAAATGAAATGACAACCGTAAGTTTCTTGGTCCCACCTTCATTAATTTATCCTTATACTCTTTTACCTAATCCTTCGTGCTTGCGTCTCCCCTTTCCATTTCAATAGCCGTGGCATGGATACCCCCGGTCGTCCCACATATGAACGAGTAGGTCGAGGCGCTATTTGACCAAAGATACACACGAAGAGTTGACATAGGAAATCCTAGCTCGTGGCTGATGGGTTGCCTAAAATCACGGTAACACCACTTTGAGTTTGGGTATTACGTACTGTCTGCCTTTCTTTAATTTGAATATTATCCATAACCCTTTCAATTTTAGGTTTACCGAAGGGTTCAGTGAATCCCAGGCCCGGGGCAGCAAATGAGCAGGCAGTGCCGGCACCAGCGTTCGATTCGGCCGGGTCGTCCCGAATTATTGCTGCCGCCAGCAAAAGGCAAAGGAAGCCCTCGGATAAAGGAGGGAAACCAAGAAAAAGGGCTAGGAGCGACGTCCGGTCTCTGAGAGATGAAGAAGAGTCCGATGTAATCGTTCACCGGGTCGGAGTGGCCCCCCCGAATTTCCTGAGTCGGTCACCGAAGAGAAGTTGCGGAGTCCACCCCTTCAACCGAGAAAGGACCCTCCGCTCGGCTCGCCCCAAAGTGGGGAAGAAATACTTTACCCAACACCTCTTAGGTCCATTGAGTTTGTTGATATTACAGGTGATGTCTCCTCCGAGGAGATTCCCCTGCAAAGACCGAGGAGATTCGGACACGAATCAATCGGGCCGGGACAAGAGTTGAGTCGGCGACCGGGCATGCTGGGCACCGGCGGATGCGCATTGCCTACCGAGGACCCCGCTATCGGGTTTGAAACCTCTACTGGCGTCGAGCCGCCGGTGCTGTTCCAACTACCCCCACCGCTCCGAGGTCGGATAACTGACGACATGTTTTTGGACACTCCTCCGCGACGGGGGAGGCTCGCGGGTTTTCGTCATCTTCCCATCCCTCGGGTTACGAGGGGCGACTAATCGATCCACCGAAACCGGTGCGAGGGAAGGCCTAGTGCGCATCTTCCGCTCTCTGGTGTGGAACCTGGGAGAACCGCATCGACAGAGTTCACGTTCAAAGATTGCGGGCTTATCTCGTCCGGCGGGAGTGGTGTTACGGCCCTCGTCTCGGACTCGGACAAAAGGAAAATGGCCAAAATTCCTTGGCGTATTCCTCGATTAACGAAGGTACGTATGCGGCAATCGGGTAAGCCTTTCACCCCATGCCTTGTATAACTTGATGTGAATTTCTGGTTTTAGTTTAACATCTTTGCTTCTTTTACAGAGTGTGGTACTTGTTAATGAAGCCTTCATCCTAGCCCAACAAGAGGTTGATGACCTTAGGGGCCAACTGGACGCCCAAGGTCGGGAAACGGAGAAGTTCCAGCATCTTTTGCAAGTAAAAGAAGAGGAGCTGAGCAAAAGGCCCTACAAACCTTCGGCCCTAGCTGGATGCAACGAAGGCTGAGAACTTTCGATTAAAGGGTGAGCTATCCGGGATTGTGGAGAGGAACCGGCTTCTGGAGGAGGAAAAATCGGCCTTAGTCAAGATAACGCTCGGTTTTCTTCCAAACTTAGCGAGCTCGAAACCACCATTTCTCAACTCCGAGGGGAACTAGACTCGGTTAAATCGGATGCCGTCAGTATGGCCGAGAGGCACCGACGGCTCGAATCCGAGAGTGCTAAATATGAAGAGAGAATGAGGGTATTTGAGCAAAAAGCTGAGGACAGGGCTCGGATATGCGATGAGTTAAGAACCAGACTCGGGGAGACGGTAGAGGCTAATGATATACTCAAAGCTGAGCTTTAATCGGCCAATCAATACCGGAGTATCCTCGACGAAGAGAGGAATGAATTCTTGGTTAAGCGGCCCGGGTCAAGCCGATTGCGTGCTCAAAAATGTGAAAAGTCGCGAAGCCTACTCCACGGTTGTGGTGGGGAGCGGTGGAGATCTCGAGGATCACCTCGAGGAAGCCGAGCGTGGCTTTATCGATCTCCCAGCCTCTTATTCGGGAGGCTAGAAGAATCGAGGAAGAAGCAAAATAGCTTTGATTCCGACTCCGAAGACTCTGAACGGACAGAGTCCGAGCATTCTGGTTCCAGCCATACCGGATAGGCCAGGGCTTGTATTACCCTTTATTTTGCCTTTATAGTATTTTGAGCTTTCTCAAATTTCAAGTGTAAAAGATTTGTATATATATATAAAAAGCGTATCCTTTCTGTTGACCATTCTTTTGTTTGAATGTTTGTTACGATTCTTGTCCAAACTGTCGGTCTTTTCCGAGGATAAGTGAACATCGGAGTCGCTTTCGGACTTGTTCGATTAGAGTTTTCATCTCATCCGATATGATTTATCCGGGAGTCGAATAGAGAAGTTTGCCCGCGGGACTTACTTATGCTTTGTGAATTCAAACGTTTACGAATCACGTTAGTCATTTTTAGGGCCGATATTTTGTGGCTATTCCTTTTTTTTTATTAGGTTCGGGCACCTGAATCTCTGCTTAACCAGATTCTGGTGTAGCAGTCCCCATTCGGGGGTATTAAAATTTAGGCTCGGTTTGCTATGACCTTGTTGCCTTTATCGTATTTCGACTGTAATGCCCGGAACCGAACATACGGATAAAATGGTGCCTGATTTTCGGGGCAAAGTGCTTTACTAGGAAGATAAATCCGAAATGTAATAATTTGATTTTCAATAAACTCCAAGTACTTGTACATCATATGAGGACTTCATCCGTTTCTTCGTTTTGTCGTGGCAAATTCTAAGTGACACGACTCGCTCGATCGTTTGGTCCTTACATCAAAACCTAATACAGAAGGTCCGGCATTGGTTCTTGCCATAGTAAGTATTAGGGGGACACGATTCGCTTTTGATCGTTTGGTCCTTTCATCGGAATGTAATACCGGTGGTCCAGTCCATGAGATCCCAGCGGTGTCCGTTGTTGAACTTTTTCCATTTCCAACTAACCGGAATAAACCCAGACGTGGGTGCCATAGCCCCTTAGTGCTTATTCGAACTGTGAAGTCGGGTAAGCACTATCAAGCCCCCACTTGTAGGGTGTTGCCTCGAATATCCGGGTATTTATACTCCCTTCTCTTTTAGCAACACGTTGTACTAGTTGCCTCATTAAAAACCTTATCGGAAAACCCATTTGGGACAAAACCGGACCAAGGAAAAGAGTGCAACACGTGTTTTCAGACCTAGCAAGTTAACTACGTCGGGCACTCGGCTCTCTGCAAAAAAGAAAAGGTCAGTAAATAAAATAAAAAAGTCCATACCTCAACAGTAGTATCTCTTCAAATGAGCCACATTCCAGTTATTGCGCAACCGTTGCCCGTCCATGGATTCCAGCTGATAGGACCCTTTGCCCGTTATCTTGGTCACCTTGTATGGCCTTTCCAGTTCGGGCCCAGTTTTCCCTCATTGGGGTTCTTGGTGTTCAAGGTAACTTTTCGAAGCACCAAGTCCCCAATTTGGAAATGTCGGAAGTTACTCTCAGCTATAGTACCTTTCCATTCTCTGCTTCGGGTCGCAATACGGACTAGCGCGTTTTCGCGTAGCTCATCTGTGAGATCGAGTTTTACGGCCATGGCCTCCTCGTTTGATCCCTCAGTGGCATAACTGAATCGGAGACTAGGCTCACCGACTTCTACGGGAATGAGGGCTTCGGTCCCGTAGACCAACAAGAAAGGTGTTTCCCCCGTACTTGACTTCGATGTGGTTCTCAGAAGACACAAAGACTTCCAAGTAATACTTCCTCCAAAGGATGCTTTGATGTTTCAAGTCTCTTCCTCGGATTCAATTATTGTTTTGTTCGTAGATTCCGTCATGTCCATTTGCACACGGATGATACGGAGTTGACACAATTTTCTTGATCTTCAATCCTTCGAGGAAATCATTGACTTTGCCACCAACGAATCAGCCGTTGTCACAAGTAATTTCGGCCGGAATGCCGAACCGGCAAATAATGTGGTCCCATATGAAATCGATAACTTCCTTTTCTTATTTTTTCGAAGGCCTGCGCTTCAACCCATTTTGAGAAATAATCAGTCATAAACAAAATAAAGCGGGCCTTACCTGGTGCCCATGGAAAAGGATCAACAATGTCCATTCCCCATTTCATGAAGGGCCAGGGTGATATCACCGAATGCAGTAGCTCCCCGGGCTGGTGGATCATCGGGGCATGCCTTTGACACCCGTCACACTTTCGGACAAAATTCTTCGAATCTTCCTCCATCCGGTTCCAGTAATAACCGGCTCTGATGATTTTTCATACTAAGGCTTCCGCACCGGAGTGATTGCCACAAGTCCCCTCGTGCACTTCTCTTATTACATACTCGGTTTCACCGGGACCTAAACATTTGGCCAAAGGACCGAAGAAAGACCGTCGTATAACTCGGCCATCTACCAGCAGAAATCCGTGTCGCTTTGTCCTTAGCGATCGTGATTCCTTCGGGTCATTGGGGAACTTTCCATCTTGCAAATAGTCGATATATTTGTTGCGCTAATCCCAAGTTAAACCCATCGTGTTTATTTCAGCATGCCCGTTATCTATTGCCGAGTTCATCAAGTGCACCACAGTCCCGGGGTTAATTTCTTCCCCTTCGACCGAAGACCCCAAACTGGCCAATGCATCGGCCTCGCTGTTCTGCTCCCTCGGTACATGCTGCATGGTCCATTCTTTGAATCGGTGGAGTATGACCTGGACCTTTTCAAGATACCTTTGCATCCGTTCGTTCTTGACTTCGAAGACGCCATTCACCTGGTTAATGACCAGGAGAGAACCGCATTTTGCTTCGATTACTTCAGCCCCCATGCTCCGAGCTAATTCCTTGTACCCCGCAATCATAGCCTCATACTCGCTTCATTGTTAGTTAATTTAACTTGTCCTAATGGATTATAGATCACATCTCCGGCGTGGGTTTTAAGGACTATTCCAAGCCCGGAACCTCTAAGGTTCGAGGCTCCATCCGTGTGTAATAACCAAATACCCGACCCTTTTCCCGAGGTTAGCAGGAGTTTCTTCTCAACCTCGGGTACTATGGCCGGGGTGAAGTCCGCCACAAAGTCGGCTAAGATTTGGGACTTGATGGCCGTCCGAGGCTTATATTCAATGTCATATCCGCTTATCTCTATAGCCCATTTAGTTAGTCTACCCGATAGTTCCGGTTTATGCAAGATGTTCTTTAATGGATAAGTAGTGACCACACATAGCGGTGGCATCGGAAGTAAGGCTTGAGCTTTCTAGAAGCGCTACCAGTGGCTAATGCCAACTTTTCAAGGTGTGGATAACCAAGGTTTACGCATCCCCAAAGTTCTACTCACATAATAAATGGGAAATTGCGTACTCCGACTCTTCTCGACCAAAACTCCACTTACCGCCCTCGGACACGAAGGTAGAGAAAAAACTGCCGTCCACTTTCGGTGTATGCAATAAAGGCGGACTTGACAAGTACTCTTTTAATTCTTGTAAGGCTCTCTCGGCATTCCTGTCCAAGTGAAATCGTTCTTCTTCCTCGCAAGGAGAAGAACAGTTGACTTTTGTCCGAAGACCTTGATATGAACCGCCGGTCGCTATTCTCCCCAAAGCTCTTGCACTCCTTTGACGTTATTTACCACCTCGATATCCTCGATTGCTTTGATCTTGTCCCCCAAGTTAATCTCGATTCCCCGATTTGACACAATGAAATCGAGGAATTTGCCCGACCGGACACCGAAAAGCACACTTCTCCGGATTGAGCTTCATGTTATATCTTCTGAGCACGTCAAAAGGTTTCCTCGCAAATGTTTTAAACCGTCTTGTTTGGACTTAACAACCATGTCATCAATGTAAACTTCCATTGTTTTTCCTATTTGTTCTTCGAACATTCCGTTAACTAGGCGTTGGTAGGTCGCCCCGGCATTTTTTAATCCGAAAGGCATGACATTGTAGCAATAAGTACCGTATCGGGTAATGAAAGATGTTTTCTCTTGATCCTCTGGGTGCATCCGAATTTGGTTGTACCCGGAGTAGGCATCGAGAAAACTTAACATCTCATGCCCGGCCGTCGCATCGATCATTCTATCGATGTGGGGCATCGGAAATGAATCCTTCGGGCATGCTTTGTTTAGGTCCTTATAATCAACGCACATTCGAAATTTATTACCTTTTTTTGGCACCACCACTACGTTAGCCAGCCAATCGGGGTGTTTTACTTCCCGAATAAGCCGATTTTTTAAAAGCTTTACCTCATCCTTCACGGGCATGCTTTGATTCTCGCCATAGGCTCCGTCTCGCTTCACCGGGGGAAATCTCCCGTCGAGGCTAAGCTTATGAGTTGTTACTTCTGGTGGCACACCTGTCATATCTATATGCGACCATGCAAAACAATCGGCATTAGCTTGAAGAAATTTAATTAACTTGTTCTTGAGCTCCGAGGTTAACCCCGTGCCCAGGTATACCTTTCTATTCAGCAGATATTCAAACAAGATGACTTGCTCCAGCTCCTCCACTGTAGATTTTGTCGCATCTGACTCATCCGGCAAGATGAATGATCTAGGTATGTTGAAGTCGTCCTCTTCGTGCCTCTCCTTTGCTTCGTTGCTAGACCCGTCAACGGTAATTGTTATTTGGAATCCTCGTCCCCGGCTGACTCTTCCTTTTGATCCGGCTTTTTGAGTAGGGGTGATGATTCTTCGACCGCGAACATCTCTCTTTGCGGCGTGTTGTTCTCCCCGGATGGTTTTTACCCCTCCCATAGTCGGGAATTTCGTACCGATGTAATGTCGACGGCCGCAGCCTCTCATGCTATGTATCCACGGTCTACCCAGCAATGCGTTGTATTTCATGTCCCCTTCGATTACATAGAACACAGTCTGCTGGATCGTGTCATCAATGTTGACCGGCAAGGAAATCTCACCCTTCGTGGTTTCGCTCGCCATATTGAACCCACTGAGCACCCGGGCTACCGGTACGATCTGGTCGAGTAGTCTTAACTGTTCAACCACTCTCCACCGGATGATGTTGGCTGAGCTACCTGGGTCAATTAAAATACGTTAATTTGTGATTTAAAAACGAGAATAGAAATTACCAGCGCATCGTTGTACGGTTGTATAATGCCTTCCGCATCCTCGTTGCTGAAAGTGATAGAACCCTCGGGTATGTAATCCCTGCTGCGCTTCTCACGAAAAATGAAAACCTTAGCGCGCTTCATTACCGGCCCTCTAGGAGCATCTGTACCTCCGATTATCATGTTGCTTATATGTTGAGGGTCTACCAGTTCAATTCGTTTGTTTGACTCCCTTTCCTTGTAGTGGGTTTTTGCCCGCTCACTCAGGAATTCACGAAGGTGCCCATTTTTCAGTAAACGAGCCACCTCTTCTCTTAATTGGAAGTACGCTCTTTGGCTCTATGACCGTGAGTTCCGTGGTAATCACAAATCATGTTCGGCCCCGTCCGTCGGGATCCGACCTCAATGGTCTCAGCCACCTTGCTTTCCGGAACGCGACCCGCCGGCCGAGACAAGGTCCGAGGTGTTGACACTAAAGTTATATTCCGATATCCTCGCGGGTCCCCGTTAGCCGCCGAACTTCCGCATCACTTCTAAACGCGCTATTTGGTGGACGCCGGCTCTTCTATCTCCTCCGCCGGGAGAATCGGATCGACCGCATTCCTCGACTTCTCCGGTCTGAAGCTTGTTTTCTCTCGATCGAGAATACGCGCCGTATCTTTCCCTCGATGGCCGTATCTCCGGTCATAATTTTTTTTCTAGACCTCTCGATCCTTTACTTAGGTTTGCCGAATTTATGGAAGTTCGAGCTGATCATCCTCCACCCGAATCTTGGACTCGTATCTGTTGTGCACGTCTGCCCAGGTCACAGCCTCGTATTCCAGTAAATTTTCCTTTAGTTTGAACGAGGCCGTTTAACTTCGGGGATTAATCCCTTTGGTGAATGCTTGTGCAGCCCATTCTTCCGGAACCGGAGGGAGTTCCATCCGTTCCCTTTGGAAACAATTGACGAACTCCCGCAGTAACTCATCATCCCTTTGGGCTATCCGAAAATATCCGCCTTTCGAGCCCGAGCTTTTTGGTTCCAAAGACGAGCCTTTATGAACACATCCGCGAGCATTTCGAAAGAAGTGATCGAATGCTCTGGCATGGTCATACCAAGTCAATGCCCCTTTGACGTCGTTTTCCGAACTTTTCAAAGAACACGGACTCAATTTCGTCTTCTTCAACATCGTTGCCCTTTATAGCACAGTGTGTACGAGGTCACGTGTTCGAGGATCCGTCAGGCCATCATATTTCGGATGTCCGGCATCTTGAACCTTTTTGGGATCAACTTAGGAGCCGCACTTGAGGAAAAGGCCTCGAATATACCTCTTCGAATCCGTCCTTTCAATGGGCGGAGCCCCGGATCCGGTCCACCCGAGAGTTATAGGTCTCCGACCTTTTCTCGGTCGGGAAGCCTACCCGCTTTTCAGCCAACGTTTCGAGCATTCTCAATACCTCGTGGACGAGCTACCTCGGAACCATTGCTTTCGACCATCCGACTTCTTTTCCGGGTTCGGCAACACTTTCATTCTTCTCCGGTCGCTTCATCCTTCTTGTTTTCCGCAATCGGGCTATTGTTATTCCCTTGTTCGAATAGCCGCTCTTTGTTCCGCAACATTCCAAAAATAAGACGTAAGGTAATATCGTCCGGGATATTTGGCACTTCTTTCCGGGCCTTGTGCCCGGATAAAGTATTTAATCGAGAGTATTTAAAGGATCGGTGGCCGGCCGGCATCATTCTCCGGGTTCACAGATTTTGCCTAGCCGAGGCCTCCCTCGAATCGACGGAATTCGGCCGGCGGGATTCACCGGTAATCCCCGTAGCCCGATGTTCTCATTTTCGCCCACAATCTCGTTGTTGACGTGACCGGATTGTCCATCGTTTGCCATTTTGTCCGTTTTCGAGAGACGAACAAAGAATCGAAATCTTTAGACGTAAGAGTTGCAACCGAGATCAAAGACCACTATTATCCAACGCCCCACGCGGGCGTCAAACCGTTTTACCCCCGAAATTGATAAGTTAAATTTGTAAACGGCGATGGATACGTGGCACTTTAATCTATTCTTGATGAACAAAAAATGAATATTTTGATTATAAAACGCTTAAGTAATGTATGAAGAGATGCTAATGGTAAAGATGTTGGTTTATATATTTAAGCTAAGATTTAAATATATTCTATGCAATGTTGAATGAAATGATTCAATGAATTATTTAAGATGTAAACCGGACCAAAATCTGAAGAAATCAAAGCGAGAGAGAGTTTTAATATATATATTCAAAATGCAAAGTGTTTTGATCCGAAAAGCCAACCTCAAAGAAGTTAAACGCCCCCTATTTATAGTCTCTACGGGGCCTTCTATACATCATGGATCCCTTTTAGGATAAAGAAAAACCCGAATGGATAAGGTCGGCCGTACGGTCCGACACCCGTACGACCGTCGTGATGCCAGTGGCAACATGATCTCCACACGTTTACGGGCGAATAACCGGATTATCCTGGACCACCCGCCACGATCGGGGACTACCATGAAGACGGGCTAACGCCACGACCGATTCCGCTATGTTTGAACCGACAAACGGCACGATTAACTCGGACTTGGGACCGACCAACTACTACGGGTTGAACCGGACAAACGACTTTAATCAAAACTTCAGATCAAGCGCTATTGTTTGCCTTCTTTCTTTTTCCACCACTGATTTGCACCGGACAAACGTTAACCGGTTTTTACCGTATACAATTATGTGAAAGGTCAAGTTCAGGGATTTGTCCACCTTTGAATTTCCCAAATGACTCTGGGATTTGTCCAGTGAGTTTGTTACGGTCTAAGTGAATTGCTAATAAATTAGGTAGTTGAGAAAATGATGATGGGATTGTTCCAGTAAACTGGTTGTAATTTAACTCAAGTAAAGTTAAATTTTGAGTTGGCTAAGAAATTCAGGTATTTGGCCAGTGAGATTAGTAAAGCTTAGTCTTAACTGTTTGAGATTAGTGAGCTTAGCAATAGTAGGTTGAATGGTTCCTGTGAGATTAGTAATATGATGAAACTGCAAGATTTCAAGATAAGGAGATCACTGACAGCTGCCGGTATTTGACCGATATATTGGCTTGGAAGACAGTGAGAGTATTTATTCTGTTGGTTTTGCGGTCACATTTTACGACGTACCAGTAACAGCAATCTGTGTTTGGATCCCATGAGGCGAAGTGGTAAGGATTGCCTAAGTCTTTCTTGATTTGTAAAAGGACTTGTTTGTCTTTTGGATTGCATCTTACTGAGAGTGAAAAGGTGGGAGAGGTAAGGAGAAGGAAGAGAGAAAGGAGAATAATTGGTAGGAAAGACGAGGAGTTCATTGTTATTCTGTTTTGCATGAAGTTAATATTTATTTGTTGATATTTATAGAAGATTTGGTTGCTCCTGTAACAATGAAAATGGGAATTGGTGAAATAGATATACTTAGACGCAACTTGTTATTCAATGTTTGACTGACTGATGGACAGATCTTAAAAAATCAGAATAAACAACGGAGTATTGGCTTTACTAACCGACGCGTGTTTGGATTGGCTTATTTTAATTGCTTATTGATTTTTAAGCTTTTTTTTTTTTTTTTAAATTTTATAGTGTTTGATAAATATAAAAAGTGTTTAAAAATACTTATTTTTTAGATAAGAAAAATATAAAAATAAGTTAAAAGTTAAAAATTGGATATTATTAACTTATGACCTTTAACTTTTAACTTATAAGCTACTTTTAAAACGCCAATTCAAACACTCTCTAAAAGTTCACTATTAGTAAAGAGAAGTACTTAACTTTTATGACGTAGAAGGGCTAAAAATATCCTTTAACGTATTAGAAAGTTGAAAAATGTCCTTCAAATTTTCTCTTCTCTATTAAAAATAACTCAAAATCCCCTCCTCCGACCTATTAAATTAAATTTGCTCCTCACATTATTTTATTTTCAAGACTTACAATTGGTGTTTACATTTGGTTTCGTATCTAGTGGTACTTGATGTTGCATCACAGTTTCATTTAACGAGATGTTATTAATTTTCATCCAGGTAAAGAGGTTTTCCGTATACGGAACAATTATAAAGATCTATCGAATTTGCTAAAGAAAATAGAAAATCTGTCAGTTTTTGTTAATCAGTTAAACGCAGGATAGATGTGTTAAAATTGTGAGGGCTCGTTTGCTTGGAAACAATTTATCCCGGGATTAGTTATTCTACCCTCAAGGTGGATAAAAAAAATACTATAATCCCGGGATAACTCATCCCGGAATTAGTTATTCCGAATTTTTATTGTAACCAAACGTGAGATAAGGCGACACTAAATTTTATCTCAGGACTATTTTTTCTTATCCATCATACCAAACGAGCCTTGAATGTACCCATAAAATTCGAGTCATCAATTCGCCTTGTTTAAGGACCATCTGGAAGAGTCAACGGAACCATTTCAATTCATGCAGCTGTTATTTCTACACAAATAGTTACAAAAAACGTCACTTGTGATGCAATCACCGCTTTCTCAGTTGATTTATCCAAACAAAAGAAAAAGACAAAAAAGAAAACAAAAATCAAAAAACCAAAACGAGGGCTAGATACTCTTCTAGCTAGTAGTTTTAAGCGTAATATTTTGACACCACAGGAAGTAGCAACCTGAGAAATGATTGATGTTTGTCCTAATTACTAAGGCCCCATTTATCCATAGAAATAAAAAAAAAAATCACTTTTTTTTTAAATTTTAGAGTTGGAGTTGGAGTTGGAGTTGTGTTCGGCCATAATTTTTTAAATTGTAGTTTTTGGTGAAATGTAGTTGTAAAAAAGTGAAAAAAGTAAAATTTTTTAAAAAACAAATTTTTTGAATTTTTGGTATTGAAGTTGTATTCGGAATTCTTATGGCCAAACGCTGAAAAGTGAAAAAAGTAAAAAAAATTCCGGAATAAAGTGAATAGTTCTTATGGCCAAACGCCTACTAATAATCATGAAAATATAGCTCTTAGACTCTGAAATAAAAGGCGATGAAGAGGCGTATTCAGGTATCTTAAGCAACTATATTACTACATTATTGGAGGAAGGAAAAGGGAAAGAGAAATGATTGATGTTAATTAGTAACCATGGAAACAGGAGCAGGGGCGGAGCTAGCCCTTCAGGATTGGATTCAGCCGAATCCAACAATTTTGATCCGGAATCATATATTCATATTAGTTTTTTTTGTTAAATATGTACAATTTATTAATTTAGAACCTAGTAACTTTAAAGAATTAGAACTCCAAATCCACAAGCTTCAAATCTTGATTCCGCCTCTGAACAGGGGTAGATCCACCCTTTAAGGTGGAATGGCATGGCACTCCCTAGATTAATAAATCTTTTATATACCTATGTTGCAATTTAATTAAACTAGATTAAATATTTGATCATGTCACCTCCAGTCGCAAATTAGACAAAGGTGTCATTGCTGGTAGACACAAGTTTGAATCTATCTTGAACATTTTTCGACTCCCATTTTTCTTTGTGCTTTTTAGTTCCTTTGTACCAAGTCATTTCCCTTTTCGGTTCTCCCAATTTTTTATTTATTTTTTTATTATTTATATTTTCTTTCCTCTATTCTATTATTTTATCTGTGATCTCTAGCAAGAACACATAAAATAGAAACTTTAAAATATCTTAAATTAAGTATTTCTCTTAATCTCAAATCTGTGAGTATTTAAATCGAAAACTTGGGTCTCAATGAGAAATTTGGATTGAGATCAAAATTCAATTTTTTTTATAATTTCTCTTGTTGGTTATTCCCTCGGTCCATGTTTACTTGTCTATATTGGACTTGGCACATTCTTAATAAGCAATAAATAAAATGGGAAATGAATTGGAGTATTAATAATAAGGGTAAAATACATATAAAATGATAAATTATGTCTTGGGTTTTCAAACTATACAACTTACAAGTAAAAATGGACATCTATTTTAGTATAGTGGATAAATAAAAATGGACAGAGGGAGTGTATTATAAAAATCCGTGCTTTTCTATAATTGTTAAATTCAATTTAAATCACTTTACTACTTAAATTGTGATGAAAATTTCGTAAGCATTGCTTAGAAAAAATATGAAATTTATGATTTATTTTTGAGAATTTATAGTTTATCTAATTCTACATTTACTTATGGGGTGTAATTTACCTATTGAAGAGTTTTTCTATTATTTTTCTTATTTTGATTGGTATAATTCCCTTATTGAAGATGTTATTTTACTTGTGCAAGTTCATTTTTTAATATACATAAAAGATGTAAGTTCCTTGGTAAAAATGTTGATTTTACTTCTGTTGTTAATGGGTGTGATTTCTTATTTAAGATGCTAATTATGTTCGTTTCTTGATTTTTGAGATGTAATTTTCATAATTGCAAATAAAGAACGGCCTATTAAGTTGACTCGAAAACTCAAAAGAGATGAACCCGACTCAAATACAGGTTCCTAACAAGATGTACATTGAAGAAAATTGTGGCACCCGCCACCTTCAAATTTTAGATCCACCTCTGCATGGAAATATAGCTCGTAGCCTCTGAAGTAAAAAAGCGATGAGGAGGTATATTAAGGTTGTTTATCCCAAAAAAAGTTCAACTAAATTTGTTAATTGTTTAAAGAATACGTGAATTGATTTGTTATGAATAGGCATAAGTAATAAGTAACAAGTAATAAAATCAGATAATTGTAATAAGAATGTATTAAAATCAGTCTGGGCCTTATGAGCTCGGAGGAAATCCTTTGTTGAAGATCACTCAGGTCGAACACTTAGCTTTGAAGAACTTTATAAATTCGATACAATAAGAATAACAAAAAGAACTCTAAAATGCTTATAATGTGAGATTGGAAGATTGAACCAAATAGAAAGATGAACACCTCTAACTACACTAGCTCGATAAAGGTAACGTTCAATAGAAAAGGTCGCAGTCACGTGGCATACAAAAAATATCTCTATTTTTATTAATTATTTTATATTACAAGCATTAAAATATGTTTGTAGAGTTATTAGTACCTGCTATTTTCACTTATATAATATATAAGAGTTTTGATTATTATTAATAAAATTAATTTTCTTAGTCTGCTCATTTATTTTATTATAGAACGTCATTAACTTATATACTCAATTAGTATTTTTCACTTTTTTTTCGTTTGAAAAATAGTACTATATTTCTTATTTTCATAGAAAATTTGTTACATAGATTAAAAAAAATAAAAAATATTAGGTTTTCAAAGAAGTAAGAAAAGATAATGTTGATAATGTAAGGGTAAAATAGGCATTAGAAAGGTCAATAGGATAAAGAGGGGGGAGCGGAGAGAATATCTATTGTTCAAAGTTGAGGGGAGAATTTGATTTTTAAAGCAAAATTGAGCGGTGTAAATGATTTTCACCCTTTAATTTCATGATACCATGTAAGAAAGTGTTTATGCAAGCAATTATACCTATCAAAATATGGAAATCTCTCAAAAAGCACAGATACATACATGTATCTATGTCTATTCATCTAACTATTAAAATGTGTTACAATTAATTTGTAGTGATTATATTAGTCATATTTTTATGGTAACTTCAATAGCACGAAAAAAATATTTAATATGGCTAAAAAATTATTATTGCTACAACAATTTCAATTCGTGGTAAAAAAATAATGATTAGCCATGAATTTTAGTATAATAATAAATATGTGGCTATATCATTTCATCATGACAAATAATTATAGCTATTAAGTCAACTATTGCCATAATTTTTTAGTACTCGAATAAAAAACATTTTTTAGCTATAATATTTTGTTTTAAATAACTTTTTGTGGCTAAAAGGTTACTATTGCTATAGTAAGTTTAACTCGTGGCAAAAGTTAATGATTAGCTACGACATTTTGTTATAGCTCTATAAAGGTATCGTTTGATAGAAGAGGTCCAAGTCAGAGCATATTATATTTATTTCTCACGTTGAGTGATTTTATTAAAAAAAATTATCTCTTTAATTTACATTTTGCACTTATTTTATGAATTCTTCATTTTAGATACTGATTTGATAAATATTTGATTTTATGATACCGTATAAGAACTTAATTATGCAACCAATTATGCCTACCAGAATGTAAAAATCTCTGGGAAAGCACATATCACACATATAGCTATTCATCTAACTATACAAAATTTGCTACATCTAATTTATTGTGATTATATTAATAGTATATTTATGGTAATTTTAATTGAACGAAAAAATTTATTTAATGTGGCTAAAAGATTATTAGCTATAATAAATTTCAACTCGTGGGAAAAAATAATGATTAGCTACAAATTTAATAACAACAATAAATTTGTGGCTATATCAGTTCATCATCAAAGATAATTGTAGCTATTAAGTCAACTATTGCCACAACATTTTAGTACCCGAAGCAAAAATATTTATTTAGCTATATTATTTTGTTTTAAATAATTTTTTTGTGGCTAAATGGTTACTACAGCTATAGTAAGTTTAACTCGTGGAAAAAGTTAATTATTAGCTACGAAATTTAGTTCTAGCAAAAACAGTTGTGGCTATATCATTTAACTATTGTTACACCTTTTATAATTTGAAGCAAAAATATTTATTTAGCTACAACATTTGGTTTCAAATAATTTATTGTGGCTAATAAGTTACTATTGCTACAGTAACTTTCATCGCGTGGCTATAACTTATTATCAGCTACAAAATTTTATTGTAGCAATAAAGTTGTAGCTATATAGGTTGTTATTACCATGATTGTTAGCAGTTATAGCAAAAATAAGGAATTGGCTTTGTCAATTTGATTTTCGTGGCTAAGAAATTTTACGAATTTGTAAATAGCTCAAATTTTTGTGGCTATTACTAGGTAATAGCTACAATTTTTAAATTCATAGCTTAGATTTCATAGCTATAAATACACTGTGTTGTAGTGGAAAAATATTATCTATTACATTGAGTTTGAGCTCTTTTTATAGGTGGTAATCCCTAGCATCAAGTCAAATCGTGCCTTATGAATAATAATAACCAATTAATACTACTTAATTACATAGTTGTAATGTTTAGCTCTTTATCCGGACTGGTTGCATAACGTCTAATGCTGGTAAATGACCTGTGACAATTTGTTACACCTTGTAGTTTCGTCCGTTGAGATTCGTTAGGCGTTAGTTGTCCTAATCGTGGAAACAGGAAGTTACTAGGATATATGAGATTACATGTTCCCATATTATGTTTATGGGGGTTTAAGCCCATGAAATGAGCTATGGAAGGATTTAAGAACAAACAAATAAAGGAATTGAGTTTGTGGGAACTTTGGTAAAACTTGGCAAAATTTTCGGACAAAATTTTGGTCCAAATTGGTGGGGGCATATATCCTAGAATATGAGGAGTTTTCGTGTGTTTCTTTTATCCAAATTGAAGTTCATCGAGTCTAGTTTCCAACGCAATAAACCGCTCATCAATGTGACATCTGAGTAAAAAGTTATGGCTATTCTACGACAGACTGTCTGAGCAGAAAATTTCTGCGGACCATTTGACGGCTCCCGTGAATTTTGACGCCCCGAGAAATTCTCGCGGTCCGTCAAATTGACACGTACCAGCGTCAAATGGTCACATGACCCATATTTGACTGGGCAGTTCTACGGACCATTTTGACGGTCCGTAGGAATTTATACGGCCCGTCAAAATGGGCGCAGAATTGCCCGACGGGAGTTTAAGTTCCGCTTTATATATATTTCGTTCCACTTCATTTGGACATATTATTTTACCAAATCAGATCCAAAGGCTCTCCAAAAACCCTCTCTTCCACTCCATAAACTAATGCAAGCCAAATCTAAGAGAGATTAAATATCAAGAGGCAAGAATCAAGATATCCATGTGCTAGAAGTCTTGCTAGGGTTAATAAACTCCAAGAATTCTTTGGATATTGAAGCTAGGGTTTTCATATAAGTTGATAAGCTTGCTTCAAAGCTCATTCTTATGAGATAAAAGGTTAGTTTTCATACTTATTACATACTATCAAGAATGTTTATTTGTTGAACAACTTAGGTGGAAGGAAAAAGTGGAAGATGAGTTCTAAATGTAGTTTTTATGAGGTTTTTGAGTAGAAAGCTAACTTGAGTTATGATTCTTAGTATAATATAGGTATAATATTGCTATGGAAAGTAATAATGGTGATGAAGACGCATTATATGAAAATGTGCTAAAATGGGTATGAAGTTGCTAGCATAAGTTGAACACAAGGATGAATTTTGAAGGCTAAATCGAATGTGAATACTTGATTATGATATTGTGGATATTATTGTGGTTGTTTGGGAGTTGTTTTGTGATATAGTGGAAGTTGACGAAATAGGGGAAATGCTGCTCAATTTCCATTAGAACATGAATTACCCTAGTTTGAATTGAAGAGTTTCATTAAGGCTTAACCATGGTATGAATCCTTCTAAATGTAGATTATTCGAGCTTCAACGGTGAACGCTAAATAGTTAAGGAGATAAAGAGGTATGTAAGGCTAACCCTTCTTTCATTAGTGCATGGTTCCCTTCCTATATATGTATATATATCCTTTCATGAGTTCCATAATGATTTATAAATGACTCTACCTCTAAGAGTACCAAAGCTCATGATTCTCGATACTTTCACGATACTAGTGCTTCCTTTATATGATAGTTGATCCTATAAGGATAGATGTAATGAAAACGATGATGGCAATGATGTTGATGATACTTATGGACTTTTATGTAAACGTGTCTAAGTATATATGACTATTATATAACACCGAGCTTATATGGCCGGGTATGATATCTATTGCGCGCACACCACTACAGTTGAGTACGGATAACACTGAGCCTTGGTAGGGCCAGGTATGTATGACACCGAGCCTTGTCATGGCCGGGTATGTAAAACCACCGAACCTTCACAGTCGGGTATGCTATGGATACGAATATGTATATGGATACGAATATGTAT
This sequence comes from Lycium ferocissimum, assembly GCF_029784015.1. Taxonomy (NCBI): domain Eukaryota; kingdom Viridiplantae; phylum Streptophyta; class Magnoliopsida; order Solanales; family Solanaceae; genus Lycium; species Lycium ferocissimum. The sequence continues at coordinate 4,564,524 of NC_081345.1, read as the reverse complement.
ATGAATACGGATATGAAAATGGATGCGAATATGTATATGATCATGGACATGGATATGTACACGGATATGGACATAGGTATACGCATATACGTATGTACACAAGCACGCATTAGAAATGGAAGGTCCCTATGAAAGACAAGTAAGTAATTATGATGATGGCTCTACTACTCCCCGATTCCCCCATCCTACAAGTCTTGCAAGGGTTAAATCGAATGTGAAAAAGTGGAAGATGAGTTCTAAATGTAGTTTTTATGAGGTTTTTGAGTAGAAAGCTAACTTGAGTTATGATTCTTAGTATAATATAGGTATAATATTGCTATGGAAAGTAATAATGGTGATGAAGACGCATTATATGAAAATGTGCTAAAATGGGTATGAAGTTGCTAGCATAAGTTGAACACAAGGATGAATTTTGAAGGCTAAATCGAATGTGAATACTTGATTATGATATTGTGGATATTATTGTGGTTGTTTGGGAGTTGTTTTTTGATATAGTGGAAGTTGACGAAATAGGGGAAATGCTGCCCAATTTCCATTAGAACATGAATTACCCTAGTTTGAATTGAAGAGTTTCATTAAGGCTTAACCATGGTATGAATCCTTCTAAATGTAGATTATTCGAGCTTCAACGGTGAACGCTAAATAGTTAAGGAGATAAAGAGGTATGTAAGGCTAACCCTTCTTTCATTAAGGCATGGTTTCATTGCTATATATGTATATATATCCTTTCATGAGTTCCATAATGATTTATAAATGAATCTACCTCTAAGAGTACCAAAGCTCATGATTCTCGATACTTTCACGATACTAGTGCTTCCTTTATATGATAGTTGATCCTATAAGGATAGATGTAACGAAAACGATGATGGCAATGATGTTGATGATACTTATGGACTTTTATGTAAACGTGTCTAAGTATATATGACTATTATATAACACCGAGCTTATATGGCCGGGTATGATATCTATTGCGCGCACACCACTGCAGTTGGGTACGGATAACACTGAGCCTTGGTAGGGCCAGGTATGTATGACACCGAGCCTTATCATGGCCGGGTATGTGAAACCACCGAACCTTCATGGTCGGGTATGCTATGGATACGAATATGTATATGGATACGAATACGTATATGAATACAAATATGTATATGAATACGGATATGAAAATGGATGCGAATATGTATATGATCATGGACATGGATATGTACATGGATATGGACATAGGTATATGCATATATATATGTACACAAGCACGCATTAGAAATGGAAGGTCCCTATGAAAGACAAGTAAGTAATTATGATGATGGCTCTACTACTCCCCGATTCCCCCATCCTATGCTATTTCTTGTGCTGTCTCTTATGCTCATATTATGATGTTGATTATGCTTTACATACTCAGTACATTATTCGTACTGACGTCCTTTTGTTTGTGGACGCTGCGTCATGCCCGCAGGTGGACAGGGAGACAGGCTTGATCCATAGATATCTTGCTCAGGGACTACATAGAGAAGCTCTATTTCATTCCGGAGCTACAGCTTTTGGTATTATTCTTTTGTGTACATACCCATGGGCAAGGCGGGGTCCTGTCCCGCCTATATGATGTGACATACCCTCCTTAGAGGCTCATAGACAGTTGTATATGATTAGATGTCCTTAGCCTTGTCGGCTTATATTTTGTATATCTTTTTGATAGCCTCGTCGGCTTATGTACATTGATATGGGCTTAGTTGTTAATGATGTTATGAATGTATTATCGCCCAACGAGATTAGCATGAATGATGGATATAAATTATGATTAAGCTATGTGGCTCACCTAGATGAAAAATGTGAATGTACGATGAGGGTGCACAGGTGGGTTAACACTTGCCAGCGCCCGTCATGGCCCTCCAGTTAGGTCATGACATAATTACTCTGTAACACTTGATGTGGGTTTGTATGAAATCGTTATCTTCGGATTCAATCATAGATTACGCCATCGTTCATCCTCATCTGTCACGTGTGTACTTCTCTTTGTGCCACGCGTAATGCAACATTTTCAATGCAAACAGATAGTCCCCCTACTTCTCGGTAGAATGATGAAATGAGACCGGGAAGTGAATTTAAAACATTTCAAGAACTTCTAATTTTATGGTAGGAAACCGAAATGTCTTGACGGTTCATATGAAGAAACAACCGTAAAATCTTTATTCAATGCTTTCTGTGAATCGTCGACGACCTTTCAATCACGTTGATTGACATAAAGCTACCATTTATGAGAAGTTGTGACTCTTAGTATTCCGGTCATCATGCCCATCGTTGTTTTGTATAAATAAGGACAATATCTTGCCCCAAATTCAACAAAATCTTTCTTTCCTTATGTGAAAGATTTATTCAAAAAACTTCTTTGAAAACATCCCTTTATTTGTCGTTCTTGCAAAAGAAACTATAACTGTGTCAGCCTCATCATCTCATCCTTCCTCTACTCGCTCTTTGTTACGCCTCGAAAATTTCCCCTTAGCGTACAGTGAATAGACTCACGAAGGAAATGACGTATATGAGGTTTGGACAAGTAAGAAATAGTATTTGATGATCCTAATTAAGATTTCCAAAGACATTCGAGTTGAGGAAAGAAAGTTGTTAAGGAAAGCGAAGTTATAAGTTAGTGTGTCGGGCAAAATGTTGAGTATTGAGTTAATGATGCCTTAAGGATGTTGTGGAGAAGAGTTATAACATCCCTTAGATTTCTAATGAAGTGATAAACAAGTGTTAAGAAGGTTCCATAAGGATTGGAGATCAAACGAAACGACGGGAACAATTCCGGTGGAACTGTGAGTTCCACGACCATGTTCCACGGACAGCATCATGATCCACGGACCGTGGATGTGTCCATGGAAAAGTCAGAAGAGAGGATGGCTGGCTGGTCATGAACCATGACCAGTTCCACGGCCAGCACTTGGTTCCACGGACCGTGGAACAGTCCGTGGAACTCCCGACGACCGAAATGTTCTAAGTCTTTATATGTGATGCCCACTTCATTTATTTCATTTCCATCAACTTCTTCCATATCTCAAGACCTCTAGAACCTTCCACACATTTCATCCACAAGAAAATCAAGAGAATCAAAGATCAACAACAAGAATTGAAGTGAATCAAGCTTATGAAACCTCATTAGAGTCATCCAACTCAAGAAATCTCAAGAAAGGTGAAAATAGGGTTTTGGTGGAAAAGGTGTATTACCCTTCAAGGCTTGTTTCTCCATCATCGAAGGTGAGTTTCATGACCTTTCTATGTTATTTGAAGCATTAGTAAGTTGAAACACATGGATTATAGAAGAGTATAGGAAATAGGTCATAAATGGGTGAATAATGTCATTGTGGAATAGTAGTTGGAATGAATCATGAAAATGGATATGTTGAGACTATAAACACGTTATAAATGACATGTAAGACATGGAATAAGTATCGTATGAGAAAGAACCCGATAGTGAACCTTGGTCATGATTATGGAGAATTGGAATGAAATTGTGAAATGCGAATAATGTAAATGAACGACGATTGTTGATAGTAATATTGTGATTGTCGTTATGAATGTTGGGGGTTGATATGGAATATGGCGGAAAGTAGTATAAACAAAGGAAACTCTGCCCAATTTTCTTTAGCCTTAAGAAGCGCGTTCTTGTAATTGCCTAGCTAACGACGATACGAACTCTCTTGAAGGTAAAGACGTGAGCATTAAAGGAGAACGAGCAAGCAATAGAGTAGCTAAACGACAAAGGTATGTAAGGCTCAACCTTTCTTCCTAAGGCATGAATCCTATGCATGATTTTCCTCCTCCTTCATGAATCTCCTATGTTCCGAGAGACGAAGAGCCTATGTTCATGAATAGTCAGATAAGATAAGAAATACTCTATGAATACGATAGTGATAATGATAAGTTTAAGCCTAAAGATTCTAGAGATTACGATATGACGTACCTATGAAACTAATGATGTTGACTACCATCCCTTGGTGTCTTCTTCACGAATGCTCACCTTAAAATGTAGTCCCTCCAAGGTGAGATATGACGACTATGGTCACTCCATAAGGAAATCGGGGGTTCACGACCTTATGTCACCCCGACACAGCTATAGTTGCTTTCAAGTTCTAAGGTATGTTTTGATGCTATATGTATAATGATATTAAATGATGATAGAGCCATGATATGTCTATGAAATGAATGATAGTGATGAGTCTATGATATGTATGATGATGAGATTCCACCGCGCCTAATTGGCCGGACATGTCAACGCTAAGGCGGGTTTCTTGAGATTCCACCGCACCTAATTGGCCGGACATGTCACCGCTAAGGCGGGCTGCTATGATTCCACCACGCCTAAAAGGCCTTACATGATCACCACTAGTGGGCTGCATATGATGGTTACCCGGACGCGGGTTAACGACATGATAATGTATGATTGATATGACGATGCATGTATGGTATGACGATGTATATGCGGTATGATAAGGCATACGCTATGATAATGCACATGATATGCTTATGTATGATGTAAGTATATGAGATGTATCTATATGTAAAAGAATACACAGGTTGTATCCTCGTCTCATGACTTATGATTTCCTGATTATGTTTATTTCATTCCTGCCTTACATACTCAGTACAATGTTCGTGCCGACGTCCGTTTTCTTTGGACGCCGTGTTCATGCCCACGGTGTAGGCGGGGAGACGGTGCCGATCCATAGGAGCTAGTAGGCGATTTGTGAGCACTCCATTTTTCAGAGGTGCCATTGATTATTCTTTTGGTACATATACGTATATATTCATGATTTGGGCACGACGGGGTCCTGTTCCGTCCATATGTCTAGTATTCTAGTAGAGGCTCGTAGATACGCATGTGTGGGTATTATGGTCCCATAGTCCTCGTGTATATGTATGTATATATATATATATATATATATATATATATATATATATATATATATATATATATTTTGATGGCCTAATATATATATATATATATATATATATATATTATTTTGATGGCCTAAGGGCTTATGTTTATAAAAGTAAATATGTTTCAAATGATGATAGAATTCTATGATTATACTATGAGCATATGCTATGGATGAAGTAGATGAGTAACAGGATGAGTGGTGTTCGGTGGTTAGCCCCGGATGCCCGTCATGGCCCGTAGCCCGGTCGTGATGCGTAAGTGGTATCGAAGCCAGCTTCGGGCCCCAGGAAGTGTCTACGAGCCGTGTCTAGTAGAGTCTTGTTTATGGTGTGTTGCGCGCCACGCTAATAAACAGGAGGCTACAGGGCATTTAGGAAAGATGACCATCTTTCTTCTTATGAGATCGTGCGATAGAGCCGTGTGTAAGATTTAAATCCTTCCTAATAAGTGTGCTGTGATTTCAGAAATGCCGCCAAAAGGAAAAGCTAAAGCCTCCCAGAAGGGCAAGCCTATGACGAGAAGAAGGGCAGAAAGAGAGCCGCCTATGAATATAGGTGAGGGTGAGTCACACCATGAGGCTCCATCTAATGCCTCCACTACCCCGCTTGTTACGGAAGAGCAAGAAGGGGCTTCAGCTCAAGCTCCTGTGCCTCCAGTTCCTCCACCGGCTACTTCGGGTCAACAAGTGACCGAGGCCATTAATCTATTGACACAGTTGGTTGCCGTCCAGGCACAGCGGCAAAATGCGGGCCCGAGTGAACGTTCAGCTAGTACTAGAGCCCGTGACTTTATAAGCTTGAATCCTCAGGAATTCTTCGGGTCGAAGCCGAATGAAGACCCGCAAGGCTTCATTGATGAAATGTTGAGAACGTTGCGGATTATTCATGCTTTCGAGACCGAATCCGTGGAGTTAGCATCCTATAGACTCCGAGATGTGGCGGTTCTATGGTACAATAATTGGATAGCGTCGAGAAAAGAAGATGCGCCTCCGCCCGTTTGGCAAGAATTCGTAGACGCATTCATCCGCCATTACTTGCCACCTGAGGTCCGCCGAGCTAGGGTGGATAGATTTTTAAATTTGAAGCAAGGGAATATGAGCGCCAGAGAGTATAGCCTTTAATTTAATTCATTGGCTAGATATGCCCCGACAATAGTGGCTGATATGGGTGATAGGGTGCATAGATTTGTGAGTGGCTTAGGGCCGCACTTTTTTAAAGATTGCTTGACGGCCTCATTGCAAGATGGGATGGACATTTCCCGCATTCAAGCCCATACCCAAAATTTAGAGGGACCACAACCTCCACAAAGGGGATATCGTGATGTTGATAGAGGGCAAGGCAAACGGGCCAGATCTATTGGCACAGGCGGTGATTATAGAGGGGGATCAAGGCAGACACATTCTAGGCACTCAGGTCAGTCAGTGACGAGTGCACCTCCCCGATTTACAGGCAGAAGATTTGATCGCTCCTATCGTTCAGGGCAGGGTCAGAGTTCGAGGGCCCCAGGTTCACAGTTTGGGGGAGATTACGGGGCGGGGAGACCACCGGTTCCCCGATGCGGCCCGGTGCGAGAAAATTGCACTCGGGGCCATGTCGCCGGGCACGTATGCTTGTTATATTTGGGCGTACCGGACACGTGATGCGAGATTGTCCTTCGAGGTATGGCAGAGGTGGGGTTCAGCCCACAGGATCAACAGCGGGTTCCTCTTCGCACGTCCCACGGCGTCCTCCCCGGTTTCAAGTAGGCCGAGGTAGAGGTCGAGGAGAGCATCTACTGCGGTGCTACTCGGCCCGCTTGTGGCGTTTTAGTCGGCGACGAGATTTCGAGTCCTCCCCGCATGTGGTTACGTACATTGGTCGTGTTCTCTTATGATGTGTATGCATTGATAGATTCGGGGTCTACATTATCTTATATTACTCCATATGTTGCAAATCGTATTGGGGTGAAACCCGAGCCAATCAAACCTTTTAAGGTATCTACTCCGGTTGGTGATCCCGTGATAGCTAAACAAGTGTATAAAAATTATATAATTGTGGTATGTGATCGTCAAACTAAAGCTGATTTAGTTGAGCTGAAAATGCTCGATTTTGATGTGATTATGGGTATGGATTGGTTGGCCTCATGCTCTGCTAATGTTGATTGCCGATTGAAAGTAGTTCGATTTTAATTTCCGGGAGAGCCCATACTTGAATGGAAAGGTAATACGGCAACTCCAAGGGGTAGGTTTATTTCCTACCTTAAGGCAAGAAAAATGATAGCTAAGGGCTATATTTATCATCTAGTCCGAGTTCATGATACGGAAGCAAAGTCTCCAACTTTTCAATCTGTTCCGGTAGTGAATGAATTCCCGGATGTATTTCTAGATGAACTCCCAGGCCTTCCTCCAGAGAGAGAAATTGAGTTCGCCATTGATGTATTGGTGGGATGGTATGAAAAGAGACATAGCAGAATTTGTAGCCCAATGCCTAACTTACCAGCGAGTGAAGATAGAACATCAAAAGCCAGGGGGATTATTGCAAGCAATGAAAATTCCTACGTGGAAATGGGAAGTGATCAATATGGATTTTGTTGTAGGGCTACCTCGTTCACGAGGCAAATATGATTCTATATGGGTAATCGTGGACAGACTCACGAAAGAAGCTCATTTCCTTCCAGTCAGAACCACCTACTCAGCAGAAGATTATGCGAGGTTGTATATCAAGGAAATTGTGAGGCTCCATGGTACTCCGGTATCCATTATTACAGACAGAGGAGCAATGTTTACAGCTAAGTTTTGGAAATCTTTTCAAGAGGGTCTAGGTACTCAAGTAAGGCTCAATACAGCATTTCATCCGCAAACCGATGGACAGGCTGAGCGTACCATTCAGACTTTGGAAGATATGCCGAGGGCATGTGTTTTAGATTTTGGTGGTAGTTGGGACGATCACTTACCCCTAATCGAATTTGCCTATAATAATAGCTATCATTCCAGTATCCAAATGGCTCCGTATGAAGTGTTATATGGAAGGAAGTGCAGATCTCCGATTGGATGGTTTGATGTCGGAGAAGTACAATTAATAGGCTCCGAGCTGATTCAGCAAGCGGTAGAAAAAGTCAAGGTGATCCGAGATCGATTATTGACAGCCCAAAGTCGCCAAAAGTCTTATGCGGACAACCGCCGGCGAGATTTAGAATTTCAAGCCGATGATTGGGTGTTCTTGAAAATATCACCAATGAAAGAGGTAATGAGATTTGGCAAGAAAGGAAAGTTGAGTCTTTGATATATTGGACCCTACAAAATCATCCGCAAGGTGGGACAAGTGGCGTATGAATTAGACTTGCCTTCAGAGCTTGAATTAGTCCACCCAATATTCCATGTTTCGATGCTCCGCAAATGTGTTGGAGATCCCACAAAGATTGTGCCGATAGATGATGTTCAGATCACGGAAAAGCTAACCTATGAAGAAGTGCCTATTGCCATATTAGGCAGGCAAGTACGGAAACTTTGGAATAAGGAAGTGGCTTCAGTTAAGGTCTTATGGCAAAATAACAATCGGGAAGAAATGACTTGGGAAGCGGAAGAGAAGATGAAATCCACGTATCCGCATTTATTTCAGCCTCCAGAAGAGATCCATGATGAAGCATCGAGATTATAAGGTATGTACACTTTTCCTTTATGCATATGGGTCGTGCGTGGCCAATTGATACTGCTATTGTGTTGTGGCCCTGTGAGGCAATGATATTATGGGTTGTTGTGACAGGATGGTAGTGCCATATTACAGGGGAAACTCTGGCAAAATTTTTCTAGAATCCCTAATGACTTAACATTCGAGGACGAATGTTCCAAAAGGGGGGAAGAATGTTACGCCTTGGAAATTTTCCCTTAGCGTACAGTGAATAGACTCACGAAGGACATGAATTATATGAGGTTTGGACAAGTAAGAAATAGTTTTTGATGATCCTAATTAAGATTTCCAAAGACATTCGAGTTGAGGAAAGAAAGTTGTTAAGGAAAGCGAGTTATAAGTTAGTGTGTCGGGCAAAATGTTGAGTATTGAGTTAATGATGCCTTAAGGATGTTGTGGAGAAGAGTTATAACATCCCTTAGATTTCTAATGAAGTGATAAACAAGTGTTAAGAAGGTTCCATAAGGATTGAGATCAAACGAAATGACGGAACAATTCGTGGAACCGCGGAAGTTCCACGACCATGTTCCATGGACAAGCATCATGATCCACGGACCGTGGATGTGTCTGGAACAGCCAGCAGAGAAGATGGCTGGCTGGTCATGAACCACGACCGCGCTCCACGGCCAAAGGCCACTTGGTTCCACGGACCGTGGAACGTCCGTGGAACTCCCGACGACCGAAATGTTCTAAGTCTTTATACGTGACGCCCACTTCATTTATTTCATTTCCATCAACTTCTTCCATCTCTCAAGACCTCTAGAACCTTCCACACATTTCATCCACAAGAAAATCAAGAGAATCAAAGATCAACAACAAGAATTGAAGTGAATCAAGCTTATGAAACCTCATTAGAGTCATCCAACTCAAGAAATCTCAAGAAAGGTGAAAATAGGTTTTGGTGGAAAAGGTGTATTACCCTTCAAGGCTTGTTTCTCCATCATCGAAGGTGAGTTTCATGACCTTTCTATGTTATTTGAAGCATTAGTAAGTTGAAACACATGGATTATAGAAGAGTATAGGAAATAGGTCATAAATGGGTGAATAATGTCATTGTGGAATAAGAGTTGGAATGAATCATGAAAATGGATATGTTGAGACTATAAACACGTTATAAATGACATGTAAGACATGGAATAAGTATCGTATGAGAAAGAACCCGATAGTGAACCTTGGTCATGATTATGGAGAATTGGAATGAAATTGTGAAATGCGAATAATGTAAATGAACGACGATTGTTGATAGTAATATTGTGATTGTCGTTATGAATGTTGGGAGTTGATATGGAATATGGCGAAAAGTAGTATAAACAAAGGAAACGCTACCCAATTTTCTTTAGCCTTAAGAAGCGCGTTCTTGTAATTGCCTAGCTAACGACGATACGAACTCTCTTGAAGGTAAAGACGTGAGCATTAAAGGAGAACGAGCAAGCAATAGAGTAGCTAAACGACAAAGGTATGTAAGGCTCAACCTTTCTTACTAAGGCATGAATCCTATGCATGATTTTCTCCTCCTTCATGAATCTCCTATGTTCCGAGAGACGAAGAGCCTATGTTCATGAATAGTCAGATAAGATAAGAAATACTCTATGAATACGATAGTGATAATGATAAGTTTAAGCCTAAAGATTCTAGAGATTACGATATGACGTACCTATGAAACTAATGATGTTGACTACCATCCCTTGGTGTCTTCTTCTCGAATACTCACCTTAAAATGTAGTCCCTCCAAGGTGAGCTATGACGACTATGGTCACTCCATAAAGAAATCGGGGGTTCACGACCTTATGTCACCCCGACACAGCTATAGTTGCTTTCAAGTTCTAAGGTATGTTTTGATGCTATATGTATAATGATATTAAATGATGATAGAGCCATGATATGTCTATGAAATGAATGATAGTGATGAGTCTATGATATGTATGATAATGAGATTCCACCGCGCCTAATTGGCCGGACATGTCACCGCCAAGGCGGGTCGGCGAGATTCCACCGCGCCTAATTGGCCGGACATGTCACCGCTAAGGCGGGCTGTTATGATTCCACCGTGCCTAAAAGGCCGGACATGATCACCACTAGTAGGCTGTATATGATGGTTACCCGGACGCGGGTTAACGACATGATAATGTATGATTGATATGACGATGCATGTATGGTATGACTATGTATATGTGGTATGATAAGGCATACGCTATGATAATGCACATGATATGCTTATGTATGATGTATGTATATGAGATGTATCTATATGTAAAAGAATACACAGGTTGTATCCTCGTCTCATGACTTATGATTTCCTGATTATGTTTATTTCATTCCTGCCTTACATACTCAGTACAATGTTCATACTGACGTCCGTTTTCTTTGGACGCTGTGTTCATGCCCACAGGTAGGCAGGGAGACAGTGCCGATCCATAGGAGCTAGTGGCTGATTTGTGAGCACTCTATTTTTCGGAGGTGCCATTGATTATTCTTTTGGTACATATACGTATATATTCATGATTTGGGCACGACGGGGTCCTGTCCCGTCCATATGTCTAGTACTCTCTAGCAGAGAGCTCGTAGATACGCATGTGTGGGTATTATGGTCCCATAGTCCTCGTGTATATGTATGTATATATATATATATATATATATATATATTATTTTGATGGCCTAAGGGCTTATGTTTATAAAAGTAAATATGTTTCAAATGATGATAGAATTCTATGATTATCTTGGGAGATATGCTATGGATGAAGTAGATGAGTAACAGGGATGAGTGTGTTCGGTGGTTAGCCCCGGATACCCGTCATGGCCCGTAGCCCGGGTCGTGACACTCTTCAGAAGACAAATCCAACAATGAAACTCCTACTCCTACACGCCGTCCAGGAAAAGCCTCTGTTTGTCCTACAAGCCAAGAAGTTGACTTTTATTCCCTTGTCGCCGATGTATTACCTTCAAGATTTAAATATCATGAGGATTTTCAGATGAACACCATGAATATGTTGAAGTAATTAATTCATTAATTACTGCTAATATCCTTCCTCAAGTTTGCGAGGATTGCAATTTTGGTCCAGAAATAAGTGTTGTTGTCGTTGACCCCGAAGCCAGGATGAATCATCACGTTGAAGGCCTTTCCATGGTTTATACTTATCCCTTTACGATTGGCTTCAAGCTACCGATTCCCGAAATTATTGAGGATTTCTGCCGTCGTTACTGAATTTGCATAGGCCAAGTAGCTTCCCAAATTTGGCACTTAATCTATTGCATTCAAATCGTGACTGTCGATCGAGCCGAAATGGATTTTTCTTTCGACCATTTAATGCACTTTTATTCACCCTAGTTATTCCGAGGAGGATTGGTACATTTATTTCCTATAGGAAAACATAATTTGATCAACCCTCAGGATGATTTTTTATCGAGGATGGTTACATAGGTTTGTGATGATCCTGTCACGACCCAACTCGTAGGTCAAGCGAGCACTCACACAATCCCCCCTGGTGGGCGAGTGTCACGACCCAACCAGAGGGCTATGACGGGCACCCGGAACTAAACCATCGAGCACCTCTGAACATACATCTCATAATCATCTCTAGGTGGACCACAAAGATAGCTCATGGGTATCATGATCGGTAAGGGCCTATGTAACAAGATAACGGCACATTTCTATATAATCATCAACAATTATGCCCATTATCACAAGCCGACAAGGCTGCCAGAATATTACACAACAATATGAACTAATAAGGTTATGAGACATCTAGCTACATACATCTGTCTACGAGCCTCTATATAGAATACAGGAATCCATAAAGATGGGCAAGACTCGGCCATGCCCAAGTATATACTCAAAAGAGTAATACCAATAGAATGCAGCTTCGAAGCAAATGAAGCGCTTCTGAGGCTCCACTGATGAAGCTCCTAAGGATCCGATCCGTCTCCCTGCTTCCCTGTGGGCATGAACGCAACGTCCACAAGAAAGGATGTCAGTACGAACAATGTATTGAGTATGTAAGGCATGAATAGTAATATGATAAAAGCACGAAGAATAGCGTAAGATAAAAGAATCGTTTACACCTCATAATACCTCTTAAGACATTCATCATGCTTACTTAACCTTTTCTAGAAGAAACATTTCATATATCCACATACATACCTATATAATATCGGTACCCGACCATAGTAAGGCTCGGTAATATAGGTACCCGGCCATAATAGGACTCGATAATATCGGTACCCAGCCATAATAGGACTCGATAATATCAGTACCCAATCAAAATAGGACTCGGTAATATCACAAAATAACTATATACATATATAATATTCATGGCAGGCATGAGAGCCCAAATAAAAGCTACTACTTTATCGGAGTGAGGTTTATATTATGGAAAAATCATCATCTCTATATCTCACCTTGAAGGGACAACTATCATAAGGTGAGATCAACAACAATGAATAAAATCAGGAAAATCATGAAATGAGCTCAATAATCTCATAATAGCATCAAATCCATAAGCTTTGGAATCTATAGAATGGGATCATCATCATCCTTATCATCATAGAACATACTTATCTTTAGCATCATAAGAAACTCTAAGAATCATGAACTTCTAGCTTTTTGGGAATAAGGATGTTATGGAGAGCATGTGTGGATTCATAAGAAAAGAATCATGCCTTTAGAAAGAATGGGGACAGCCTTAACATACCTTTTGGGTCTTCTTAACTACTTAACGCTTGTCCTCCCAAGCTCGTAAATCTACATTCAATAGAATTCATACTATTGTTAGGCTTATTGTCATATGCTTATCTTAAGCCTTCAAATTAAATCCTTTTAGAATCTGCCGAAATTCAGGCAAAGATCTCCCCTGTTTATATCCCTAGCCCGAAATCACAATACCAACAACCAGCAATAATAACAACAACACTAATATCAAAAACATCATCATCAATACCAAAATACTCCATAAAACATCCACACGATGTTTATTCGATTTCTCAACCAACTAATTCATTATACGACCATTTAATAGCTCTATCTTCGTAAATACACCTAAATCACTATCAATAAGGGGAGATTCTTACCTTATCTTCAATATCCTTCTTGTATCCAATTCAAGATTCACCGCAACACAATACTATAATCACAACTATACGCTATCCGAACCTAAATCCCGAGATTACACTTGATTTGGGCTAAAATTTATGGGTGGAAGTTGGGAGAAAGTTCTAGAGGTTTTAGGATATTTTTTAGGGGTGGTTTGGATGAAAATAAGGGGTAAACCCCCTTTTATATTGTTCTAGAGTCGGTTTGCACCGACCTAGAATTTTCGCGCACTGTAGCTGGGCGCGCCTCTGCTCCGCCGGCCTAACTTGTAACGTCCATAACTCTCTACTCTGATGTTATATCGACGAGCGATTTATTGCTTTGGAAAATATACTTCATGAACTTCATTTTAGGCTTTTAATTTACTTCAAAACTCTTCATATGCTAAAAGATATACTTCTCTAAAATTGACCCAAAATTTCTGTCCAAAATTCTACCAAATTTTCAACAAACTTATTTTCTTCGATTTGCTTGATCCTGGAACCTTTAGACACTTACTTAACACTTGTTCAGAGTATTCCTTAACCTTATAAGAGTTCCATGACCTCTCCGAGCTTACGTTAGTTTACTCACAACACAAACGACGCGAAAATTTTTGAGGTATAACATTCTCCCCCCCTTTAAAAACATTTGTCCTCGAATGTTAAACTCTCAGAGATCTTATGGAAGTTTTGGTAGAGCTTCCTCTGTAGCTGTAGTTCTACCAACCTGAAGGTTATAATGTCTCAATCTAGATCTCCTTTAGTAATGAAGACAAATGTGGATACTTGGATCTCATATCTTTCTTAACTTCTCAAGTCATCTCTTCTACCTTCACAATCTTTCTTAGTGCTATTACCAAGGCTACATCTCTGGTTTTTAATCCACAATCCTAGAACTTTGGCGATCTGAGAGGGTAGTAGGGACTTCCTCATTACGATAATTGTTCTGTACTCCAAATATCATCAATTGGTACAACTATGGGGGGATTTCTCAATACACTTGTGAAGCATAGACATATAAAAGACTGAATATACAGATTTCGATTTTGAGGGTAAATCTAAAGAGGCCCTTCAACTATCATCTTACGAATTCTAAGATATCCAAGGGTCATACTTACCTTCCTTATTACTTTTCGTAAATTTCTTTAGGATGAGATTCCAAATTTCAAACAATTTGACATTCTCCCATTCTTATAGAGCTTCGTATGAGCCATATGGATATTGGAATGATGACTAATACCATATGCAAATTCAATCCATACTAACCGGTCATCTAAATTTTCTTCAAGATTCTAATATACATGCTCATGACATATCCTTGGACGTCGGAAGAGTGTGCTCTATATTCTTTAGGTTTCTCTGTATATACTGATCCTCATGTGCTAGTAGAGAACTGAATATCTTAATCAGGTAACCAAAGCTACTAGATAATCGAATAATTCCATGCTGATCATTTCCTGAATATTCTATGCCTGGAATTCTCATATCATTATCATACACATTTGTATCATCAAATAATCACGTTCCTCTGAAAAGTTCATTTTCATTTTAGTCCTTCTCAATTGATAACTCCACTTCTTTCCATCGACATGATGTTACTAGGTTACGCTCGAATACTTTTGCCTTTAAGGCTTCTCTGTACAATGCTTTCCTAACTGTTCTGTGATGCTGGAACTTTGTATCCACACTACTAGCTCGCGGTGGCTATTTCACTTAACTTTTATCTTAGTCTACTATCTACTTCGAATACCATCATACTCAATCCTTCTCTGCTTCTTCATTTCTGAACTTCCTATTACATTCTTATCTTGAGATTCTGAGTAATTTCCTCCTTAGTGTACTCCCTTTCAATCTTTACTTAGTCATGCACATGACTGACTGGTTATGTTTATCATCAAATCGTCCTTACATCTTATCGGCCCACTAGTGTAACATCCCTTTGAGGTAGTTTTCAATTCCTTTATTATCATTTTTCCATCTTTTAACAAGGCCTACTTCTGATCCAATACTTGTTTGTCTTACTTGTTTGTCTCATCTTCCCCCCTTAGGGTGTTAGCCCATTATTCTATATTTAACATCCCATTAGTTCTCCTTTTTTCTTGCAAGTACATACTCTCAGCGAATCCACGACTAATCTTAGTTGTGACTATTTATCGTCTGAATTTAGCTAGTCAGTTGCACATATTTATAACGAGTACATATTCTCGTAAACGTACTTGTCCTGGATGGGCCTAATCTTTCCTCAAAAGGATCTTCATAGTTTCGTTATTTTTCTTCCAAACTCACCTTTCTCCTATTACTCACTTTCCCATATCATCATCGTGATGGTATCTAGCGCAAATTTTTATTCTTAAAATCTACCCTGATTGTTAATATTCCTCCTTTTCTTCACTACATAAACACTCGGTCTTTAGACAAGCCTCTCTTAAACTACAACTTCATCTTATTAATGAAGGGCACATCTTATATCAACTTACGACTTCAAGCTCATTCATCTACCATCATACAACTAATTTCTTCAAAGCATCATTCACATCCTTCATTAGCTATTCAGCCTTGTATCACTAACTCAATAATCTTGTGACAAGAGAGCTTTTGAAAAACAATTTTTTTGTACCTTAGTCCTACCTTTTTCTTATATTCATATCTCCTTATACTCGTACCTCCGTACAACATCCCTGACAATATATTTTATATGATAAAAATGCCCTTGTCGATATCTGGCTTAGTATCGTACATCGTTCTCTTATCTCTTCTACCCCATTGTACTGTTAAATCATTAGCATATTTATACTCAAGGTTCATATTTAAACATATACTTATCCCCTTCCACTTCTTACTTCGAGAAGAAGTTACAACTCCCATCTAATCATACTGACGTCTCATTAATGAGACACTTTGAAAGGTTTAATCGACTTAAGTTTCGCCCCAATCCGACCAGCAATATAAGGAGTAACATATAACGATGTAGAACCCGGATCAATCAATGCATACACTTCATAACAGAATACTGATAATATACCTGTGACAATATCAGGGGAAGACTCAAGATCCAGTCGCCTAGCTAGTACATAGGTATGAGGCCGAGGACCACTCGAATTGGACGCTCCTCCTCGACCTCTACTACGGCCTGCTGGTGCCTGTAAGCTTTGCCCTGGAGGACGTACAAATGACGAAGAACTAGTTGTTGATCCTGTGGGTTGAATCCTACCTCTACCACGTATCCATGGACAGTCACACCTGATATGGCCTGGCCGAGCACAGGCATAACAAACATCCAACCCTAAATGGCACGGTCCAGAATGTGGCTTACCACACTAAGCGCATCGTGGTGAAGGTGGTCTCATCTGACTAGAACCACTCTTGATCTGAGAACTGGAAGCTCTAGGACTCTGAACTGGCCTAAAACGAGCGGGTCTATCAACCCTGGTCTTACACCTCCCGTTTTATAGCAAGGAGACTTTGGCTTATTGGTGGTGTATACCTTCGGTTCGGTAATCCGCACCAGAGTTTTGGGACATGAGATATTTTACCTTGTATGTGTATAGGAGTATAAGTATGCATTCTTGACATTACGAGGAAATTAGAAGTGAAACGAATCGAATCGGAGCAAAGCGGAGCAGTTCAGAAAACTGTTGAAACAAGTCAGCATCGACGGCCTAAGGGACGGACCGTCGACACGTCGACGATCCGTCGTCTGGCACCGTCGATGAGGTTCTGCAATTAGACATTTCAGGCAGTAGTTTGACGGAGCATGTCGACGGATCATCGACATGTCGACGACCATCGACACGTCGACGACCGTCGACCCTGCTTGTTGACCCGCGGATCTGAAACTTTCCAGCCCTGGTTATAAATATAAGATCCCACATTTTATTCCATTATTTTCTCCTAAAACCAGATCCTATATCTCTCTAGAACCCTCTAAAACTCTCTCTCTATTTTCTATAACAAATCTATACCAAGAATCCAAGATTAAAAGCCGAGATTAAGGGATTCATATACTAAGAAGCCTATTAGGGTTTGTGAAGAGTAGGAATTTCTTTGGTACCCAAGTGGGGGATTCTATTCTAATGGAGTAGATTGACTCAAGGCTTATTCCCTAGTGATTAAGGTGAGTTTTATGTTATTTCCATGTTTTTAAAAGTATTGAGAGGTTGAAAGACTTGGATTATGGAAGGGGGGAGAATATGGGGTGCAATTACGAAAATAATAATATTCTTGAATCATAGCTCTTGATATGTAATGAGTATAATCATGTTATGAATAGTAATAAAGATGTTGTAGGGGCATTGTATGAGGGTGGATACGATATGGTGCCATAGTTAGGATTATGAAGGAGTTTGATAGGGAATGTTGAGAATTTAATAATGTCTAGCTTGATGAAGTTATTAATTAAGATATTATGGGAGTTGTTTATTATGTGGAGGAAGTCATCAAAATAAAGGAGATGTTACCCAGTTTTCGTTAGCTTTAGCTTAAGCCTAAGTATGTCTTCGATTATCTAATTTTAGTACGAACTCTCTTGAAGGTAGAAACGTGAACATTGGAGGGAAGCGTTCAAGTGATAAAGTTAGTGAAACGTAAAGGTATGTAAGGCTAGTCTCTTCTTTTCTAAGGCATGATTCCTATGACATAACTTCCTTTACCTTTCCATGACCTTCTTACATTCCAAAAAATATGAGTCAATGTTTATAAAAAGCTTCTTATGAGACAAAGATAAGAGATATGTGATGAGTATGATAACGATAACAATGAGTCTAAGCCTAGAGATCCAAAAGCTTATGATATGATATTTCCATAAAGCTAATGATCCTTGTACGATTCTCTAATACTATTCATTATTGCTAGACCCACCTTATGATGCTAGTTCCTTCAAGGTGAGTTATGATGATTATGATTACTCCATAATGGAATCGGGGGTTCTCGACCTTCCATCACCCCGATAGAGTTATAGATTATCTTTGAGTTCTAATGCATGCTTTATGATAAGTATATGATGATGAGGTTACACGGTGCCTAGATGGCCGGACATGCCACCGCGAAGGCGGGCTGCATACGATCACACCGTGCCTAGATGGCCGGACATGTCACCGTAAAGGCGGGCTGCATATGATTACATCGTGCCTAGAAGACCGGACATGACACCACTAGTGGGTGGCGTTATGATGGTTACCCGGACACGGGTTAATTATGATGTTATATATGATATGCATACATGTGTTTTCCTTTAACGGTTAAGCAGGTTATATCTTCAGCTCATGTTTCATTGTTTCTTTATTATGCTATTACTATTCATGCCTTACATTCTCAGTACAAGGTTCGTACTGACGTCTTTTCTTTTTGGACGCTGTGTTCATGTCCACAGGTAGATAGAGAGGCGACCCAGATTCATAGGTGTTGATTAGCAGACGCTCAGGAGCAATCCATTATTCCGGAGGTGCTGTTTGATATACTTCATTTGTGTACATATGTTTTGGGCATGACGGGATCCTGTCCCGTCCTTATGTCTAGTACTCTAGTAGAGGCTCGTAGATGCGTACGTGTGGGTAAATTGTGTTCCATGATGATGTCATTGTACTTTTGTATATCATTTTTGTAGCCATGAGGGCTTATGTATATAGATATGAGTTGCTTTCGATTTTATATATGTTCAGGTGAGTATGATGATTAGCCTAATGATAGGTGCTCGGTAGTCAGCTCCGGGTACCCTTCATGGCCCCTAGCCGGGTCGTGACCCCTGGGTCCAAGAAATTATGGAGGCGCACTAGTTGCTGAATAAGCTGATCGTTTAGAGAACTGCTGCCCTGGGCCACCTCTGGACTCGCTGTCAAACCTTGAAGATCTGGCCATCTTCCTCTGACCCCTATCACCATGGCCTGCACCCTGCCACTAAGCCTGAGCGGCTACTAACTGGGTCAGCAAAAGGATGGCCAGTCTTATCTCCTGGCCTGTGGCATCCGGTGGAGGGACTAGGGTGCTGGAGCTGGAGCTGGAGCTGAGGTGTTACACCTCAGACATTTCGTGTTGTTGTGCTATGAATAGACTAATGCAAGCTTAAGGTGAACATGAAGTCCATATGACCTTAAGGAGAGTATTTTCTAGATTTAGAGTGTGTACTACAAGATTTTTGAAGTATTACGAATCGGAGAAACTAAGTTTGTCAAAGGAAGTGAAAAATAAGTTGTGCTTGGGAATGTTTCGCAATAATTGAATTAATAATTATTTAGTAATATTTTGAGGAAGAGCTATAGGGCTCCTTAGATGGTAAATGAAGTGTTATATATGTGCCAAGAAGGTTCCACAAGGATTGGAAGTCAAACAAATCAACGAGAGCAAGTTTAGAAAAAAATGGGCTATACGACCACTTATACGATTCGTATAAGGGTCCGTATAACCTTTCTAGAGAAGGTCAATCCCTGGTGGGATTATACGGTCACTTATACGGACCGTATAAAGTTATACGGACCGTATAAGTGTCCGTATAACCAAGTCGGGTCAGATTTTCTCCAATTATATATATGTGACCCAAGTTCATATTTTTAATTTCCCCACATTCTGCACAACTCTTGAATGCTCTATAACATTCCCCATATCATATTAACATAAACTCAAGAGAAATCAAAGATTAATTAGCAAGAACTAAGGGAATCAAGTATGGAGAAGGGTTGGTAGAAGTCAAGATTTCTTTTGCTATTGAAGTTGGGGTTTCTTTCAAGTGAGACACTTTTATCCAAAGTTCATCCTTACATGATCAAAGGTAAGTTTTACATCTATTTCATATTTTTAAGAGTATTTGGTTGTTGAATAACTTGAATGAATGAAGGAAGAAGAATATGAAGCTCAAACATGGATTTAATGATATTCTTGAATAGTAACTTGACTTGAGTCATAGTTCTTGGTATGCCATGAGTATAATTTTGTTGTGGATGATACTAATGACGTTGAGGAAGTATTATGTGAAAATGAATATGGTATTATGTTGTAGCTATGGTTATGAATGACTTTGAAAAGGAGTTTTGAGGATTGAACAATGTTCAACTTGAAAAGTCTATTGATTATGGTATTATGGGTGTTGCTATTGATGTTTGGGAGTTTTTTATTATATGGACAAAGTTAACGAAACAAAGGAAATGCTGCCCAAATTCCGTTAGCTCCTAGTCGCTTAGTTTAAACTTAAGCATGTCTTCAATGACCTAACCTTAGTACAAATTCTCTTGAATGTAGAGTCGTGAGCTTGGAAGGAGAACGTTTAGTCATTAAGGAGACACAAAGGTATGTTAAGGCTGGCCCCTTTCTTTCAAAAGGAATGACTCCCATGTTACGGTTCCTTACATATTTTCATAACCTTCTTACTTCCAAAAGTTAGAAGTTCCTGATTCTTAAAGCTTCATATGATGTTAAAGATGAAATGTTTTCTGTGATGATCATGATGATGATTTTATTTCTAGAAGTCCCAAAGCTTATGATTGTGATACCATTATGAGATTATTGAGTTATTTTATGAATCCCTTAATTTTATTCATTGTTGATGATCTCCCCTTATGCATTGTTCCTTTGGGGTGAGATCTAGTGATGATGAGTATTCCATAAGATAATCGGAGGTTACCGACCTTATGTCACTCCAATAAAGTCATAGCTTTTACTTGGGCTCTCATGCATGCTATTTATAGTATATGATGTATATGGATACATGAGTATGTATACATGGGATATGGGAAAAGGTAAGGCGTTATATACGCATAGCCACCTGATCAGTAATAAGGATGTGGCTTCCGTCAAAGTATTGTGGCGAAATAAAAGTAGGGAAGAGATGACCTAGGAAGCCGAAGACGAAATAAAGAATAAGTATCCTTGCTTGTTCCCTATGCCTGCAGGTAATATTAATCCCCTACTTAACTATACTGATTGATAGATGAGACTATATGATATTGTGGCCCTGGGAGGCATCTGTGGATTATTGAATGCAGGTTGGTAGGGATAACGATAAAGGAGACTTTCCCGAAATTTTTATAAGGCCCTATAGAACTAGTTTAACATTCGAGGACGAATGTTCTAAAGGGGGGAAGGATGTTATATCCCGTATTTTCGTACGCCGGACTATTCGTAAGTTAATCGACGTGACTTCAAGGGCAAGACTATTTTTGAGATATGAGACAAGGACTTTTTAATCTCAATTTTAATAATGCACGGTTTGCTTATTAATTACAATTAGTGGAGATATTATTAAAGTGGGATTAATTAACTATGATCAGATTATTAAGTGGGGATTAATGATTAATTAAGTTAATTGGTGCACTAAGTGGGCCCCACTACAACATGGGCTACAACGATTGGTCCATGCCATAGTGGGACACATGTCATGGTGGTGGGACACGTGTCAACATGGTAGGCAACATATATATAGATATGTGATGACTAATAAGTCATACATATTCATCTTCACAAATGCACTCGAGAGAGAATTAAGAACAACCATGGTCTCTTTTATTCACGACATCAAACTCTCCAAGCCTTTTTTTAAAAAAAAAAAACTTTATAAATCCCTAAAGTGTTCTAAATGTTCCAAGGAGGCAAAGAACATTAGGATTTAAATCGAGGAAGAAGAAGTGAATGCAATTGGTGCAAGTGATTGTAGGATCTGTCCTAATTAAATTAAGGTAAGATTTCCTCTTCTTATGGTGTAATTGGAGTAGATGATGTTGTAATTGAGAGATTAACTCTTATTAAGTGGAATTGAACGTAATAAAACTGCTTAATTATTGTGGCATTGAGGCAAGCACTGAGCGTTCCACCGATTGGGTTCGATTG
>NC_081345.1:4532009-4541951 GCF_029784015.1 Lycium ferocissimum | reverse complement strand
CGGCCCCTTTTTCCCCGAGTCCCCCCTAGGGGGGTATATATATATATATATATGATATAGATGATATGATTATGCACGAGTCCCATGATGGGCCTATGGTATACGTATACGACTTTATTCACCGAGTCCCATAACGGGTCGGGTATGGTCTATGATATAGCTATGCATGATTTTCATTTCCAAGGCACAAGCACGGTGGTATCTTTGATTGTCATACTTGTCTCCGTAATCTTTTTATTCACTATGATCTTCTTTATCGTATTCGTACTTATACCCCCCCGCACATATCTCGTACCGACCCCTTTCTTTCTTCGAAATTTGGGTTTACGTATGTCCGTGTCTGACACGCTCGCTTTGGTGATTCCCTCCTAGACTTACGCTCACTGTTTGGACAAGACTCCATTGTTCCGAGACTAGATTATTTTGATACCGATCTTTTGATGTAGACTTATGCATATCCGGGGGTACGGCGGGGCCACGTCCCCGCCATATTTCACTATTGATACTCTTAGAGGTGTAGACATATGTGTGGGTTGTATACGGGGTTTCGACAGTTTGTGTCGATACGGTTTGCTTTCGAGTATTTCTATATATAGTGGCGGCACTTGTCGGCTTGCATATTATGTCGTGCTTTGTTGAATGTGACTCCTCGGAGACGGAGTTATTATGATATACGGCATCATGAATCTTTCGGTTGCTTTTACAAGTTTCCATGCGTCCTTAGTTTCGGTCCGAATATATCTACTGTGTTCGCATACGAATGTCCAGTTCGGGCACTAGTCATGGCCCATGGGGTTGGGTCGTGACAATAAGTGTTGCATACAATCGTATATCGGGCTGCCCAATTGTATATCTTTAAATGTTGTAAATATGAGTTTAAAAAAGATTGTATGAGGTTGTGCGTTTTGTGGTGATGATTAAGAAATAGGGGAAAAGTTTCCCGTTTCACTTTAAAATTGAGTTACCATTGGTATACATAATATACTAGCGCCATCTAAGTTATATATGTATTCTTTTGTTATAGGATTGGTGCTCTAGTTGTGATAAGCTCGTCGTTGGATTATTTGGATGACTTGAGGTATGTTAAGGCTAATTTTCCTTCTTTTAGGCATGATCCTTATGAACGAAATGAAAACGTAACGCTGCTCCATAATGAATTCTATTCTTGGTAGCTAGGGATATTCCATGTTGATTCATGTTCTAGTAAGGATGTTCAGTATGTCTTTCTTTAGATTCAGTAAGATTAATATAGTCAAATGTTAATGAAAATGTATCTCATAACGATTTTCGAGGGTATAACGACCTTACATCACTCCGATAGATTCAGGATGTACTCTTATCATATTCATGCATGGCACTATATATTTATATATATATATATATATATATATAGACTTATGACCCCTCATGCATTATTTATGCGTATATTATGTATTATATATGGGCTATGGGGAAGGTGACGGTGTTATATACGAGCTACCACCTGATCAGCTTGTCACGACCCTATTTTGCTAAGTCGCGCGGGCACTTACCTTTTCCACCTCGGTAAGCGAACCCTTATTCGAACAATCTTAAAATCGTGGATAAATAAATAAATAAGCAGAAGAGATAAAAAAAAATACATGAGTCTAACGATAATGATATAGAAAGATGCAGAAGTAAGAAATTACATCAAATCCACCCAGAGTCTGGTCTAACCATACAAGAGCCTCTAACTAGATACTACAAGTCTGAAAGTAATGAAATACATCAATAGTCTCAAAACATATGTCTTAGAATAGAAATAAAGACAGTAGATGGGAGGGAATCTTGGTGACTGACGTCACTCTTCTCACCCCCGAAGACTTGAATTATGAATCCTCGAACAGCCTATCAACCACAAGTGTGAGGTCGAACCCACGGAACTACGCAGATTCATAAAAGAATGCAACAAGTCTATCAATACAAACAACAAGTACTGGTAGGTATCATAGGCCGACTAAGATTAGCTAACATATATCAAGGCAATAAAGCAAGATAAATAGGTAAATCAACAAGGTATAAGTCCAACACGAGCTAGTAACCAAGTACACGTCATCACCTATGTTATAGCATCTAAACCCAAATGTGCCACGTCTCAATATATCAATCCAAATCCACATATCACAAGTACATCACAATAGAAGCCATAGTAAAATGCAATGCAATAATGTATGGAATGTGAATGCAATGGATATGCATCATACACATGTACTCCGATGATGGAACATCACATCTCGGCAGCAGAACCCATGGAGGACCCGCGAAGTCCATGTACCTCATGATTCTGGCAACAACCTCGATAATCGCTACCTCATGATTCCGGCAACAATCTCGGCAATCGCTACCACTTATCCTCCGTTACGGGATAAACGGACATCGGTCCTCACGCATCTCTCGTCATCCAACTCGGCTCATAACAGTATTTCTTTAAATATCATCAATGTATCAACAGTATATCATGAAGGATGAGAATGCGTGCAATGTATGAGTTCAGTGTCAATAATCAAATCAATATCAAAGTACCACGCATGAGCACACCAACAATATCATGAAAAGACCACACAATAAGCCATAATAGAATCACTATCCTCGTTTCAAACGACAACAAGTAAGATACTACAATATCATAATCAAGACGTATCATTAGTCTCCAATATCTACTATCTCCACGTGGCATCGAGCCAAGAATAATAGAACAAGATAAGTCACAACACAACGGGGTGGCTAACCCCAATCACACAATAGGGCCCAACCTAAGACAATATCCAGCTCAACTTCATACCCAAAGGTTTACATGCATTCTTCGATAAAATCGTCTAAATATATGCTTCGCTAAACGAAGTCTCACCATAGGGTAAACTGTAACCTAGCTGGAAGGCTGAACAGGAAAGTCTCTACTGTCACACCTTAGCCTTTCCTTTCCTTTGAGCCTCAAGATAAATAAATTCTAAGCATATTCGAATCAAGAAGAACATCGATCAAACCTTACTTCTAATCAAGACCCAAATCTCCAACCTATGGAATGGGTTTTATGAACTAGAAGGGTGAAGTTAGGAATAAAGGTTCCAGCATGAAATTAAAGCTCTAGGTGATCAATTCCCATCAATATCAAGCTAGAATAACCAACAATTTACTCAAATTCGAATTCTAGGCAAAACCCCCAAATTTGGGTATAAACACGAACTTCCAACTCCATAAATTATCTACTAACTAGGAAGAATTTATGAAACAAAGGATTCTAATCATCAAATTAATTCTTAAAGAAGCTAACCCAACCAATAAATCAAAATTACAAAGCCTAGAAGAAGAACTCATTGAACCCTCTTTAATTCTGGAATTCTTAGTGAACTAGCATGATAAAGGAATTCTAAGGTGATAAACAATGGAATAGTAAAGGAATTAGAAGAAGTTACCACCAAGAATTTCCTCCAAGAATATCCTTGAAAAGCTCCCAAGAACTATAAAGTCGAAATAATAAAGAATGGGAGACTTAGAGATTTTAATGGTCAGTTAATGAATTAATCAGCCCCGATAGCACGCGGAGCATGGGACCGCCCGACGGTCGCTCGGACGCCGTGATCGTCAATCCGTAATATCCAGCCCACGTTGTGGCGGCCACATCCCGCCCTCACATAGCGGTGAAGGCCGCGGCGGTACGAGCCTTGCATTATAGCGACGTTGCGCCAACAGGCCTCCAGAAAATAATCGAGTCTCGACCCGAAATCCGAGCTATCACCGAGGCCATGCGCTCGCTGACCACATACACAGACATACATAAAAATATGCTACGAACGCACTCGTGGCCTCAGAATTCCCAACGAAAGTCTCGTTGACCGAGTCAACCCCCGATACCTCAAATTCAACTTCCCAACCCAATTCCCAAAATGGACCCGAGTGCATTAGAAATCGAACCAAATATGCAAACAAGTTCTGAAAGACCATCCGGACCTCTCAAATCGACGAATTTTTGAAAAAGATCCGTTTATCCAAAAGTCAACTTTGAGTCAACTTTTTTTTCGCTTAAAGCCCAATTTTCCCAAAAAGTCACCCAAATCAAATTCAAACACCTTGAGAAGTATGTCAACGGTCCCTCGGGTCACAAGTGAGCTAACAAGCTCGGGGAAAGGTTAAAAAGTGCCGAAAGACTATAACGACCAAGCGGGTCGTTACACAGCCGGTCACATAATGATGATGATGCCCACTGAGGTAGATATGATATGATGGGATTCCCACAGAGGCTTGACAGAAATTATATAAGCATATATATGTATGATCCTTATGCATGCATACACAAAACATGTATATATTATTGGCCTACAGAGGCAGTTCAGATATACAGGTTGTATTTATTTCATCCTGTGTTCTCTTATATCTTTTTCATGCCTTGCATACTCTGTACTTTGTCTGTACTAACGTTTCTTTCTAAGGGAACCTTGAAAACATGCGCCCACAGTATAGAGGTTAACGTCCTGTACGTGCAGTTGTTGTTTAGCCGATAGTGGGCAACATACACCCCCTTGTTCGGAGTTGCAGTTATGCTTTTGGTACGTTATTCTTTTGTTTATATACGGGTATGACGGGGCTCTGTACCGACCCTATTATGTCAGATACTCCAATAGAGTCTTGTAGACAGTCATAGGTTAGTAGACGTTGTATGATCCCTCCGGTTTATATTTTTATGTATAGTATTTCGCATGGCTGTCGAACTTCTGGCCACGCTCTTGTCCCGGGCCTAGTCATATAGTATGTTACGGGCTCATCCCTTTCTCAGTATATTCCTCTTATGATTTAGCAGATTTCATCGGGTGACCCCGAGGTCTACTCTTGTTTATGATCATGATAGGAAAACATGTTTAGCGGCCATTTCGTTTCATCTGGGTCCGGGTGCCGTCACCGCCCTCCTCAAGCCGGGTCGTGGACAAACTCGACATCGCAGCAAGCCGGGTTTTCTACGATTAGGCGTTTGTCTACTGGGCAGCGAGTCTTGTTTATGGTGTGTTGTGCACCACACTTTTAAACAGGAGGCTGCATGACATTTAGGAAGATTTTTCTTCTTTCTTATCTTAGATCATGCGATAGAGCTATACCATCAGGATTTCTTTTCTAATAACGTATTGTGATTTCGCGCCGATGCCTCGTGGAAGAGGAGAGCTTCACCAACCAGAGGCAAATTTGTGACGGAGAGAGGGTACCGCCGAGTGCCACGGTAGATGTGAGCCGAGGTGAGTCTCAGAGCGAGGCCCGTCTCGGTCTTCTCCGAGCCCTCCCCGGTCTCCTGACCCCGCAGGGGTTGCGATTCTGATACACTCCCGGCTCCTCCACATAATGTATTAGGCCGAGAGATGCGAGATCTATTTGGTTATTGACTCGATTTGGTAGGCCGGCTCAAGCCCGGCCGTCGGGGCACTGGGTTATGGTGGCGGGAACGCGAGTGCCACGGTTCGAGACTTCATCAATTTGGACCCTCGGCACCTCGCTGATCGAAACCGAGATGAGGACCCGCAATTTTATAGATCGGATCGTCGAGGGACATTACGTGTAATGCATGCTTCAGAAACTGAGTCAGTAGAATTGGCATCATACGTGTTGTGAGAGGTTGTTGTTTAGTGGTATGTGACTTGGGTGTCATCCAGAGGGGCTAATTTACCCCTACTAGTATGGCAGGAGTTTACAGAGGCTTTCCTTTGGCACTATTTCCCAGCAGAGGTCCGACGGGCTCGAGTTGATCAGTTTCTGAATTTACGCCAGGGTAATCTGAGTGTTTGGGAGTACACTCTTCTTTTTAACTCACTAGCCAAGTATGCTCCCCCGATTGTAGCTGAGATGGAGGATCGGGTACACTATTTGCGAGCGGACTTGCACCGCATTTGATTAATGAATGCATAACGGCCGCACTTTAGGAGGGTATAGATATCTCTCATATTCAATCATACGCTCAGGGTGTAGAGGAGAGGATGAAGTAGCAGTCGATCGAGAGCGTGATAGGGGTCAGAGTAAGAGAGCTAGATCTTTTGTGTCTTTTGGGGAGTACCGGGGTGGTCATAGACAACAATTCTTTAGGCTTTCAGCCTATATAGAAGCTAGTGCGCCTTCACAATTCCCATAATTGAGGTTTGATAGACCCACTTATTTCGAGCCAGGTCAGAGTTCAGAGCTTCCAGTTCCCAGTTCAGAAGTGGTTCTAGCCAGATAAGGCCGTTTTTACCACGATATCCTCAGTGTGGTAAGTTACATAGCGGACAGTTCCGTTTTGGTTCGGATGTGTGTTATACCTATGGTCAGCCAGGCCACATTATGTGAGATTATCCATCGAGAAGTAGTAGAGGCGTAGCTCAGTCGACAAGGTCTGCAACTGGTTCTTCATCATCGGTACACCCTCTTGGGCAGGGTTCTCAAACATCAACAGGTCGTGGTAGCAGCAGAGGTGGAGCATCTAGTTCGAGTGGTCCTCAGAATCGCATTTATGCGTTAGCTGGTCGATAGGATATTAAGTCATCATCTGATGTTATCACGGGTATACTATCAGTCTCCTCCCATGGTGTATATGCATTGACAGATCCAGGTTCTGCGTTGTCATATATTACTCCTTTTATTGCTGGTAATTTTGGGGTGGAACCTGAGTCGATTAGGCCTTTTGATATACACTTATTGGTGATCCTGTGATAGCTAGATGAGTATACAGAGGTTGTGTAGTTATAGTCTGTAATCATCATAATGTAGCCGATTTGATTGAATTAGATATAATGGACTTCGATGTTATTATGGGAGTGGATTGGTTAGCCTCTTGTTATGCTAATGTTGATTGCAGAATAAAGATGGTTCGATTTCAGTTTCCAGGAGAGCCAGTGTTGGAATGGAAAGGTAATACAGCTTCGCCGAGAGGTAGGTTTATTTCCTATCTTAAGGCAAAGAAGATGATTGAAAAAGGTTGCATTTATCATATAGTTCGAGTTCAGAACGCAGAAGTAGAATCACCAACTCTTCAGTCTATTTAAGTGGTTAATGAGTTTCTAGATGTGTTTCCGTGCACGAGCTTCCAGGCCTTCCGCCAGAGCTTGAGATTGACTTTGCTATTGATGTTTTACCAGATACTCAGTCGATATCTATTCCTCCTTATAGGATGGCACCTCCTGAGTTGAGGAAGTTGAAGGACTTACTTGAGAAAGGCTTTATCAGACCGAGTATATCTCCGTCGGGAGCGCCTGTGTTGTTTGTAAGAAAGAAAGATAGCTCATTACGAATGTATATTGACTACAGACAGCTGAATAATGTGACTATAAACAATAGGTACCATCTCCCGAGGATTGATGATTTATTTGTCCAGTTGTAGGGTGCCAGATATTTCTCGAAGATAGATCTAAGGTTAGGATAACATCAAATTAGAGAAGGACATTCCGAAGACAGCTTTCAGAACCAGAGATGGTCACTTTGAGTTTTGTGTGATGTCATTCGGCTTGACAAATGCCCCAGCAGTATTTATGGATCTGATGAACCGCATATGTAGACCTTTCCTAGATTAGTTTGTGATTGTATTTATCGATGATATTTTAGTTTACTCCCGATCAGAGGCAGAGCATGCAGACCATTTGCGTGCGGTACTCAGAGTCCTTCAAGATCAAAAATTGTATGCAACGTTCTCTAAATGTGAGTTCTGGTTGAACTCTGTAGCTTTCCTAGGGCACATTATATTAGAAGAGGGCATCAGGGTTGATACGCAGAAAATAGAGGCCGTGAAGAATTGGTCTAACCCAATGCATACACCGGGGAGGTCCGTAGTTTTTCGGGTTTGGCAAAAGCATTACAGGAGATTTGTAGAAGGTTTCTCTTCCCTTTCCGCACCACTGACGAAGCTGACTCAGAAGGCAGCTAAGTTCCAATGGACTGACGCTTGTGAGCGGAGTTTTTAGGAATTGAAGGACAAATTGATTTCGGCACTAGTTCTGGCACTTCTAGAAGGATCTGAGAGCTATGTTATTTATTGTGACACTTTAGACATTAGATTGGGTTTTGTGTTGATGAAGCATGGTAAGGTTATCGCTTATGCTTCAAGGCAGCTGAGGAAGCATGAGAAGAATTACTAGACCCATGATTTAGAGTTAGCCGCAGTGATTCATGCGCTGAAGATGTAGAGGCATTACTTATATGGTGTTCATGTTGATATATATACAGATCACAAGAGCCTCTAGTACATCTTCTAGCAGAAGGAGTTGAATTTGCGTCAGAGGCGGTAATTAAAGCTGTTGAAAGATTATGATGTTGGGATTTTGTATCATCTAGGGAAGGCAAATGTAGTGGGGGATGCCTTTAGCCGTAAATCCATAGGCAGCCTATCTTATTTGCAGTCGGAGAAAAGGGATTTAGCTCATGAGATTTATCAGTTAGCTTGTCTAGGAGTTCAATTATTAGACTCGGGCAATGCAGGAGTTACTATTCAGGATTTAGCGACATCATCCTTAGTAGCTAAGGTTAAAGAGTGACAGTAAGAAGATCCCATGCTAGTCCATTATGGAGATACAACTCTTCAGAAGGAAAAGTCACCATTTGAGATTACTAAAGATGGAGTCCTTAGATATCAAGGCAAATTGTGTGTTCCGGATGTTGTAGGTTATCTGCAAATGCATTATAGCTCATCGTTCCGTTATTCTATTCATCCAAGGACGACGAAGATGTATCGCCGATGTCGAGAGAGATGTGCGGGACGGTATGAAGAAAAATATAAAAGCGAGGTGTGCTTCAGTTGCCCTAATTGTCGACGGAGTTAAGGTTGAGCACTAGAAGACCGGTGGTTTGCTACAGAGTATAGAGATTCCGACTTGGAAATGGGAGGCGATCAATATGGATTTCATTACAAGCTTGCCCCGTTCTCAGCGTAACTTTGATTCGATATGGTTGGTTGTAGATAGGCTTACAAAGTCAACATATTTTCTACCTGTCAGGACAACTTATTCTGCTGAGGATTATGAGAAGTTATTTACTAAAGAGATAGTGCGACTTCATGGTGTTCCAATATCTATTATTTCAGATAGAGGTGCACAGTTCATAGCTAACTTCTAAAGATCTTTCCAGAAAGGATTTGGAACATAGTTGAGTCTTAGTACAACATTCCATCCCCGGATAGATAGACATGCTAAGTGTACGATACAGACGCTTGAGGATATGTTACGGGCATCTGTGATAGACCTCGGAGGTAGCTGAGATGATCATTTTCCGCTTATCGAGTTTGCGTATAATAATAGCTACCATTCCAGTATTTAGATGGCTCCGTATGAAGCCTTATCTGGCCGAGAATGCAGATCACTTATCGGATGGTTTGAGGTTGGGGAATCTAAGCTAATAGGACCAGATTTGATCCAGTAGGTTATCACGACCCAACCCCGTAGGCCGTGACTAGTGCCCGAGCTAGACACTCGTATACACCTGTTACTATAATCGTTCACAACTATCATAATAAAGAACTTATATATATATAAAAAGGAAAGACGTCGTCTCAACCGTCATAAATATATACATACCTATGGCTTGTCTGCGAGTGAGTTACTGACTTTCACCGTACGACATCGTACATAGTCGTAGGCAAGGCTATTATAATATAGTGAACGTCTGCCCATACACGAGCCAACAAGGCTATCATAACACACGGCTTTCAAAACATATATATATGTATATATCTACGCAAGCCGACAAGGCTGCCACTACGAATGGGTACGTCCCAAAACATAAGTCATACGGACAGAGCTGAACAACAATTATATACAGACCCACACATATGTCTACACACCTCTAAGAGTGACAACAGTAACATATGACGGGACAGGGCTCCGCCGTACCCCTAGCTAAACATATATATACAACAAAAGGATCTGTACCCAAAATATAGGCTCCGGAACAAGGGAGCACTCCAAGATAGGGAAGATATCCAAA